>NW_012115156.1:5773832-5833832 GCF_000951035.1 Colobus angolensis palliatus
ATTGCGGCACTATTCACAATAGCAAAGACTTGGAATCAACCCAAATGTCCATCTGTGACAGACTGGATTAAGAAAATGTGGCACATATACACCATGGAGACTGGGTAATTTATAAAGAAAAAGAGGTCTAATGGACTCACAGTTCCACGTGGTTGGGGAGACCTCACAATCATGGCAGAAGGTGAGGGAAGAACAAAGTCATGTCTTACATGGTGGCAGGCAAAGAGAGAATAAGAGCCAAGTGAAAGGGGAAACCCCTTATAAAATAATCAGATCTTGTGAGACTTATTTACTACCATGAGAACAGTATAGGGGAAACCACCCCCATGATTCAGTTATCTCCCACCAGGTCCCTCCCACAACAAGTGGGAATTAGGAGAACCACAATTAAAGATGAGATTTGAGTGGGGACATAACTAAACCATACCAATAGGTTAGTGAATACTTTGAAGGCAGGGATCTGTCTTTAATTTCCAAGTACTTAACAAAGCCTGGTGCACAAATGGTGTTCATCATTTATTTGTAGTTTACATGAGTGAATAAACAGCTTGTAACTTTCATTGTCCTCTGAGCTCATTTTTGCCTTTATGTTCCTTGCCTACCAAAGGTGCTTTACAAAAATATTTTTTGTGGCTAAAAATTTTAATTTTTGATGATTCAGAGATTACATTATATTTGAATATTTTCAGTATATATTTTTCAATATATAATTATAAACTGGAAGAGTAAATATCAAAACACTGGTTTATAGACTAAGATTTCTGAACTTAGTGGGTTCAAAATATAGTAATGGGTATCAGTGAATTATTTTTACTATTATAAAAAATGGGCTGGGAGTGGTGGCTTATACCTGTAATCCCATCCTGGGAGGCCGGGGTAGGCAGATCATTTGAGGCCAGGAGTTCGAGACCAGCCTGGCCAATATGGTGAAACCTCGTCTCTACTAAAAATACAAAAATTAGTTGGGTGTGGTGGCGGGCACCTGTAATCCCAGCTACTCGGGAGGCTGAGGCATAAGAATCACTTGAATTGGGAGGCAGAGGTTGCAGTGAGCTGAGATCATGCCATTGCACTCCAGCCTGGGTGACAGAGCGAGACTTCGTCTCAAAAAAAAAAAAAAAAGTAACAGAAATATACTAACCTTCACTGAAGTTGTCCAGATTAACTAAAATATTGAATTCTTTGCTTTTGGCCATAATTTTGTTACATGGTAAATCAGAACCTCAGAATGATAGTTACTGTCATTGCCTAAATAAATAATATTTAATAATTACAACTTGGAACACAATAACTTTCAAAACATGGTGCACATGGGAGGGCTCTGCTATGTAAGAATTTATTAGCAGTGTAAAGGAAATTATTTTTAACAATAAATTCTTGTTATACCTGATAACCCTATGATTATTTTTTCTTGTTTGTCTTGAAAGTTTAGTATTGGGAAATGTTTCACTTAATTGAGGGTTCTGCCAAGTTGGTTTCCAGTGAGTTATTTGGGATTACATGACTAGATTTCTCAGAAGGTTAGATCAAGTACATGAATTAAGTTTCTTGAAAATATGCAAACATTCCCTGTAACTTCATGGTGAGTTGATATGTTTTCTGTGAATTGGTTTGACTTTCCAGTGAGCTTTAATGGGAGAATTACATCCTTTAGCAGCTCAAATTATAAAGATGTGTCAATGGTATTAAATGTTTGCCTTTTCTGTGAATAAGGCCAAAGGGATAGATACCCTGGTTATTTCTCACAAACACATTTAAATCAGTACTCTAGTTTTGCTTTATGCTGATATAGAAAAAAGTCTGTGTGCAGCTTTATGTAAATATAAATAAGGTAATAATTCAATAATGATAATTTTGATACATTTATCCAGGACATGCAGTCTGTAAAAAATTAGAAAATTTGAAATGCTAGGCTATTTTTTACATATTAAAAAATGTCATGGTTTCTATGCTGAAGACTTAAGACCAACAGCTGAACAATCTCTGCCACAGAGAACCAGTTTTCTTCTCTGAACATTTCATTATGTTACATGTCTTGGGGGCTGAGGCCCAGTACAATCATATGCTAATCTCCTAAAAGTCACAAAATTTTATATTTGGGAACCTGGTTTTCTAAGAGCTTATGAAGATATGTTTGTCATGGTAGAGGGATAGAGAACATCTTATTTAATAGTTAGCTAGCTTGATTTGGAACTTTTAAATATTTAGACATGTAGTATGTAGGTTTTTATTTATACTCTTGTTCTAGGCCCTATAAGTGTTTGGTTAGAGTAACCAAATGAGTCGATATAATGAAAATCTAGTCTTATAGTAGTCAAATGAAGGGCCAATGATTTACAGTACAAAAGAATTTCTAATAAGGTTGTTTTAATAACACAGACTAGTGAAAAGATCACTCATTTAGAATTTGTATTTGTTACAGGAAAAACCTAGGACTGTAATATCCCCGCCAAGCTGGAAAGAAGCCGAGAGATCAAAGAATGACTCGGGCAAGTCCAGCATGGCGAGTAGATGAGTTTATTAGAACTAATGTACAGGACATTCCTGGGTGGTCGCAGGACAGCAGGAGATCTGTGCCACCTCCAATTTCTAAGCTAATTTAAGCTAATTTCAAGCTAATTTTTCAGCTCTTGGCCTACTGTGTGTGCGTGATGAGACTGTTTTCTCTGGTATGCTTTTTGCAATGTCCCAGGATGTTTGGGTTCTCAAGGACACCTGCTCCTCAGCTGGGCACCATGGCCCAGCCTGCAAGGTTGAAGCAGTGGACATATAATCTTAAGTAACCTGGTGGGGGACTTGTCACACACTTGTCATACTACAGTATTAGTTATTTATTGTTGCTTTGCAAATTACCCTAAATTAGCAGCTTAAAATAAATATTTATTATCTCAGTGTTTCTGTGGGTCAGGGTCAGGAATCCAGGAACAGATTAATTGAGTGGTTTTAGTTTAGGGCCTTACGTGAGATTGCAGTCTAGAGGTCCTCCAGGATTGCGGTCATGGTGGGCTCAACCGGAGCTGCTTCCGAGTTTATTCATAAGTTAGTAGGGCTTAAGTCCTACTCCACAGGCTGCCTGAGTGACCTCATGAGATGACAGCTGGCTTTCTCCAGAGTGAGTGATTCGATAGAGAGAGAGAGAGAGAGAGAGAGACAAAGAATATGCTTAAGATGGAAGCCGCAGTTATTTATAAGCTCATCTCAGGAGTGAAATACCATCATTTCTGCCGTATTATGCTGATATTACAGATATTACAGACCAACTGTCTGGTACAATGTGAGAGGACTATACAAGGGTAAGATTACCAGAGATGGGGACCACTGGGGAACATCTTGGATGCTGGCTGCCATAGAACTCCTTACTGAAAAGCTCCATCTCATTAACCTCCTTTTGGTTCTTGAACTTACCCAATTCTGTCTTACTTCAGGGCCTCTGCATTTGTGGCCTCTGCCTAGTGTTCTCTTTCCATTGATTTTGCTTGGCTGATTTCTATTTGAGATTCCAGCTTCAATGTCACCACTCTAGAAAGGCCTTCACTGATCACTCAATATATAGTAATTATCTAGTCATTCCTTATTATATTGCATTATTTTAATTCTGAGGGCACAGTACATAAATATACGTTGAATGAATGAGTCTTAGCAATTATATGACCTTGGGGAAATGTAAGCTTTCTAAACCTCAGTGGTTTTATTTGTGATTAATGGTCCCTTATCCCCATCTACTATACACATTTTTGTGAGAACCAAATAGACTAGAATTTTCAGTAACAATTGATGAGATTTTTATTGTTGGCTGACTTTTTTTTTTCTCTCTCTCTGGGACAAAGGAATTGCCCAGGAATATATTTTCCCATTTTACTTTTCAGGTTCTCTTTATCCATCTGCATTGCAAGATTGCTTTGCTCATCTTTTCATTTATCCATTCAGGAGATTCATATTTACTGCCCTGTACATGTCTCAGAGGATTTATTTTGAATTAAAGTTATGATGTTGCGTGTCAAAAGTATTCAACTGGGAGAAAGTTTAGTAAGTTTTTTTTTTCCAAAATGTAAAATGACATTGTGTTTTGGATCATAATTAATCATAACATCCCATTGAACATGGGAGGTGGTATAGGTATTTCAGAAGCCTGTCATGCATAAAAGAACAAATACCCAAGAATCGAAGCAAACTTTTAATAATGCCCAATTGGAGTTCTGGTCATGTTTGAGCCATTCAGAGTCTAATCAGTAAAACCCCCTTGAGTCAATAATTGCCTTCTCTTTGAATCATTGCAGGTATCTGTTATGCTGCACATTATCCACATAGAAATGAACATATGGTTATTGAACACATAACAAAACAGACTCTGTTGGAGAATGTTTCCTTTAGGATGCCTTAAAACATTCTTGAGCAGAATATTATGTAGGCTACTTACTATCCCTTCTGTTCCTGGGGTGATAGGAGGGAAGTTGCTAGTCTTTTGCATTAGGAACAGTGAATGAGCACATTTTAAGAAGGTGAAAACTCAGAATTTATTTATTTATTTAGAAATAACTATCAGTATCTTTCATGATGAAAGAGCAACAGATAAAGAGTCTTAAAGTTGGGAAAAATATTTTTTTCTCTTGTATTAGCATTTCAGGGAAATCCAATGTTGGGGATATCCTTTCCTCAGAGCAGATCAGTTCCTAATGTGTGGATGTTGTTGACTTTTTATAACAAAGAAGAGGCATTTGACATCTCCAGAAAAAGGAGAGAGGAAGAATTTTAAAAAGAGGAAGCATACAGTAGAACAAAACCTGTATTAACTTGAACTTGATTAATTTCTGCTCTGAATTAATGTAAATTTCCTAATTTACACTGATCCTAAAAACCAATCAAAAGTATATATAAAATGTCACTTTATTTGAATAAAATAATTCAAATAATTATAACATCTTATAGTTTAACAACTGTGTCCAAAAGGAAAATAATTTTCAGATTAACCAGAATGCTCATTACCTAAACATTCTGTAAAATTGGGATATAAATTTACCAAATAATCTTATGTATATGTATGATATATGCACACATTCATGTATGTACATACATGCCCATGTATATGTATAAGATGATGTTAAAATAAATGTTTCAACCAAGACTCTAAGTTGATAGATATCAGACATTAAAGGGATTGGTTAGACAGATCATTCCATATGACTTACAAAAATAAGCTGAAAATCAGATGGATGAGTTTTAAGAATCTTAAGAATCATCTTAAGATTCTTAAACTCCCTCATAGCTTGAGGATATAAAATATTCAGGAAAGGGGAGATTGAAAGTAGATTTATGAGGGTATTTGGGAAGGACTGTTAATGCACTATGGAAAAGCTTCCACTTCCTTTTTCCCCCAGAAGAAGAGTTATAGGGTCTTGCCCCTCACCTTGAACCTGGTGAGAGGGGTTTCAGTGGGGCCACTTGGCAAGCATGATCCATGTGTCCTGCATCTGGGGGACATGGACTGGTGTTTGATTTCCATCTGAGAAATGGAGATGGTGAAAGATAGCTATCAGCAGAGCCAAAGGAGTCTTTGGCTGCCCTCAGTCTGGAGTTGGTGGGAAGAAGCTTTGTGTGTGTTTCCTGTGAACTGAATGTGGGCCATGCATGAGAGACAGAGAAACACACACACACACACACACACACACTCAAAGAGAGCAAGAGAGGCAGAGAGATATTTCTTAGACCCTACCCAAGGGCAGCACTTGGAGGAAAAGTCAGACCACAGCAGAGAGAAGTGGCAGGTAACACTGGATTCTCGGGCTGAGAAGGAAGTCCCTGATCAGCAGGAAGAAGACGAAATTACCAACATTAAGGAAACTCCAGGTGAAGAGAGCCACAACAATATAGGTTGAAGGGGGAGCTAAGGAAAGGGTCCCATAGTGAATCAGCTTTTGATTCCTGAAGGCCCAGAAGCTCAAGGCCAGCTTCTGACAATAAGTAATTAAGAAATGTCTTTCTCCCTTTTACTGATACAATAGCCCTCGAGGAAACAAAAAGTACAGTTAAGAAGAATGAGTAGAAATGCTAAGTGGTGAAACAGAGAAGAAATAAATCACATGCTCTTCCTCAAATACAGCTGTCTTGTCTACTGCAAGTAGGAGGAGCATCCACATATCCACAGGGGAGAAACTTGATATTCGTATTGAGAATAAAGTTTTGATTATTATCTTGCTTAGACATAGCCTTTGTTAGAGACTCAAAGTAACCATAGGATTGACTGTCACCTAAGAGAGACTAGAATAGTCATGGGCCCTACTTTAGTTTTCATCCAGGGGCAGAGAAAGATGTACTGTTGCGTATATTTGTAAAAGCAAACACAAAATGTCTGGAATGATAAATGTAAAATTATTAACTGGGATTACCTCTTGGAGGCAGAATTGGAGCTATGGGAAATTGGGGTGCTTTTATATTTTATTGTGGATATTTCCCCAATAAAATGGTAGTGGTTGAATCAATTTTATATTTTTATACTTGCATTTTCAAAATGTATCAAATCTTAAGTTCTTACACGTGTATATTTATTCAAATGAACAAGCATATTATGTATACATATAGTGTGTTTGAGCGTGTGTGTACATGTGTGATTTTAGAAGTAAAGAGATTATATTCCTGGCATGTGTAATGACTACCACAAGATTTATTTATATTAAAAAAATAATTGGCAGGAACAGTGCTGAGACTTCCAAGACAATCACTTGTGTTAGTGACCTCTGATCAGGCAACCCCTCCTGCTTTCTGTGTTGGAATCTCTAGTTTCTACCAAAAGGAAACACGCACCTGGTTTCATGCTGAAATTCTTTGGAGTCTTTGGCTTGAAATAATATAAAAGACCTTTGTTATTCAACCTGTGCATTCATCTATGCAAGCCCATCTCCTTAGGGAAATGCTTGAAAATGGGATTTTTTTGTGGCCTTCTCTCCCATTTGACTTTTCTTCCCCCTTTCCTTTTCCCCCATCCACATCCAGGTATCTATTAGTTTTCTCTCTTTCAATAACACTGTTCTGGCTGCATTGAAAGTACTTTTTAATGTAGGAGATGCACTTCAGGCATAACACCAGGTCACTTTCTGAGTAACGTTTTATGGGATTGATTAAACTTTAGCACCATAACTGTTGACTTTACAGGCCAGAAAAGAGACTCAAGAGTGTTACGTACTGGATAATTTGTGCCTTACAATTTTGAAAAATCAAATTGAGATAAGGGTTTAATGTGCTTGAAAAAAGAAGCTGTCATCTATTTTTGAGTCTTCTATGTTTAATAGACCTCAACATTTAAGAAAAAATAATATCTTTTACATTAATAAAGTTAAGTTGCAATAAATAACTGTATATAAAGGAAGGTAGATTTTTTAATTACAAGGGCAAAAATGATAATTTAAATAGGCTTCTCTATTGTTCTAAACCTAACTACTTACTTTCTCCCTTTTTGCTGTGGAAAATGAAGGACATTTTCTCTTAGAGTTTTTTAAGGTTGAGAAAATAAGCATAGCTAATCTTTTTATTAGAGAAACAACTTTGGGCTAAAATGTGGCAGAATCATAAAACCATTTTTTTTCCATCTGATTTTGGAGTTGGAAATCCAAATTATTGACTTTTTCTGCATAGAAGGGTACAGTGCCAGTAGAGAGAATAATCTTCCCATTTTGTCTATTGTAGCTCATTGATATGGTTTGTAATTAGCAGAAGCATATCATAGAAAGGAAAAAGCTGAGATAGGAAAAAATAAATCACCATGAATTGATAGGACTGATTTTGCACTGTGTCAATTTAGCTGAGCTGGAAATCTGTTTTGCAGAATTTCCTTCCCTCTGTAGTTCTGGATTAGGGTTAACCAGGAGAATTATATGGGTGAGAGCTGGCAGGCTGAAGCGTAGCAGCAGCCATTGCACTTTGAAGGTCATAAACATTGTTGCTGATCTGCTGTTGCAAAGTTGTGTACAGATGGCTGATCTGTTGGCTCACTTTCTCAGTGTGGGGCAGCAGATGAGTCCACAGCTTTTCCAGCACTGGCTGGATCAACAACTTTAGCTTCTCTGAATCTCAGGACAGGCATGTGTGCAACTCCATGGTGGAGGGCACCAGCTTCTTCCATAGTCACCTTCATTATTAGGATTACATTCAGTGAGAGTCAGGTGCAGCTTTCAATTTGTCCTTGCTTTCCCTAATTTGTGTCTCACTTTCCTTCTTGACTGCCTACCATGCTGACTTAGCAGTAACTTCAGACTCAGCACCTGCTACAGGACCTATGCCCCTCCATAAGCTTCTTTACCATGTCCCCTCCATGGTCCCTGGTTAGTGAGTTTTCTTTATTTCTTTTTTGAGACAGAGTCTAGCCCAGGCTGGAGTATAGTGGCATGATCTGGGTTCACTGCAACCTCTGCCTCCCGGGTTCAAGGGACTCTCATGTCTCGGTCTCATGAGTGGCTGGGATTGCAGATGTGCATCATCACATCTGGCTAATTTTTGTATTTTTAGTAGAGATGGTATTTTGCCATGTTGGCCAGTTTGCTCTCGAACTCTTGTGCTCAAGTAATCTGCCTGTCTCGGCCTCCCAAAGTGCTGGGATTACAGGCTTGAGCCACCGCGCCCGGCCTTGACTTTTCTTTAGTAAAGCTTATGCCGGAGTTTTCATGGGTTTATTTTGTTTGTTTATGTAAAGCATAGTTCCCAGCACAGAAGGAGACATTTACTAAATGATAGACATTTTTATTACAATGATATCACAAAAAAGTCTCTCAAAGTTTTTTCAGTTGACTTTATAATTGAAAAACCTTCTCCCTCAGTATTATTTTTTTATGTTTGGGAGTCTAATGTACCTAAGTCTAGATGGAGTAGTGAGATTGCTGCTGAGCAGGTAATATTTTTGGTAAGTGCAGCCTTTACTGGCTAAATCAGGTGAGTAAGATGAGGGGTGTGTGTATATGTATATGTGCATGCACACACATGTGTGTATGTGTATAAATGAGGGGTGTGTGTATATGTATATGTGCATGCACACACATGTGCAAACACCCATCTGCTAATTTAAGTTGTCATTCAAATGTTTTATAATTTATTTTGTGTTCCTCTCTTAAATGTAAGTTTAAATTCTGGCCCCGGCAAGTTGTTTTCAAATATGTACCTGTGATAGGAAAAAATATAGTAGTATTAAGGCGTAATGTGAAAGTAGATGGTCTACTAACAGCAAGCTGCTAATATTTTTTGTTTGTTTAGCAAGTACATTTCTTATATACATGTATTTGTATATACAAATGTACATATATTTACATATATACAATCATATCATGTGTGTAAATCTATACGCTATATAATATATAGAGTCTGTAATCAACAGATCACTATCAACCAGAGTATCTTATAGCCTTATCTGGTTCGGTGATCTTTGTATGAAACTTACTATGATTTGCAGAAGGGAGTGGCATAGATCTAGCAGTGACAAGCCCTCTCCTTACTGTCCTTGTCTCTGGTTCTATATACTAAGGGACTCAATGGCAGCATCCTTTATTCTTCCTTTCGCTTCCTTTACATTCTAGATTCTTTTCCCCTTGTCCCAATATTCCTATCAGGCTATTATGGTTCAGGTAAATGAAAAATTAGTTGCCTCTTCCCAAATGGCTGTAGACCTCTGGTGAAAATTCATACAGATGTAAATATATATGCAGATTTTTCTGAAGCAAACCCCTCTCACTCCACTGCACTTGCAAATTTCCCCAAATACTGTTATGATAATACTAGGTGATTTATTTTACATAAGGATACATCTGAAGGGTGCAGCACATTGTGATTTGCAAACCATTTAACTTGCTAAGATCAGATTGTTCTGCTTTATCTGCAAAGTTCACCCACAAGGAATTTAATATAAAGGCTTTTATTCTTGTTATTTCATGTATTGTACTCTTCTGAGATCTGATGGATGAGTTTGAAATGGGTGGGTGGGGGAGGAGAGAAGGAAATTAGCCACTTTGCATTTTCTATGGAAAAGCAAAACCCCTAACCCTCAATTTCCCACAAGACTGTTGAGAACATTCAAGGACTCCTAGGAGAATGACTTCGCAGTCTCACAGGGAGACATTATTACTCAGGTGCAGGGTGAATGGCTATGTGCCCAGCGAGCAATGAATCAGAATATTGTCCCTCTTACGCCTATGTATTACCTTGAAACTTGAAGGGAGAATAAGTGTCTGCATTCTTGCTAAGAGTAAAGAAGACATTTTGTTCCCATTTCCTCTCCTGCAGATATTCACTGCGTACTGGTATTGTACCAGGGAGTCATGGAACCAAAGTTGATGTCCTAGTGTTTCATGACTTGTGTGGTTTGGGGCAAATTGCTTTAACTTTTTGGATTCGTCATGTGCAAAACGAGTAGTGGAATGAACATGACATCTAAGATCCTTGCAACTCTCAAGTTTTGTATATTATCTCCCTTTATTTTCTTCCCCACCCTCCCGTCCTGAACTATGATTTCTCTTTCCTTTTATAATAATGTTTTCTTTTTAAAAAATATATGCACAACTTATTCTGGTGAATGGTTTATTTTCTTTCCATTTATACACTTAATTAAATATTTATTGAACTTATACATTGTGTCAATGTACTGGAATAAAAATACTGAAAAAGATGGCAAAAATTTCCTTTAAAAATAAGGTATGAAAGACATTAAAATGGTTTATTATGTAGTGTAATGTGCTAGAACTGAGGAAGTACAAGTTGTTATGGGATCAGATAGGTGGATGGGCATCTGCCCAGTGGAGATTAGAAAAGAAATTCTGAAGATGTGGCATTGAAGTGAAGGCTTGAAAGTTAGTCAGGAAAGAACTAAACAGATGGGAAATATTAGGAGACCAATAGACAAGGTTTGGTGGTTTATAAGGTATAGGAGATGGGGAGGAAGAAAGAAGAGTAAGATAATCCTGGCTTGTGGATAGTGGATGAGTTTGGAAAAACAGAAAGAGAAGGAAAGGTAGGGAGGGGGTAAATAAAAGTGTTTAGCAGAGGCTGACTCAATGAGAAAGTCACTGGTAATGATGCCAATATTTTATATTTGGGTGGTGCTTTTCAGAACAAAGAACTTCCATGTACCTTTTCTCACTTATGGCTCATAACAAACTGATACGTAGAAATTATTATTCTTGATATTCAGATGTAAAAAAATTTCAAAACTTGGATATAGGCAAAAAGATGACCTGTCCTTTCAATGTCACAGTGTCTAACAGCATTATCTAATTTTTCCAGGGTAGGTATCTTTCTTCGACTTACTATTTACTGTTGATTAGGGTATTTTTACAACTCTGGAAGGGTAGATGTTCACTCGTAGAAAATTGATGGAGATGCAAATAATTCATAGCTAGTAGAATAAGAATTTTGCCTGGTAGGCACACACATATTTTCTGGTAAAAAAGTTGACCCCAAAGTTTTTACTGTTTTGTAAGACATTAACTAGTTGTGTACCTTATTCCATTTTGGCATCTAATTTAGCACTCTTATTCCAGCAACTTTCTTTCTGTTTCTTCCATTACCCTTTTAAATAGCTTTACCATCTTGTTGGTTTCCTCATTAGTGAGTTAAATAAATCTTTGTCATGTGTTCTTTCTATATATGTATGGTAGTCATGGTTTTAGCTTTTTGAAAAGGTATTTTGAAAGGGATGAAGCAAAAGAAGGTCTCAAGAGATAAGTGATTTGCTCCAAGTCATGCTATTATAGACACAGCAGGAACTGGAACTTAGATCTTAAGACTGTAATCTGGTGTATTTTGTGAGATCTATCTATCTATCTATCTATCTATCTATCTATCTATCTATCTATCTATCTACCTACCTATCTACATCTATTATCTACCTATTTCTAAAGGGTAGTTCCAAACAGTTCATAGTTGCTGTTATGTTTTTGTTTTAATAAGTACAGATACGTATCCAGAAAAGCAGCAAGCAGAAAAGCTAATTTTAATTCAGCCTTTCATTAATTTTAAGAATTCACCAATATTTTTAATTCATTAATTTTAAAAATTCACCAGTATTTTTGAGTTCTCTCTGTGCTCTTCTATTAGTTTTTGAATCATCACAGATACCATGATTTTATATATAAACACCCCAAAACTGATTGCTAGCTTCAATTTTTCTGGAAACAGGTAATTTGGGAACTAAGAAACAATCCTGAATATTTTGGTGGATTTAGGTTCCTTAGTTTCACTGGCAAAAATATTGTATAGGTTACCAGCCCAAATTTTCACCGCATTTTGAAATTCCCCTGTGATGGTTGCATTTTATGTGTCAACTTTACTGGGCCACTGGGTGCCCAGATATTTGGTCTAACATTATTGTGAGTGTTTCTGTGAGGGTGCTTTGGGATGAGATTAACATTTAAATTGGTGGACTGAGTAGATTACCCCCCGTAATGTGGGTGAGCATCATCCAATCAGTTGAAGGCCAGAATAGAACAAAAACATTGATCCTCTCAGAAATAAGAGAGAATTCCTCCTGCCTGATTGCTTTTGAACTGGGACATTGGTGTTTTCTTGCCTTTGGGCCTGAACTGAAACACCAGCTCTTCTTGGGCTCAAGCTTGCAGGTCTTTGGACTGGAACTACACCATCCAGGAACTGGAACTTAGATCTTAAGACTGTAATCTGGTGTATTTTGTGAGATCTATCTATCTATCTATCTATCTATCTATCTATCTATCTAGCTATCTATCTACCTACCTATCTACATCTATTATCTACCTATTTCTAAAGGGTAGTTCCAAACAGTTCATAGTTGCTGTTATGTTGGACTGGGGACTCTCCTGGGTCCCCAAGCTTGCTGATTGACTCTGCAGAACTTGGGACTTGTCAGCCTGCACAATCTCATGAGTTAATTCCTTAAAGCCAATCTCTTTCTATGTATATATACATTCTATAGGTTCTGTTTCTCTGGAGAACTCTGATATACTCTACTTCAAAATTTCCAAATATGTTAATTTTAGTGTCAGATATTTGGACTGCTTCAGCTGTTAGTTCTGCCTAAAATAGAACTATGATTTATTTCCTTATAATTTTCTCTCACTGGGTCTACGTCTTTATAAAGATCTCATTTCCAGTATTTTAATATGGCTGTCACATACACCAGGTGTCCTCTTTTTAGGCAAACATTCCCAGGTTCTTCATATGATTTTGGCTCCTTTTGTCATCCTAGGTGCTATTTCTAGCTGTCAATATTTTCTTTAATATGTAGCACCTAGAAAGAAGTACCACATTGAGGAAGTTATACACTCTACAATGATAACTTCAAAAACCACAATAATGGACAACCTTTGCTGAGGGATTACTGTATGTCAGTTTCTTTCCGTCCATTCATTTAATCTTTACAGTAACCTGGAGGATTATAATTTCTTTCTCCCATACAGGAAAACGTAGATCAAGGAGTTTACATCACACATCCATCAGAGTGTAAGAACTAGAATTTAAAATCTGGTCTAGCATTAATATCCATTCTCTTAAGAGTGGTAGATTCTTGTTTGGATACCTCACTGTGAGTACAACTTAAGATAGAATTAGATTGTTCAAGATGTCAGATTGCATGCTTATTTTCTCTCCTATAGATTTCATTAAAGTAAATAATTTAAAAGGTATAAACTCTACAATAACAAAGAGAATGAAGAATAGAATGGAGTAGGATAGAAAACTTAATCATAAGCACTTATGTTCTATTTGATATTGTAATCATGTACACTTACTCCTTTCATAAAAATATAAGAAAGTATTTTCACAGGAAGGTCAAAGTGTTGACTCATAGAGCTGTAGTCAACTCTAATCTTTATGTCATTTATTTATTTAAATTTTTAATTATGCAAAAATACATAAGACTTACCATTTTAACCATTTTTAAGTGTACATTTCAGCAGTGTTTTGTATATTCACATTGTCGTGCAACAAATCTCTAGAATCTTTTCGTCTTGCAAAACTGAAACTCTACGCCTATGGAGCAATAGCTTCCCATTTCCACTATCTCCCAGCTCCTGGCACCCACCATTTTACTTTCTGTTCTGAGAAGTGAGTGGTGTCTTAAAGTATTTATATTTTTGTGACTGGCTCATTTCACTTAGCATAGTATCCTCAAGTTTATTAATCCTTATGTCTTTTGTGCAGAATTTTTCTATTGGAACAGAGTCTTTCTATATTTACTTATAGTTAACTTACATTAAAAAGTACTCTTTTGTTGTCTGGGCGTGGTGGCTCACGCCTGTAATTCCAGCACTTTGGGAGGCTGAGGCGGGCGGATCACGAGGTCAGGAGATCGAAACCATCCTGGCTAACACGGTGAAACCCCCTCTCTACTAAAAATACAAAAAATTAGCCGGTCGAGGTGGCCGGCACCTGTAGTCCCAGCTACTCGGGAGGCTGAGGCAGGGGAATGGCGTGAACCCGGGGGTAGGAGCTTGCAGTGAGCCGAGATCGCACCACTGCACTCCAGCCTGGGCGACAGAGCGAGACTCTGTCTCAAAAAAAAAAAAAAAAAGTATTCTTTTGTTCGTTTGTTTGTTTTTTTGAGACAGAGTCTTGCTCCATCTTCTAGGCTGGAGTGCAGAAGTATGCTCACGGCTCACTGCAACCTCAATCACCCAGTCTCAAACAATCCTTCTACTTCACCCTCCCGAGTAACTGGGACCACAGCTATGTGCCACCATGCCCAGCTAATTTTTAAATTTTTTGTAGAAAGGGTGTCTGACTATGTAGCCCAGATTGATCTCAAACTCTTGGGCTCAGGCACCCACCTTGGCCTCCCAAAGTGCTGGGATTACAGACATGAGCCCCATGCCTGACTAGAAGTATTCTTTTTCTTGATTTCACAAGCAATATAGGTTCATTGTAGAACATTTGAATATTAGTGAAAGTATAAAGAATAAAAATATTGACCCATAACACTACCATTCAAAGGCAACAACCATTGTAATTATGGTGTATATTTCCTTTCAGTCTTTCCTGTAAGAAAAAAAATTAATCATAGTTGAGGTCCTAATGTACAGTTGACCCTTGAAAAATATGTGTTTGAACTGTGTGGGTTCACTTATCCATGACTTTTTTTCACTGAAAGTTACATCGAGTGTGCCTGCCTCTCCTGCCTCCCCTTCTACCTCCTCTACCTCTTCTGCTTCTGCCACCCCTGAGACAGCAAGACCAACCTCTCGTCAGCCTACTCAATGTGAAGACAATAAGGAGGAAGACCTTATGCGGACCTACTTCCATTCAATCAATAGTAAATATATTTTCTCTTCTTTATGATTTTCTTAATAATATTTTCTTTCCTCTATCTTACTTTATTGTAAGAGTACAGTATTTAATGCATACACAAAATATGTGCTAATTGACTGCGTATGTTACCAGGAAGTCTTCTAGTCAACAGTAGTGTATTAGCAGTTAAGTTTTTGGTGAGTCAAAAGTGATACATGGATTTTTGTATGCACAGGGATTGGTTCCTCTAAGTCCTACATTTTTCACAGGTCGAATGTATATATAAATACATATCCTTGTTTTCCTTTCTAACATTTTAACCTGTTGTGTCAGTTTGCTAGGGCTGCTATAACAAAATACCACAGACTGAGTGGCTTAAACAACAGAAATGTGTTTTCTCACAGTTTTGGAGGCTGAAAGTCCAAGATCAAGGTGCCTGCAGGATTGATTTCTTCTGAAGTCACTCTCCTTGGTGTGCAAGTGCTGCCTCTTCACATGGTCATTCCTCTATGCATACATGGGCCTGGTTTCTTTTTTGTATATCCTAATCTTCTCTTCTTATAAAGACACGAGTCAGACTGAGTTAAGGCCCACCCTAATAGTCTCATTACTTACTTACATAACTCTTTACAGGTTCTGTCTCCACATACAGTCACATTCTGAGGTACTGGGATTTAGGACTTTAACATATGAATTCAGTCCGCAACGCATCTATGCATTTAGAATCTTATTGTAATATGTAAAAACATATTCCATTGTATACTGATATTCTTTCATTAAATATTTATATAGTGTATTCACAATTATGAGATAACTATTTTCATGGTGTAAGCCTTTAAAATTAATCCATTATACTTTAGATTATTTTCTTAGGATTTATTTCTAAAGTGGAATTACTGGATTAAACAGTAAGAATGTATTTCAGGTTCTTCATTCATATTGCCAAATTTATCCCCAGAAATGCTGCACTAATTTCTGCTTTTACCAGTTGTTTGTGAAAGTATCCATTTCACTGTACTTTGACAAATATTAGATTTTTAGAAAAAATAATTATTAAGTCAGCAGGCAAAAGTAATGTATTATGATTGTAAATTTTTTTTTTTGAGATAGAGTCTCGTTCTGTCACCCAGGCTGGAGTACAGTGGTGCTATCTCAGCTCACTGCAGCCTTCACCTCCTGGGTTCAAACGATTCTCCTGCCCCAGCCTCCTGAGCAGCTGGGATTATAGGCACGCATCACCACACCTGGCTAATTTTTAGTATGTTTAGTACAGAAGGGGTTTCGCCATGTTAGCCAGGCTGATCTCAAGCTCCTGACCTCAGGTGATGTGTCTTCCTCAGCCTCCCAAAGTGCTGGGATTACAGCTGTGAGCCACTGTGCCCGGCCATGATTGTAAAGTTTTAGTATTAGTAATTTCAAGTATTTGTTACATAATTTTATTTATTCTTTCGTAAATTATCTGTTAGTATTATTTATTTATTTACTTTGATCTTGAATTTTTAATTAATTTATTGTGAACGCTTTAGTTTGGAAGAACATTATGTCTATAATATTTATTCCAAATATTTTTCTCAGTTTCTTGTTTGCTTTTTTACTCCCTTTGTAAATACAGATTCTTTCTATGTTACAAAGACATAAAACATTTTAATTATTTTCAGTTTTAACTATCTTTTTTGTTATGCTTTATTCTATTTCTTTCATTCCTAGAACATCTTTTCTCATTCAGAAATCAGAAATGCCTAGATTTTCTCTAACTTCTTAAATTTAACTTACTTAATTATCGAATCCTTCTGAAATTTTTTTATGGTCAAAGTATCATCTAAACTTTTTTTTTAAACAATTGACAGAGCTTGTCAATTAAAAATCTGTCCTTTGTTCGTGAATGATGGTGTAGTCATCATTATACATTACAACTGTTTTCAATTGATCTAACAATTCTCAAGTCAATACCCTACCAGTTTATTGATTAAAAATTTGCAACTTGTTTTAATATTTGATGATACTAGTACTCCTTCCTGGTGCCTATATGGGCCTTTTGCCTTTCTTTATTCTTCTAGATTAATTTAGAATACTTTTTAAGTTAAAATAAATTGGTCGAGATTTTAATTAGAATTTCATTAATATTTGGGAATGCCTTATATCTCTTTACTTATTCAAACCTTTAAAAACAATCTCTTGGTAAATTTTTTCCACATATTTTATATAGATTCTGCCATTTATTTTCAATTATTTCTAGATTTTTTTTATTTATTTTCACAATTCTGCATGAGATTTTAAAACATTTTTGAAATGGCTCTTCTAGAAATATAGACAAGCATTCAATTTTTGTAACTTCATCTTGGATTACTACTTGTATTAGCTTTTCTTTTTTGAGACAGAGTCTCACTCTGTCATCCAGGCTGGAATACAGTGGCGCCATCTTTGCTCACTGCAACCTCCACCTCCCAGTTTCAAGAGATTCTCCTGCCTCAGCCTCCAGAGGAGCTGGGATTACAGGTGTGTGCCACCACGCCCAGCTAACTTTTGTATTTTTTGTAGAGACAGGGTGTCACCATGTTGGCCAAGCTGGCCTTAAACTCTAACCTCAAGTGGTCCACCTGCCTCTGCCTCAGCAAGTGTTGGAATTATATGCGTGTGCCACTACTTCTGGCCTTATTTGCTTTTAAAAATAGTTTTCTAATTGTTTGATTCTGTTGTACTTTCTGGGTATCTAGTTGTATTGCCTGGATATCAATCTTTTATCTTTAGTTGTTTTTATTTATCTTTTTAAATTGGCTAAGACTAAGTGTAGAACCTTATTTGTTGAACTTTAAATGATGCTTCTGCTGCTCCTGCATTTAATGGGACTTCTTTTACTAGGTAAACATTTAAGCTTGAGGTTGGCTTGTGAGCTGCAATTTATTGAATGAGGATGTTGGGCTTTACATTTATTTTTATTACACTTTATCTTATTATTTCTGGCTCATCAGCCAGCTCCCAACTTGTTTAAAAGTTGTAAGGCTGGCAGCCTTGGGCAGGCAATGTTAGCTTCTCTTCTCACTCTGGGCCAACTATAGTATGAGAGATGTCTTCCTTCAAGAAAGTAAAATTGAACACACAGATTCTGGTACCTGCACTCCAGCATACCAACTTCCCCTGGGATCCCTCTGTTACTTAATTAACACTGTTCAACCAGCTATAAATTCTGCACATTCTCACTCCCTCAGCCCCATTTCTCCATCCTGAATACAAAGATCCCAGCCATTTTATTAAATGCTCTAATGAAATCAAGATGGAGTCAATCTCTGGCTCTCCTGTTTGTTAGTCTGGTTTATCCAAGTGAACCACACTTTTATTTTCCAGTGCTCACAAGACATCTAGAATTATCCTGGGATTCAACATAAAATGTTCCTTGGGTCTACTTTATTGCTTTTGGAAGTACAGATGTTTGCTGTCATCTAGTTTTGGGGAACCTTTCCCTTTCCGTTAATTTCTTGGGATTTTTTGACAGTGGTTGTGGGATCGTGATTGTGGTCTTTCTAATACCCACTATTTTGGGCCCCGAAACTTGAATTTGTTTCACATTGCTTGCTGTGTCCTATCTTCCACCTTCCCGGGACTCTACTTCCTCTTCAACCACATCAGTGCTTTCCTCTCAGGAGTGAAAGTCATGCTGTGGATAGAGAAGACTGAAACAAAACAGGCATTGACTAGTTCTGACTCCTCACATCTGTCACAGTGAGTTGGCCTTGACATTTTGTTTTTGTGACAATAAATACAGCTTAAAAAGAGGCACATTTTCTCTATAGAATTTTGCTCAACCTTCAATCCATTCCAGATTTCATCTTTCAAAACAATATTCCTACAGCTTTATGCACTGAGAAAAATTTCTTCCAAATTATATCCTCTTTTCATTTATTATACATAAAGTTTTAAATCTGTTTATTAGTGTACACCCTTATACAGCTAACTTTTCTTTTTCACTGAAGTAATTTTTTATTGTATTGTCAGCTTTTGGTTGAGAATATGGTATTCCTCTGGATCCATTTCCCTTCCTAGAATTTCTATTGGCATACATACAGCAAGGGCTGGAGAGACATACATCACTGAAAGCTCGTGTGATGAGAATTCAACATAGGTGTTCAGAGATCTACAGAATTATTTATTTATTTATGTTTTTGAGACAGGGTCTTGCTCTGCCATCCAGGCTGGAGTGCAGTGGTGTGATCTCAGCTCACTGCAACCTCAACCTCTCAAACTCAAGCGATCTTCCTGTCTCAGTCTCCCATAGCTGGGACAACAGGCGTGAGCCACCATACCTGGGTATTTTGTTAGTGTTTTTTTAGAGACAAAGTCTCACCATGCTGCCTAGGCTGGTCTCAAACTCCTGGACTCAAGCAATCCTGTACTCTGCTTCCCAAAGTATTGGGATTACAGGCATGAGCTACTGCATCTGGCCTAGAATTGTACATATATAGTGTGTATATATATGTATATATAATATATACAGCTATTTAACATAATTTAAAAGTTACATATATAAGTTGACATATATTTATGTTATATTAAAAATATGTAAACTTATTTATATATATATATAAATCTTTAAAATATATTGAACAACTCTTTCTTTTTCTCTCTCTCTCTAAACCTTAAACTTGGCTAAGTGTAAGGTTATTGAAGATATTTAAAAGTATTTGTTCACTAGATGTCACACAACCTCTAAACAATTTCAAAAGACGGTAGTAGTTTTAAATTGGAAAACAAAAGAGAAAGATCAGTTTTAACCTACTGGAGGACCTTGACGCAATGTGGACCTGCCTCTGTGTGGACCTGTCCTGAGGATCTGTGTTCTCCCAATGCTCCCTGTCAGGCGAGGAGTCGGTCCTGTGTTGAGGTTATTCTGCTGTGACAGATCAGCACATCTCAGCCTGTGGTTTGAGACTCACTGACACAGCAACTTGAAATTTCCCTTTGACCTTTGCAAAATTCAACTTTTGGCTTGCACTGAAATCTGTGTTTCATTGACTGTGAAATTAAGAGAATCTCCAATGAGTAAAAAATGATTAGCTTTCACTTTTGGATGAAAACACGCCAAGGACAAACATTGATTTTGAGAGATCCTTTGTAGAGCATTGCACCTTATAAAGCCTCTGTAGGAGGTAACACCAGTGAAATATCAGTGCTATAGCACCAGAGTCAAAGTCTCACCTTCCAGTTCATTCTTAGCTTTTCTCAGTGACTTTCTAAGTGAATTTGTTTATGACTTTGAATAGTAATATTTTTAGGTATGATGACACAATTGCCAGATGATATTTACTAACGCCTCTGATAGTGAGTATTCAGATACCCTCTAATTTTCTGAACTGCACTGAATTGACATTTTTCTCTTACTCCTCTCAGCTGAGCAATTGCATTTTCCATACAACCACAGCACTTTGTTTATTATTTCATTATGCCACTTACCACCTATATTTTAATTATTTGTTTATATGCTTTCTTTTTGGACTGTGGGCTGCCCACAAGAAGGACCTCTCTTTTACAGGTCTGTGTGTTCTTAGCATATAGCACAGGACATGGAGCATACTACCCCAAGTCCAGGCTGACTTGGTGGACTCATTATTTGAAATTTTAAAAACATGAGTATTGTAAAGGTGGCTTAGTGGAATGCAGCATGTATGAGTTTGAATATAACATATTATTTATGTTTTATTTGCAAATTGGTGTGTTTGGAGACCTGCACTGTGTACGAAGGCCGTGCAGGCCAAGAAACTCTATGGACTTCATCTTTCTCCGCCTCTATTTTGTTGTTTTCAAATATTCATACATCCAGTTCTAAAACTGGCCACTTTATAAACAGAGCTTCAAAGTAGTGGGAGGCTCTTTCGCTTTTGAGAACAAGCCCCGAGCTTGACATAAATAATCCTGAGGGAGGTTTAAAAGCAAATGCCCTTTTTTCCCCCCAAGGTAAATCTTATTCCACCAGATTCATGTTTCAACTGTTAAACAAACAAAATGCCCACTGCATTGGAAGAGGTATCTATTGCTTTGGTATCCACTTGATACCTTCCCTTGAAGCCAGGGAATTATATTGCTTGTATGAAATGACTTCCCTTTTTTAGTTGTTAATCTGATTCAAGGATTTTTGATTAACCATTCAGGGGCTATGAATAAATAAGAACCAGCAGTCCAGTAATTGGGACATCATTACTATCTAGTAGCACATTTAATACTCAGCTTCACTCTGCTACATAACCTTTTCCTTTCGCCTTCCTCTGTGATATTACCTCCCAACCCCAAAAGGCAGTGGTGTCATTGCAAGCTTCAGAAGTTAGCATTAAAATGAATACTTTTTAATTTCTTTGGATGAGATGGGGCTCTGGGCTCTGGGACAATGCTGATGGATGATGTTTTAATGCAGCTGAAATGTTATTTTTACTGAACCAGGGAAAACTATAAATTTTGCTTCATTGCCACTGATGGCTCTATGCATAAAACTATGGTGGCGCCCATCGGCCGTGAATAATCACCTCAGCACGGCAGATGTTACTTTGCGGGGAAAGCAATTCTTATGCCGAAGAATTGTGGAAAGATTAATTGTCTACAGCTGTTTCATGGCCCACAGCAATCTTGATACATTTATGATAAGTTTAAGAGCTCACTAGAGGCAGCTCCTATTCCCTGTTGTGAGAAGGGGGTGGGGGAAGAAGCCGGAGGCTTTATTTTGACACCTGGATTCATAGAATCTGTCAGCTCCATTACAGCCTTCATAGAAATCCGGCAGTTGGCAGTTCTGAAATGATTGTGAGTGAGGTAAGATGCAGGAATTATCCATACGTAGATAAAGAAAAGGAGACTGAGAAGAATTATTCAAATTTGTGCAAATGAATTGCTTCCATTTTTCCTCCCTCTGCCAAGTGGAAATTGAACGTGACCCGCTCTGACCTTTCTCTATTAAGTGCTGCAAATTGCAGTAAATGCACAGTTCTGAGTGCCCTAATGAGACAGAGCCCCAGCAATGCCTCATTAATAAGGGGAGTTTGACCTTGCTGGTCAGCCCTTCATTCGATATTGAAAAGAAATAAGAAAAAAGAAGAGATGACCCACTGTAAATTTTGAACAATACATTTGATTTAGTTTGCATATACTCCCAGCTAGACGCTTCGCAACCTTTCTCCCTCTCTGCTTCCCTTCAGCCACAGGCTAAGAAGATGGTACTTACCTTTTAGGCCCCAAGGGAATGTGGTGACAGAGGTACAGCGAGTCTTGGTGAAGTGAGCACTGGGCTGGGCCCTGGGTGGCAAGGACATTTCTCTCCTCTTCCCACCTCCCCTGCAAACTGGGCCTGGGGAGCTCCTGTCTTTCTTGCCTGCTTGCCTTCCTTCCTTCCTTCCTTCCTTCCTTCCTTCCTTCCTTCCTTCCTTCCTTCCTTCCTTCCTTCCTTCCTTCCTTCCTTCCTTCCTTCCTCCCTCCCTCCCTCCCTGTCTCCCTTCTTCCCTTCCCCCCTTCCTCTCTTTCCCTCTTCCCCCCTTCCTCCCTTCCCTCCTTACTCCCTCTCTCTCTTCCCTCCTTCCTTCTTACTTCCCTCCCAACCCCCTTCCCTTCTTTCCTTCTTTCTCCCTCCTTTTTTCCTCTTATACGATAGAACTTCTCAATTTGGAAGTGAGTGGTGCATGCACACACACATGCTTAGAAAGGGGTCTGGCCCTCTGATATTTACTGTAGCTTTGGGCAGACGCAGGTTGAGATACTTTCTCCTTTGATGTAAGAAAATCTAGGGCAAGAAATGGAGTAGTACTGCTTGTTTTGGGTAGAATTATTTAGACTTATTGAGCATAGAAGGTAGCCGGTAGATGTGGAACTGAGAATCCGAGCTCATGGGTCTTCTTAAATGCCTCACAAGCTACAAATTTAGCTCTTTAGACTTCCTTTAAATCACATGCTAAGAGTACCTCTCCTTCTATTCAGGGAATTTCCCAGTTACAAGGAAGCCCTATGAGCAAAGCAGACAACAGATCTTAAATTTATTTAAATAATAGCTCCTAACACATAGAGATGTGCTGAAACTTTAAAAGACAATTTCAAGATGCTTATATGCACCACCTTGTAGAATCTTAATATTTGAAAGGATCTTAGACGTTATTTTTTCCAAACTTCTACCCAAGGCAGCAATCTCTTCTGCAATATCCCTGATAGTGAAGACGGGATATTGCAGAAGTATCCCTGATACTTCAGAACCAGACTGTTTCACTGTTAGCAACTCTCATTTGTGCAGAGTTCTTTCATATATATTACTAGAGGAAAATATTCATTTCTTTTTATACTGACCATATTACGAAATCCAGTTTGAATGGAGCATCTGAAACCATCAAAATTAGATGACTGGTTCCTGGGAGAACGACTGTACCAAACTTTTTCAGTTATGCTTTTGGGTTATTGGAGGAATATTGTAAGGATCAGCAGCCTGAAAGTCACTGTTGAAATTATTTGGGAATGGTGTTGAAGATTTCCCCTACACATGAGAACCCAGAGGAAAACTTCCTTAAAAAAATATTTTAGATCAAGGAAAACCTGGGCTTGTTCTCAGAAGCTGGTTTGATTTGATCTTAATGAATACACGACTTTAATTGTGTTTCTCTTGTTTCTTTGGCTATCAGGATGCTCAGAACCAAATTTGTAGCCCATTTATGGCCAAAATGCAGAATCTTATATAGCATATGTTAAAAAGTGTTTTTTGAATAGGCAAGACCTGGCTACGGTACCAAATTAAAAAAAAATAAACAGGGTACATGGTGAAAACTAAGGGTCTCTTCCCATTCCCCCAGTCAACAGGTTCCCCTTCAGGAAGCAGCCACTGTTACCAGTTTCTGAATAGTCTCTGCTTTTACAACATAAACTGAGATGACTGTAGGTGATGCTCTGTGCTAAAGGTGATGAAGAACCATTGAATGATTTGATGAGGGAAATCAACTAGATCCCATTGCCTGTAAGGTAGGACAGGTGGGCACTGTCAAAAGGTATGTTGACTGGAAGTTCAGAGGCATGGCTGGGAGGCTGCTTTTGCAATTCAGTCAGGTGCTAATAAAAGAGGATGGAGGTAAGGTGGAAGTAAAATCAGCAGGATTTAGCAATTAAATAGATGTTGAGGGTGAGAGATAGATAAAAAGAGTTCAGAGATGACTATGTCTTCAGCTTCAAAGACTTCATGGATGCTATAACTGCTAACAGAGGTAGAAGGTTTAGGGGAAGATGAGTTAGATTTAGATACAAGCAGCTGGAGCAAATGGACATCCAGTCAGCTGGTAGGGGTAAAAGTCTGGTGCTAAGGGTAGAGATTTGGGTTGAATATTAAGACTTAGGACTTACAAGCCTAGAGATCACAGGGAGAGACTTGTAATTGCCCAGTAGGTTCTTGTAATTGCCCAGCAGTCCATGCCTGCTGCCTGGACTAGTAGAGATAGTTAATACAGACCTAGCCAAGCAGAAGGGCTGGAATTATTACTCCAATCAGTCTCCCCAAGAACTCAGAAGCTAGAGTTTTAATGGATAATTTCGTGGGCAGGCAGCTCTGGAATGGGTGTTGCTGGTTGGTTGGGGATGAAATCATAGGGGTGTGAAAAACAGTCTCTGTGTACTGAGTCTGCCTCTGGGAGGGGGTCACAGGACTGATTGAGTCATGAATCCTGGGTCTGGATGGAGTTGCTTGGTTGCCAAAATGCAGAAGTCTGAAAGACCTCATAAAAGATCAATCTTAGGTGCCAAAATCGTGATGTTATCTTTTTATTTTATTTTATTTTATTTTGGGATGGGGGTCTTGCTCTGTCATCCAGGCTGGAGTGCAGTGGTGTGATCTTGGCTCTCTGCAACCTTTGCCTCCCAGGCTAAAGTGACCCTCTCACCTCACCTCAGCCTTCCAACTAGCTGGGACCACAGGCTCATACCACCACACCTGGCTTCTGTTTTTTGTTTTGTTTTTTTTTTTTTGTGTGTGTGTGTGTGCATGTTTTTTTGTAGAGACAGGGTTTCTCCATGTTGCTCAGGCTGGTCTCAAGCTCCTGAGTTCAAGCAATCTACCCACTTTGGCCTCCCAAAGTGCTAGGATCACAGGTGTGAGCCATGGTGCCCAGCCCAATAGTGACGTTATCTGTAGGAGCAATTGAGGAAGTCCTAAATCTTGTGACCTCTGACCACATGACTCCTGAGCAGCAAAGGATTATAGAAAGACAGGCTAGGGGACAATGGCTGGTTACCATTTAGCTACACCTACAATGTAGCAGAATTTAGGTGTCTCCTATAATCCTAATCCTGTGGTTTTCATTAGTCTTACAAAGGTGGTTTGGGTCCCTTAGCAAGGAGGGAGTTTATTTTAGGGAGGGAATATTATAATACTTGCTTCAAAGTTAAACGATAAACTAAATTCCTCCCATAGTTAAGCTGGCCTATGCCCACGAATGAGTGAGGACAGCCAGCCTGTGAGGCTACAGGCAAGATAGAGTCAGCCATGCTAGACTTCTCTCGTTGTCATCATCTTTCCAAAGGCAGTTTCAGACTCCCAGGAGAAGACTGAGAGTACATGATATCACCTAGGGAGAGTGAGTAGAGTGAAAATAATGTAGAAATGTGATAGACTTTGAAATATTTAAATGTGTTGTATTAGTTGTTTTGTTCTCCAACCTTCTTCTAGTGTCTAGCACCATCTCTGGCTCATGGTGGGTGTCTAATGTTTAATGCCTTATTTAATCACTAACTGAGAGAGTCTGCAGAATCTCCACTTTCATCTCCAAATTACCAATGTATAGTGGAAAATAACATGTTTTTTTCCCCCCAGATCCACCTATCTGTAAAAAATAACATGTTTGTATGTAATATTCTAGATAAGGTCTAATCTGGGAAGAACACAATCAGATTGAACAGTACAGTATTTTTAAAAATTAATGTAATATAAGTAACTACTTGGAATATCTCAGAGGTAGTTTTACATAAATCACTACCTAGCCTGTTTCTCTAAGCCTATATTTTAAAAATGCATTTAAAACCTAAATGACTTTATAGTTAGAAATGGAATATATTCAACTTTAGTTGATGAGGCCAGACTGTTTTCCTAAGTGATTGTACCAATTATACACAAAGGTGTATAGGACTGTGTTGTTTCTTATCTTCATCAACACTTAATTTTGTCATCAGTCCTTTCATTTTAGTCATTTTGGTGCATATGTAGTGGTATCTCATCATGGCTTAAATTTACATATCCTGGATGAATAAGGGAATTGAGCACCTTTTAATGTTATTTGACTATTTGGGTATCTTCCTTTTTAAATTATTACTACAGGGTGTCTTTTGTTCTGTTGGTTTATTGGTGGTTTATTGGTATTTTTTGTTATTGTAGCATATCTCTATATATTTCATATACAAACCCTTTATCAGTTACATTTTATAATTTACAAATATCTATCAACAATAAATTAACATAAATTGTGGTATATTCATATAATGGAATACTATATTGCATTGAAAATAAACATTGGCTATATGTGGTAAAATGAGTGAATCAGATATAAGAGAATCCCAGACATAAAAGAGTACATATTGTATGACTTCATTTATATAAGGTCTCAACACAGGTAAACTTCATCCACAGAGTTACAAGTTAGGGCAATGGTTGTTTTCAGAGAGTGGGTAGGCAATGATTAGAGGAGGGCACAAGAGGGCTTCTGAAATTCTGCTAATCTTCAATTTCCTGACCTGGGTAGTGGCTACATAGGGGTATTTATTTTTAATAATTAGCTGAGCTGCATACTTTTGATTCATGCACTTTCCTATATGAAATAATCTATCCATAAAAAGTACAAAAATGATATTGGGCTGTATGATGGTTCTTGTAGATGTCAACTTGCCTGGATTAAAGGATACCCAGATACCTGGTAAAGCATTATTTCTGGGTTTGTCTATAAGGGTGTTTTTGAAAGACAGTGGCATTTGAGGAGAAACATCCCATGCTCATGGATAGGATATCAATGTTGTTAAAATGGCTATACTGCTCAAAGCAATTTACAGATTCAATGCTATTCCTATCAAACTACCAATGTCATTCTTCACAGAACTAGAAAAAATATTTAAAAATGTATATGGAACCAAGAAAGAGCCCTAGTAGCCAAGGCAATCTTAAGCATAAAGGATAAAGCTGAAAGGATCATGTTACCCACTTCAAACTATACTACAGGGCTACAGTAACCAAAACAGCATGGTACTGGTACAAAAACAGGCATATAGACCAATAGAACAGAATATAGAGCCCAGAATAAGGCTTCAAACCTACAATCTGATCTTCGACAAAGCTGACAAAAACAAGCAGTGGGGAAAAGACTCTTTATTCAATAAATGGTGCTGGAATAGCTGGCTAGCCATATGCAGAAGACTAAGCTGTACCCCTTCCTTACACTGTATACAAAAATCAACTCAAGATAAGTTAAAGATGTAAATGTAAGACCCCAAACTATAAAAAACCTGGAAGACAACCTAGGCAATACCATCTTGGATATAGGAACAGGCAAAGATTTCATGACAAAGACACCAAAAGCAATCACAACAAAAGCAAAAATTGACAAATGGGATCTAATTAAACTTCTGCACAGCAAAAGAAACAATCAACAGAGTAAACAGACAGCCTACAGAATGGGAGAAAATATTTGCAAACTATGCATCTGACAGTGGTATAATATCCAGCATCTATAAGGAACTTAAACTTACAAAAGAAAAAAACCCATTAAAAAGTAGGCAAAGGACACGAACAGACACTTTTCAAAAGAAGACATATATGTGGCCAAAAAGCATACAAAAACAGTTCAGTATCACTAATCATTAGAGAAATGCAGATACAATGAGATACCTTCTCACACCAGTCAGCATGGACATTATTAAAAAGTCAAAAAATAACAGATGCTGGTGAGGGTGTAGGGAAAAGGGAACACTTATACCCTGTTGGTGGGAGTGTAAATTATTTCAACCATTTTGGAAAACAATATGGTGATTCCTCAAAGAATTAAAAATAGAACTACCATTCAGCCCAGCAATCCCATTACTGGGTGTATACCCAGAGGAATATAAATCATTCTATCATAAAGACACATGCACATGAATGTTCACTGCAGCACTATTTACAATAGCGAAGACAGAGTCAACCTAAATGCCCATCAATGACAGACTGGATAAAGAAAATGTGGTACATATTCACCACGGAATACTATGCAGCCATAAAAAAGAACAAGATCATGTCTTTTGCAGGAACATGGATGGAGCTGGAGGTTATTATCTTCAGCAAACTAATGCAGGAACTGAAAACCAAATACCACATGTTCTCACTTATAAGTGGGAGCTAAGTGATGAGAATTTATGAACCCAAAGAAGGAAAAAACAGACACTGGGGTCTACTTGAGGAGGGAGGGTGAGAGGAGGGAGAGGAGCAGAAAAAGGTGAGGAAATAATCTGTACAACAAACCCCCATGACATGAGTTTACCTGTGTAACAAACCTTCACATGTAACCCCAAACCTAAAATAAAAGTTAGAGAGAGAGAGAGAGAGAGAGAGAGCGAGAGAGAGGTTGGCATTTGAATCAATGGACAAAGCAAGGAAGATGTGACTTTACCTATTGTGGGCAGGCATCATCCAATTGACAGAGGGCCCAGATAGAATAAAAAGGCAGAGCAAAGGAGACTTCTCTCTATCGAAGTAGGGATACCCTTTTCCTTCTGTCACCGGACATCAGAACTCCAGATTTTCCGGCCCCTCAACTCTGGGAATTGTACCATCAGCACCCCCAGGTTCTCAGGCCTTTGGCCTTAAACAGATAGTTGTTAAGTTGACTTCCTTGGCCCCACCCTGATTCTCAGGCCTTTGGACTTGGACCGAGCCATGTTACTCCCTTCCTTGGTTGTCCAGCTTGCAGACGGCCTGTCATGAGACTTCTCAACTTGCATAACTGCATGAACCAATTCCCCTAATAAATTCCCTCCTATTGGTTCTGTCTCTCTGGAGAACTCTGACTAGTAGAGGCTACATATTAGGTTGGTGCAAAAGTAACTGGGGTCTTTGCCATTAAAAGTGATGACAAAGACCACAATTACTTTTGCACCAACCCAATATTTTGACAAAATGTATTTGATGATGAATTTACCAAAGCACTGTATTATAATCTCTATTACTGAATACGTTAGAAGAATATACAAATTTTCCTGCTTAAAAAACCGGAATGGTATGGGGAGATGAGAGTTGGAGTGGGGGTGGTGAAAAGTTAGAAGTGAATGAAAACATTTTCTAAGATAAGTAGCCCTTCTCCTGCATGGAAAGTCCTTCCTGAGACAGTATTCTGTCCCTTTCAGTTAATGTAAAGCCTGGATGCAGACAGGACAATGTGGATGGAAAGACTTAGCTGGGTACCGAATGCAAGCGGCAACTTCCAGTCTGACTGCATAAAAACCCTGAAGATAAGCACAGAAAAACAAACAGCTTTGAAAAGATAAAAACATTTGACAATTTCAAGAGGTGATGATATTATGTTTTTCCTCCCATGGGATGAATCAAAAAACAGTTCCTCAAATAGGTTTTACATAATTAAAGAAATCTCTCTGCTTAAAGTAAACCAACTGAATTGCAGAGTGGAGTCTGGGGCAAATGCCCTGATTTTTTTTTTTTTTTTTTTTTTTTGAGACAGAGTCTCACTCTGTGGCCCGGGCTGGAGTGCAGTGGCCGGATCTCAGCTCACTGCAAGCAAGCTCCGCCTCCCGGGTTCACGCCATTCTCCTGCCTCAGCCTCCCGAGTAGCTGGGACTACAGGCGCCCGCCACCTCGCCCGGCTAGTTTTTGGTATTTTTTTTTTTTTTTTTAGTAGAGACGGGGTTTCACAGTGTTAGCCAGGATGGTCTCGATCTCCTGACCTCGTGATCCGCCCGTCTCGGCCTCCCAAAGTGCTGGGATTACAGGCTTGAGCCACCGCGCCCGGCCATGCCCTGATTTTTGATTCACCGTAAGGACTGCATTTGAATGCAATTCTAATTACGCAAACCTTTTTGTGGTTAAGAGTATAGCCTCCTCAGTCAGACTGCCTAGGTTTAAATTTGAACTTAGCCTTTTACAAACTGTTTGGGCACATTTATTCTCTGCAAATTGGGGACACAAGTAATATGCCCCTCATGGCTGAAGAATGGATGAGAACATGCATGACAGATGCTTACAACAGTGGATGCCACATAGTAATATCTTGATTAGTGTTAGTATTAGCTGTTATTATTACTTATAGTAACATTAATACCATTTAATGCTTCTGATTATATCAAGGAGAGAGTCTCTGGTTGGGACTGGTCTTTAGCATGAATATAATTGTTATCAGGGGCCTCTTGTTTCAGGGTTCCAGGTTTCTCCACACTCCAGTAACACTTTCCTCTTCTTGCCTTTCAGACTTTCGGGAGGTTCTGAAGTCCCATGGTTGTTAATCTCTGGAGGCTTCACCATCTTTCGTGGGTTCCTTTAATTATCTTTACTGCCTCAAAAGCTGTAAGTCAAATGTTTTGAGCATTCCATATGTTTTGTGCTAGGATTGTCACTAATACATCTATGTCACATTTAAATAACTCTGAAAACTAAAAGGGGTGTGGCATACTGTAGTTTCATTTTAAAATTTAGTTAAAATTAAAATTAAAAATGTATAATTAAAAATTTAATTTTACAGGACAGTTTTACTGTACAAACATAGAACCATTATAGATTAATATGTACTATCTGGCTAATCCCAGTTTTATATTCTGTAGTGACATCATACTCACCATCAAGAAGAAACATTTTTCCCTGTGAGTAAATTGCTGAATATTGCCTACTAAGATTCCTCAATTATAGACAATGATTAAGCCAAAATGTAAACAGGCATACCAGACGTTGGGATGCCTTCTTAGACCTGGATTGGACCAGGGTCAGTAATTTACTTTTAACTCTTTGCCTGTGGTAATTTTTAGAAATCTATTGGCTTTATGTTAACTATTTTTTTTTAATTATTATTATTTTTTTTTATGAGATGGAGTCTTGCTCTGTCACCCAGGCTAGAGTGCAGTGGTGTGATCTCAGCTCATGGCAACCTCCACCTCCAGGGTCCAAGCGATTCTCCTGCCTCAGCCTACTGAGTAGGTGGGACTACAGGTGCGTGCCACCACGCCTGGCTAATTTTTGTATTTTTAGTAGAGACAGGGTTTCACCATATTGGCCAGGCTGGTCTCGAACTCCTGACCTCGTGATCTACCCACCTCGGCCTCCCAAAGTGCTGGGATTACAAGTGTGAGCCACTGCACCTGGCCTTTATCTATTTGGAGCTGGCATTCAGTGTCTTTATATACCCAGACCAGTGATAGGGCTCAGGACATGCTACCCCCAGATGTGACTGTAGGAGACCAGAATATGCCACCTCAAAATAAGGATTATTTATGAGCTGGCCACTTTGAGAAACAGCAGCCACAGGAGAATCTCTGAAAACCAGAGTAGAAGTTACCTTTCTGAAAGGGAAATTTATAGCTTTGTAAATCTTCATCTGTAAGGGCGTCTCCCTCTCCGTACCAGGAAGAGAAGAGTGACTAAATCGTTAGATACTCTTATCAATGGAGAAGGCATAGATTTAAATTTGGATATCAAACCTTACCCTTGTTTACCATACTTTTTCTGGGCATCTCCCCGTAACTGGCTCTCCCCCACACCCTTCGTTCTTGGTTTCAGCAGGGTGATGGTATTTAAGCCCAAACTCTGAGCCACTGCATTGTAATTCTCTCATTTTCCTCCTGAGTGTCTCACATGTATATGCTGGGGCTCAGAAAATTATACCCCAAGAAATGGGGCTTTGGCGTACTGAGTACTTTGAACTAAAGGATACTACAAGGCTCAGAAGTGAGATCTTTCTGACCTTCTGCTGCTCTTCTTTCTCCTGCTCCCTTTTTTCTCATAAGGCGGGTGTTAGAAACTAGAATTCCTCTTTCCCAAGGTGAGTCCTAGAAAATAGAACCCCTCTTTCCCAAAGCCAGCCATAAAAACTAGAATTACTACTTTAATCTTCCCCTGCTTGTCTGTCTAGATCTAGGGGGTGACCATAAAGAAATTTTCTGATCTACTCTTATCTGATAGCATTCTGGAAGGAGTCCTGCCCTGTACTCAGGAGGAGGAATACCGCACAGAGAGGCCAGGAAGAATCTGAACAGACAGGCCTTGCTGGTTTCCTCAGTCAATCTGTTACCATTAAAACATACCCTTTCTGTCCAATCACATTTCTACATGGCTGTCCATTCTTCATTCAACCTAAGCGTAAAAATGAATTGTTTTCCCTTTATCTTTGGGTCTTTATTTCTGAAGGGTCCTGTGTCATGTGAAATTTTGATCAATCTTTGATGTTTTTCTCTTGTTAACTTGTCTTTTTTTATAGGAGTATCGGCTGTGACCCTTATGATGGGTTAGGAAGGGTATCACATCTATGCACTGCTATACGTTCAAGTTACTACGTGCTGCAGGCACATAGTAAGCACTCAATTCATATTTTGAGGGCAAAGGTGTCACTTAGAGTCCACGTTGTGTATATGGGTATTGCTTTCAATATATGGGTGTTGCTTTAACAGGTAAACTCACATTTCTTACTTTTCCAAAAATATATTTTGTGGATGTTTAGATAAAGAGAGTAGTTGCTCATGACTCTTCAGATAAAGTTTGATCACAATGTTAATAGGCTAATTTACTGTTAAGCCAATGACTAACACGTGCTCTTTTTCTGGTATAAAATTTAAATTATAAATCAGGAACAGACACTCCTGAGATGTCAAGCTTATATACTGATGGTGTCTAACAAAACTTAAATGTCTATTTGTGTACACATAACCAAAATAAGGTTCATATATTCTGGCTTAATAGCAAATGCAAACATTAATTGGAAAATGTTGAAATGTTAATTAAACTTGATCAATGTCAGATTTTAGTTTTTAAAAAAGTCAAGGATGAAGGGAACTAACATTATTAAGAACCAGGAAGCTTAAATTCAATTTTCTATTTAATTCTCACAATAATAGCAAGGTGAGGTATTATTCTCTCCACTTTATTGGTGAGGAAATGGCTCAGAGAAGTTATATGACTCACATTAATCAGGGTTAAGTGGCAAAATAATAATTGAAATCCAGTTTTGGATTACTCAAATCTTAAGTTCTTTCCATGATTTCATATTGCTATGTAGGTGAAAAGCAGTGCATTAACTTTTTCCTGTTCATTTCTCTATAGCTAATTTCCAAGCAGTTATTGAATTATCCAGAGGCTCAAGGCTGAGGCAGCTGACACTTCGTCTCCTCTTTCCTTCTTCTATTTCTCCTTTTGTGTCTGTCTTTCCCTTTTTCCCTCCTTCCCTTCTTACCTTCCTTTCTCTATTTTTTGCCTCCTTCTCTCCCTCCTTTCTTCCCGTCTTTCCTTTTTTCTTCCCTGATATCTGGATTTCTTCACAATAAATTATTATGCAGTGAATTCCTCAGTGTCACTGAGGGTAAGACTGTAGTGATGTAGCTGTCCCTGTAAAACAGTCAGGAACAAACCCAACTGAAAGAGAAGAATGAGAACCTAGGAAACATAAGATCATGGGGAATCAGGGGCTGAAGAAATGAAAAATAAGAGAACAGAAATAGAAGGAACATAAAGTTTGGTTTGGTTCATTAAAAAGTCTTAATACATACCTTTCTAAATTGTTTAGATTTTTATGTCCATATTTGAAACTGAGAATAATGACAAATTACCTAGAGCAAGATTCAGAGGCAGGTCAATATTATTTATCCTTGTAAATACGTGGGACACGGGTGTTTACATGAAATGAAATTTACAGTGTTATATTTGAATCTATTAGAAGGGCCAGTTTTTAAAATCATATACCTCATCTTTTATAATTCAAAAACAATTTTAACTTAAAACAGATATATATCCTATTTGGAGAATGCCTATTCATTTTATCTCTACTAACAAACAGATGATAATAAGAAACATTCTATAAGGATGTCAGTAGTAATAATAGCAATAGGCAAAGAGTAACTCTTTAATTAAAGCAGATATGAAAACATTGGGATTTATGGGAAATATAAGTTACAGATACAGAGTGGGATATCTCCAGATAGTTTTCTTTGTACATTTGAAATTTTGTTTTATAAAATTCTATTTACATGCAACTTTTCAAGATACACCTGCAATGCAAAGAAGTATCGCTTGTTATAATTTTCAAGATTAACACCACCACCACTACCACCATGACCACCATCACAGTCGAAATTCCCTCCATTAAAAAATATTTTATTAACCAGAAGCTTAGAGAAAACAAGTTATAGTATTATTTAAAAAGTGATTTTTTGTTGTTGTCAAAAACTTTGTAAGGTCTTGTTAATCCTGCGTATTACAAAAATACTCTCAGCTCCGATGATATCTTCTCAGGAAACTTTCTTTTTATTTATCTATTTATGTAGAAATTTTAATTGTGGTAAGATATACACAGCATAAAATCTACCATCTTAGCTCTTTTTATGTGTGTAGTTCTATGGCATTGCTGTGTTACCAGTGCCACCATGCATCCACAGAACACTTTCATCTTGTAAAATTGAAACTCTATATCTAATAAACGATAACTCTCCATAGCCCCATTTCCCTAGCCCCTGGCAGCCATTATTCTACCTTCTGTCTCTACGAGTTCTTTTTATCTTTTTGACATCATTTCTCCTGTGTTGAGTTAAGTGCCCTCTCCTAGGACCCCTGATCACCTTGAGCACAGCTTGGTCTTTCAATCTTGATAGATTTATTCATTTATTCATGCATTTGTTTTGTCATTAAAAATGGATTCATTGTTTCCCTATTCTGGTTCAGGTCCTGTAAGTTCCTAGAAGTCTGGGCCCATGCATAGTAAGTAACTCGTGCCCATCCAAGTGTCAGGCTTATAGTAACTGCCTCATATAGGATTATGTGGCAGAAATGTGCACATATTTGAATCTGGTATGTGTCATTTGTAAAAGTTTGGGATACAAATTTAAAATATTTATTGGTTTGTACATTTCCCTCCAACATTTCATCAAATGATAAACTGCTGGTACATGCTGGTAATGAAGGTGGGATATCTAAAGCAGCGCATTTAATGTTTCCATTTGGTCTTTTGTATGTACCATTCCTTTTAGTGTTCTATTAGTTTCTTTCATAGTTGGGTTTTTTTTTGGTCTCAGGACATACTATATACAAATAATCCTTTAAATTTTATGGTAATCACAAAAAAAGGATATACTAGAAAATGAATAATGGAGACTGAGAAATTTGTTTGTAAAACAAGTGAAGAACTAAGGTATTGTTTGACAAATCCAGATAAAAGTTTTAGATGCTTTGACTTCTACTTCTGGCTAAGCTGGAGACTGAATTTACTTTCCTAGCTGAAACAACTGAAATATTGTATAAAATATATGAAACCACAGTTCTCAAGACATTGGACATAGAGTCCTACTGTGTTGTCTAGGCTGGAGTGCAGCGATCTGATCTTGGCTCACTGCAGTCTTGACCTCCAAGGTTCAAGTGAACCTCCTGCCTCAGCCTCCTGAGTAGCTGGGACCACAAGCACGCACTACCACACCTGGCTAGTTTTTTGTATTTTTTGTAGAGAAGGGATTTTGCCATGTTGCCCAGGCTGGCCTCAAACTCCTGAGCTCAAGCAGTTTGCTTGACTCGCCTTCCAAAGTACTGAGATTACAGGAGTGAACCACTGGCCCAGTTGACTGTTAAGAATTCTTACCAAAATACTAAAAACTCTCTTAATGTCACTTATAAATGTATAAAAAATAGTAAAACTAACATCTAATTGGGTCACTGTAATCAGAAACATTAAAAACATTGAAAATTAATGTGTTTATTTCTTTGTAAAAAATTTACCAAGAGTAGTTTTAACAGTGCTTGACTTCTTGTTATGTAACTTACTACATGAAATGAACATCTTTTCTATGCTTTGGTAAATTGTCATACCTCTTCTAGTTCAGATTAACTTCTAATATTTTATCCATTTCTCATTCAGTGTTTGAAATATCTTTAAGAGTTCCTTTGATATGAAATTCAGACATCTTTCTTTTTTACAAAAATCACTTTACTCATTTGTCAATATGTCCACCTTCACTAAGCTCATCTTGCTGCATATCTAGAGTCTTCAAACAGTGGCAATGTCAACATTTCCACAGTTAGCCAACTCTATTCATGTTGTTTGAATTTCCATCATTCCAACATTATTACTTTTGGTTTCTTTGTGGTACCTGGCATTATTTATTATTTATTATTATTATTATTTTTGCCAATTCCCTTTCTTTCTTGAATTTTTTTTTTTTTTTTTTTTTTTTTGGAGATGGATTCTTGGTCTGTCACCCAGGCTGGAGTGCAGTGGTGCAATCTCGGCTCACTGCAACCTCCACCTCCTGGGTTCAAGTGATTCTCCTGTCTCAGCCTCCCAAGTAGCTGGGATTACAGGTGCATGCCACCACACCTGGCTAATCTTTGTATTTTTAGTAGAGACGGGGAAGTATTCATTTTTATGCAACGTTACATGAGTTTATCACTAGGAAACAAGGAGGCATCATAACTACATGCTTTGCAGACTGTCATTTACTTATTATTGGTCTGAGGAACTAGTAGCAAAGTTTGTATTTTATGCAATTACTCATAGCACATATACCACGATAGCTGAAATTTAAACCATGTTATTAGGGGACTGTTTTTACTAAACAGAGGCAACTTTTCAGCTAAACAGTCGTAATTTTTTAGTTAAACAGTGGTAACTGAAATCTATTTATATTTGAACTGTGCAGCATAAGGATTGCCTGTATTTGAAAACAAAGATGAAATAAATATGCTTTCAGATATTAAAAAATCTAAAAGGATTAATCATAAAAAGACCTGTACTACCAAACCAAACCAAATAAAAACCCAAACCATTGAAAGAAAGACTTTCAAGCAGAACATAATGATACCAGATGGAAATCGAGATCTATATAAAAGGTCCAGAACTGGTAACTGCCTAGGTAAATACTTTTTTTCTCTTATTATTTAAATTTCTTTAAATCACAAACAACTGTTTGAAATACAAATAATAACTGTGTAATTTTGGAGTTTAAAACCTATGTAGAAGTAAAATTTTTGATAATAGCATAAAGGACAGGAGGGGAAAACTAGATATATATGCTGTTGTAAGTTTCTTTTATTCTATGTTCTCTGATATAATATCACATGAAGGTAAACTATGATAAGCTAAAGATGTGTACTACAAACTCTGAAGCAACCAATAAAATGAGACAACAAAAACATAGTTAACATTAAACAAAGAAGAGAGAATAGAATAACAAAAATTAGACAAATAATTCCAAACAAAGCAGAAAAGAGGAAACAAAAAGGAGATGGGACAAATACAAAACAAATAGTAAGACTGCAGACTTAAACATCAGCATGTCAATCACCATAATAAATGCAAATGGTCTAAACACTGTAACTAAAAGGAAGATTGTCAGATTTGATATAAAAGAAAGACCTAACTATATACTGCCTCCAGTCCCTCGACCTCAACTTTAAATGTAAAGGCACAAAAAGTAAAAGAATAGAAAAGACATACCATGTTAGCACTAATTAAAAACAAACAACTGAAATGGCCCTTGGTATCAGAGAAGATGGATTTTATAGCAAAGAGTTTTCCCAAGGATGAATAACATAATTTCATTTGTTAAAGGTGTTACTTTTATATATATTTTTTATTACCTTTAAATACTATACTATAATATAATACAATATAATATAATTTCATTTGTTAAAGGTGTTACAACCAACCTGATCCAAGCGATATTTGTAGGGAACTTTTTAGTATATGTCTAGTTTTCCCCTCCTGGCCTTATGTACTCAACATGAGGACATAGCAATCTGAAATATTTGTGACCCAAATAGCACTACCTCAACGTACAAGAAAAAAACAAAACAAAAACAGAAAGATCTGTAAGAAAAAAATACAAATCTATAATTAGAGTGAGAGATTTCAACATTTCAATTATAGTCAGAGATTTTCTATCTCTTAATGGTAAATAGAACAAATGGAAAATCAGTTAGGTTACAGAAGACTTGAATAACACTACCAACCAACCTGACCCAAGTGATATTTACAGGGAACTTTTCCCAACAACAGCAGGATACAAATTCTTTATAAAAGCACAAGGAATATTTACCAAGATATTCTATGTCTGGACTAAATGAATCTCAGTAAATTTAAGAGGCTTCATGTGATGTAAAGTACCTTCTCTAACCATGATAGAAATAAATTAGAAATCAATAACAGAAAAATATCTGGATAATTTCTAAGAATTTGGAAACAAAATAACATATTTCTAAATAACCCATGGTACAAATAATAAATAAAGAAGGAAATTAGAAAATGCTTTGAACTGAATGAAAATAAAAACACAATATATCAAAAATTTTGAGATGCTGCTAAAGCAGTACTTAGAGGGAAACTGATAGCACTGTGGATAGCCACTGCACTCCAGCTTGGGCAACATAGTGAGACACCATCTCTAATTTAGAAAACAGCAAATTGAATGCAATAATATGTAAAAATGATAATGCATCATGATCAAGTGGTGTTTGTCTCTGGAAGGCAAGATGGGTATGATATTTGAAAATCAAGTGATGAAACTTAGTGAAATTTATCATATTAATAGATTAAGTAAATGCTCTCATGTGATGCTCTCAAAAGATGCAGTAACAGCATTAGATAAAATCCAATATCTATTCTTACTTTCTGTGAATATATAGTATGTGTATATCATTATGGAGTATATACAATATTTTGATGCAGGCATGTAGCGTGTGATAATCACATCATGGAAAATGGGGTATCCAGTCCCTTGAGCATTTATCTTTTGCATTACAAATAATTTAATTATACTGTCTTAATTAATTAATTTTGAGACAGAGTCTCTTTCTGTTGCGTAGGCTGCAGTGGCATGATCTTGGCTGTCTTTTAGTTATTTTAAACTGTACAATTAAAATATTTTGACTATAGTCACTCTGTTGTGCTACCGAATGCTAGGTATTATTCACTCTTTCTAACTTTTTTTTGGACCTATTAACCATCCTCATTTCCCTCACACCTCCCTATATCCTTCCCAGCCTCTGGTAACCATCATTCTACTCTCTATCTCCATGTGTTAAATTATTTTGATTTTTAAATCCCACACATAAGTGAGAACATGTAGTTTGTCTTTCTGTGCCTGGCTTATTTCACTTAACATAATGACCTCCAGTTTCATTCATGATGTTGCAAATGACAGGATCTCATTTTTTAAATGACTGAATAGTGCTTCATTGTGTACAAGAACCACATTTTCTTTATCCACTCATCTGTTGATGGACACTTAGGTTGCTTCCAAATCTTGGCTATTGTGAACAGTGCTGCAGTAAACATGGGAGTGCAGATATCTCTTTGATACACTGATTTCCTTTCTTTTGGGTATATATCCAGCAGTGAGATTGCTGGATCATATGGTAGCTCAATTTTTAGTTTTCCTGAGGAACCTCCAAACTGTTCTCTATAGGGTTTTATACTAGTTTACATTCCCACCAACAGCGTACAAGAGTTCCCTTTTCTCTACATCCGTTCCAGCAGTTGTTATTGCTGTCTTTGGGTAAAAGCCGTTCTAACTGGGTGAGATGATATCTCATTGTAGTTTTGATATGCATTTCTTTGACGATCAATGATGTTGAGCATCTTTTCAGATGTCTACTTGTCATTTGTATGTCTTCTTTTGATAAATGTTTATTCAGATCTTTTGCACATTTTAAGTCGGATTATTAGATATTTTCCTGTAGAATTTTTTGAGCTCCTTATATATTCTGGTTATTAATCCTTTATCAAATAGATAGTTTGCAAATATTTTCTCCCATTCTGCAGGTTGTCTCTTCCTTTGTTGATTGTACCCTTTGCTGTGCAGCAGCTTTTTAACTTGATGCAATCCCATTTCTGCATTTTTGCTTTGGTTATCTGTGCTCGCGGGATATTACTCAAGATTTTTCGCCCAGAGCTGTGTCCTAGAGAGTTTGCCCAATGTTTTCTTCTAGCAGTTTCATAGTTTGAGGTCTGACCACAATGGAATAAAACTAGAAATCAACAAGAGGAATTTTGGAAACTATATGAACACACGGAAATTAAACAATATGCTCCTGAATGACCAGTGAGTCAAAGAAGAAATTAAGAAGAAAATTGAAAAATTTCTTGAAACAAATGATAATGGAAATACAACATATCCAAACCTATGGGATACAGTGAAAGTAGTACTAAGGGAACTTTATAGCTGTAAGTGCCTACATCAAAAAAGAAGAAAAACTTTAAATAAATAATTTAATAATTCATCTCAAAGAACTATAAAAGCAAGAGCAAAGTGAATACAAAATTAGTAGAAGAAAAGAGATAATAAAGATCAGAGCATAAATAAATGAATTTGAAATAAAAAAAGCAATACAAAAGATCAATGAAATAGTTGGTTTTTTTTGAAAACATAAACAAAATTGACAAACAGACAGATTAATTAAAAAAAGGGAGAAGACCCAAATAAATAAAATCAGAGATGAAAAAGGAACATTACAACTGATACTGCAGAACTTCAAAAAATCATTAGTGGCTATGAGCAACCATATGCCAATAAATTGGAAAATCTAGAGGAAATAGATACATATAACCTGCCAAGATTGAACCATGAAGGAATTCAAAACCTGAAAAGACCAATAACAAATAATGAGATCAAAGCTGTAATAAAAGTTCTCCCACTAAGCAAAAGCCCAGGACCTGAGGGACGCACTGTTGAATTCTACCAAACATTTAAAGAAGAATTAATACCAATCCTACTCAAGCTATTCTAAAAAGTAGAGGAGGAGAGGGAATACTTCCAAACTCATTCCATGAGGTCAGTATTACTCTGATAACAAAACTAGACAAAGACACATGAAAAAAAGAAAACTACAGGCCAATATTTTTGATGAGTATTGATATAAATATCCTCAACAAAATACTTGCAAACTGAACTCAACAATATATTAAAAAGATCATTCATTATGACCAAGTGGGATTTATCCCAGGTATGCAAAGATGGTTCAGCATACACAGATCAATCAATGTGATGTATCATGTCAACCAAAGGAAGGACAAAAACCATATGATCATTTCATTTGATGCTGAAAAAGCATTTTATAAAAATCAACATCCATTCATGATAAAAACCCTCAAACAATTGGGTATAGGAGAAACATATCTCAACATAATACAAATCATATATGATAGACCCACAGCTAGTATCATATTAAATGGGGAAAATCAGAAAGGCTTTCGTTTAAGAACTGGAACATGACAAGGATGCCCACCATCACCACTGTTACTCAATATAATACTGGAAATCCCAGTTAGAGCAATCAGACAAGAGAAAGAAATAAAGGGAATCCAAATTGGAAAGGAAGAAGTCAAATTACCCTTGTCTGCAGATGATATGATCTTATATTTGGAAAAACCTAAAGACTTAACCAAAAAACTATTAGAACTGATAAACAATTTCAGTAAAGTCACAGGCTACAAAATCAACCTATGAAAATCAGTAGCATTTCTATATGCCAAGAGTGATCGTTCCAAAAAAAAAAGTAATACCATTTACAATAGCCAAAAATAAAATAAAATACCTAGACTTAAATAAGTTGAAAGATACAATCTGTTTACAAATTGGAAGACTCTACACTGTCAACAAATTAATTAAATTGTATAAATTAAAAAATTGATTCTAAAATCCATATGAAAATGTAAAGGATCTAGACTTGCCCAAACAATATTGAATAAGAACAAAGTTGGAGAATTTACCCTTTCTCACTTGAAGTCCTATTATATAATTATATTAATCAAGACAGTATGATATTAGTGTCAAGATAGGCATATGGATTAATGGAACATAATAGAGAGTCCAGAAATTGACCCACACATATATGGCAAATTTTTTCTAAATGGCAAAGGCAATTTCGTGGAGGAAAGATAGTCTTTACAACAAATGTTGCTGGAACAATTGGATATCCATGTGCAAAGCAATGGCCTTGGATATATACCATGAACTATGAAGAAATAAACTAAAAATGAATGACAGACAAATGTAAAACCTAAAACTATAAATCTTATAGAAGAATAATAGAAGAAAAATCATTGTGACCATGATTTAGGCAAATAATCCATAAAAAGCAACACCAGAACATGACCCATAAAAGAAAAAATGGCTAAATTGGATTTAACCAAAATTAAGAACTTCTGCTCTTCATAAAATATTGTTAAGAGAATGAAAAGGCACTATAAACTAGGAGAAAATATTTGCTAGTTGAATATCTGATAAATACTTATATTCAGAATATACAAAGAACCATCAAAACTCTAATAATAATAATAAACCCAGTTAAAAAGTGGGTAATATATTTGAACAGACACTTCACTGAAAAAGACATGAATGGCAAATAAGAAAAGATGCTCACCATTGTTAGTCATTAGGAGAAAGCAAATTAAAACCCCATTGAAATACCTCTACATGCCTATTAAAATATCTAAACTTAAAGACTGACCATTTGAAGTGTTGACAAGAAGGTGGAGAACCTCTTATACCCTACTGGCAGCAATATAAAGTGATACAACCATTTTGGGAAAGAGTCTGGCAATTTCTTAAAAACATGAAGTTACCATATGACCCAGCCATTCTATTTTTAGGCATTTACCTAAGAGGAATGGAATTAATGTCTGCACAAAAACTTGTACCAAGATTATGTCAGCTTTTTCTGTAGTAACCTCAAACTGGAAATAACCGTAATGTCCATCAGTGTGTGAACGGACAAAGAAATTGTGGAATATTTCTTAGCAATAAAACGAATGGAAGTGCAACAACATGGATGGGATTTCAAAGGTCTTAATGCTGAGTAAAAGAAGCCAGTAAAAAGGGTATATATTATATGATAAAATTAATAAAAGTCTTAGGAATATGTTCAGTATTTTGATTTGGTGATGGTGCCACAGGTATATATTTATGTCAAAACTTGACAAATTATGCGTTTTAAATATGTATGGTTTATTATATGCCAATCATACCCCAATAAAATTGTTAAAAATTCTGCCACGTGTTCAAGAGCTGAGACTCTATAGGTAGTTAGGCCTTAATATGATCATCTCTATTTTATGGCCACCATACTTTTCATTAAGGCATCAATCCTCTTTATACTTCAGTTTCCACGTGTGCAAAACTCACCTCACAGAGTTGATGTGGGAAGGAAATGATACAATTCAGGAAACTGCAACAATAAAAGCCCACTAAACACACACTAAACATTACCAAGGCTAAATAGTTAACACTATTATTAAGAACAAATGAGTTCTTACTACTGATATTTTGCTATTAATATAAGGGAAAGAAAAAAAACCAAAACAGTTAGGTGGATTATTTAGAACCCATCATGAACCTGTAATGATGGTAATAAACTTGTCCTCTTAAAATCATTGGACTTTGTTCATGTATTACAAAAATTATTTTGTGTTTTCTAACAGGTGACCTACATCCAATACTAGAAACCAAAGTTTCTATAATCTTCTTTAGATAACATAATGGTGTCCTGGTTTATTTCCATTTCAGTCCATTCTATAAATTGCTTTTGGTGTTCTCAGAAAGAAAGAAAAAGAAAGGAATAAAGGGAGAAAGAGAGAGAAAGAAGAAAAGAAAGGAAAGGGAAAAAAGAAAAAAGATTGTTGTACTCCCTTGCTCATTACCATTGACTTTCCATTTCTTACAGAATTAAGCCCAGCCTTCTAAGATTGGCCTTGAGAGTGCTCCATGACTTGCCCACTTTCTACTTTCCCTCAGATAATACAGTGTAGAGATTAAGAGCATTAATCTTGGAATGGGAGCTCCTGGTTCCATTCTTCTTTCTGTGCCTCAGTTTCATTTCTGGAAAATAGGAATAATAATAATATCTACTTTGTAGGACCATTGTGAGGCTCGAGTGACTTTGTGTAAACAAGCTCTTAGAATAGTGCCTGGCTGATAATAAGAACTCACAATGTTTGCATTATTTTACCTATTATTTTATCTACCGCTTCCCATGTGCTTTCCCATGCATTATTTACTTCTGTCACATTTCCTGTCATTTGTTATGGGCTGAATTGTATCCCTCCCAGTTTTCCATGTTGCAGTCCTGACCCCCAGCATCTCAAAATGTGACTGTAGTTGGAGATTAGGACTTTAAAGAGTTCAGTTAAAAATGAAATCTTCAGGGTGGTCCCTAATCCAATCTGACTGGTATCCTCATAAGAGGAGAAAATTTGGACCAATAAAGAGATACCAGGGCTGCAGGGGTGACACTACTGCCCCAGTGAGCCTGGAAGTTGGGACTGTCGTCTCTGTGCACCAGAGGACAGAATACAGAGCCAAAGAGGATTATTAAGGAGACTTAAAGTCTAATGGAGTTTGCCTTGCTAGGTTTTGGATTTCTTTGGGACTTACGACCCCTTCTTTCTGATTTCTTCATTTTGAAATGAGAATGTCTATGCTATGCCTGTCCCACTATTGTGTTTTGGAAGCAGATAACTTGTCTAGTTTCACAAGTGCACAGGTGGACAAAACATTTGCCTCAGGATGAATCAAACTTGAGTCTCACTCAAACTAGATTTAGATGATATTTAGATAAGATTTGGTACATAATAGTTGATGGTGGAATATGATAAGATTTTGGGGTTGTTGGGATGGAGGTGAATGTATTTTGCATGTGAGAAGGACATGAATTTTGGAGGGCCAGAGGTCACAGCATTATGGGCTGAGCTGTGTTTCCCTAAAATTTGTACATTGCAGCTCTAACTCTCAGTACCTCAGAATGTGGCTATATTTGAAGATAAGGTATTTACAGAGATAATTAAGTTAAAATGAAGTCTTTAGAGTAAGCCCTAATACAGTCTGACTGGTGTCTTTGTAAGAAGAGGAGATTTGGAAACACAAAGAGACACCAGAGGTGTTTGTGCACAGACTCAAGACCATGTGGGGCACGGTGAGAAGGCAGTCGTCTGCAAACCAAGCAGAGAAGTCTCAGAATATCTAACTAAACCTGCCGACACCTTGATCTTGGACTTCCAGCCTCCAGAACAGTGAGAAATAATTTCTTTTGTTTAAGCCACATTATCTGTGATATTTTGTTGTGGCAGCCCTAGTAAATTTATTCCCAAATAGACTGCATTGCCCATTCTCCACATCTTTACATGTACTGTTCTATTTCCCTTGAATGCTCTTTCTTTCAAAGCTGCCATTCTGCAAAACTTAGTTCAAACCATAACTCCTCCATAAAATCTCTTCATGTTCCCTCAGTTGAAATTGCTTTCCCTTCTCTGTTCTTTTATAAGCATGCCATTTGGTTGTGAATTAAAGAGTATTCACTTTTGACTTATCTTTACCATAAGTTTGTGAGCTCCTGTAGGGTAGAATATGGTGTATTTTTAAAAATCTTCAGTCAATCACTGTGTTTTGTAGTAGTAGACTCTGAGTAAATATTGAGTTGAGTCGTTGACTCTGGTTCTATGATGAGAGTCTCATTTATGTTTTCTCTTCACTCTGACTTCCATAGAAAACTTAATATATTGTAGACTGTCAGCATTGATAGACATTGGCTAACATAAACCAGGCACATGGCTTGATTATCTTATAGGAAAATCTGCACCTAGATAGTTGGCTGGGGCTTACAGGAATCATAGGACTTTGCTCAGGTACTTGTTAAAAGCTTTCCATGCATTCACTAACCTAATTCTCACAAGGTTCAAATGAGTTAGGCTATAGTATGGTGACTTACAGGTGACAAAGCAGAGACAAAATCAATAAATTGTTCAGGGCTACACATCTAAGATGTGGTGGAGCCAGGAAAAGAGCTCAGAACTTTCAGATTTCAGAGTTCATGCCAGAAGGATGGACCTCTACAATTCTGAGTTCAAGGGTTTGATCATTTCCCCGCATTGCTTCTCTTAGCATTTTCCATGACTTTCTGCAGCTAGGAGCTTTGGATTTGTCTGCTGGGAGCATAAGAGATGCCTCAGGGTCCCTTTTCATAATGGAGAAAATAAAAAGATGTTTACATTAAGGATGATCAGTGAGATTGAGGCCACATCCTCAAGTTCAGGGATTTCTAGCTGCCAATGCAACATTTGTTAGAATCAGACAGCAATACATCCTGTGAAGACAATATTCTTTGGGAGATACTGCTGACCTGGTAATGCCCATTCTAGAATCATGGCCCGGGGAGAGGATGTCTTGTCATTTCAGATATTTATATGCCAGTGCCTTGAAGGAATTGTTTTTATTAACCAGTTTAAAAAAACTAATGTTTATTTATAATAAAAACTCAAAATAGTTCAGAATGTAAGAAGGTGAAGGTGTTAAGTCCCTGCCCCACTCCCTCTAATTTTTTCAGAAAGGTCATATGCATTAATGAGCATTTAGGAGAATAAATTAGACCATTCTCTACATTTATTTGCTTTCTTCTTTTTAATGACCATGTGCATTTCTGTTGTGTATGGATGCAATAAACATCCTTATACATTCATCTTTGGGTGCTTGCAGTAGTATTTCCTAAAGTAGAAGTCTGGATAGAGGGGCTCTTTACCTTGTGGCTTTATGAAGAAGGCAAAACAGCCTGTTTAGAATGACTGAACTACCACTGCAATGAAAACTACAGATAATTAAATATATTTATGTACAACAATTTAAAAAGAATGTGCAGAGAGTGTTACCTGGTGATGATCTGCAGTCTTTATCGCTACAGGACTGATGATAGCTGTTACTGAGTCCATACTGGATTACTTTTTTTGCACCTTGTGGCAGAGAATGTGGTCCTCTGTGGGTCCCATGCATTCTTTCACTTCACTGCTATTTTAAGATGTCTGTTTCTGGTTGGGCACGATGGCTCATGCCCATAATCCCAGCACGCTTGGGAGGCAGAGGTGGGTGAATCACTTGAGGTCAGGAGTTCAAGGCCAGCCTGACCAACATGGTGAAACCCTGTGTCTACTAAAAATACAAAATTAGCTGGGCGTAGTGGCGGGCGCCCAGCTACTCGGGAGGCTGAGGCAGGAGAAATCACTTGAACCTAGGAGGCAGAGGTTGCAGTGAGCCGAGATAGTGCCACTGCACTCCAGCCTGGGTGAAAAAAAAAAATGTCTGCTTCTGGGCTGGGCACGGTGGCTAAGCCCAGCACTGAGGGAGCCTAAGGAGGGTGGATCACTTCAGCCCAGGAGTTCAAGACCAGCCTGGGAAACATGGTGAGACTCTGTATCTATAAAAAAAAATGCAAAAATTTAGCCAGGGGTGGCAGGGTTGAGGTTGGAGGATCGCTTGATCCCAGGAGGTAGCCATATCCATGCCACTGCGCTCCAGCCTGGGTGACAGAGCAAGACTCTGTCAAAAAAAAAAAAAAAAAAAAAAAGTCTGCTTCTGACATCAAGAAATTTTATAATAAATCTTTTCTTATGCACATACTCAAAATATGGTCTTTAAATACTAAATAGTTACAAGTTTATTTCTCCAGAAAGCTTTGCTCCTCCCAAACTATAATCTGGACAGTGGTTGCCCCCTACTTTCCTTGTCAACCCCAGGAAAAGATATCATATTTCTCTCTCTCTCATCTGATCCTTGTGCTTCTGGGTTTTCTTTGGGAGTTTGTTCTCTCTGCCATTATGTTTTGCTGACAGCGATGATGTTGGGAAGAGCATTTATTTAGCATTGCTTTTGACAGAGTCATTCTCTCTTTCAAGTTCTAGTTGCAAAATAAAACCCCATTGTGCTGCCATGACACTTCCTGTGCAAAGCCGATAAAACATCCCTGCCTCTCATCTCATCTTATGTTAACTTATGGGCATTGCTGTTTGATCTTTTTCATTCAGTGTCCTGAGGGTGATAGCACACACAGCCTATTATTACTCACAGCCAGTGAAGTGCGGCAATGGGCCCTTGCTTGTGGAATTCACTGGTCTTACCATCTTCCCCATCAGTCTGTTACAGTGTCAGCTGGGTGACAGTTCTTTTCAGGGCCTGGACCATGTTCTCCAGAAGGCTGTACATGCTCTGAATTAGTGTCCAATATTGTTACTGTGTCTCCCATTACCAGAATCCATGGGTCTAGGGATCAAGCAGAAATGGGAATGGCGTTACTCACCATTACCCCTAATGACCCACTGGCAAAATTTTTGCTTCCTTTTCTTAGAACTTTATGCTCTGGTGGTCTGGAGGTCTTAGTCCCAGAGGGAAAACTACTCCCACCAGGAGACACAACAAAGATTGCATGGAGCCGGAAGTTAAGACTGTCACCTGGCCACTCTGGGGTCCTCATGCCTCTGACTCAGCAGGCTGAGAGGAGAGTAAAGGTGTTGGCTGGGGTGACTGATGTGGACTGCTACTCCACAATGGAGGTTAGGAAGAGTATGTCGGGAATACAGGATATCTCTCAGAGAGTCTCTTAGTATTACCAGGCCTTGTGATTAAGGTCAATGGGAAATTACAATAACCATATCTGGGCAGGACTAGGAATGACTCAGATCCTTCAGGAATGAAGGTTTGGGTCACTCTGCCAGGTAAAGAACCATAATTAGCTGAGGCGCTTCCTGAAGGGAAAGGGAATATAGATTGGGTAATAGAAGAAGGTGGTTATAAATACCAGCTACAACCACATGATTAGTAGTTACAGACATGTGGGCTGTAATTGCCATGAGTACTTTCTCTCTATTTTGTTAAGAATACTTTTGTATGTATTCATATACACACGTATGTGTGTGAGTGTGTGTGTATATATATATAAAATACATACGTATGTATGTGTATATATACATATATAAGTATATATACAAGGAAAATATCTTTGTTTTCTTACTTCCCTTATTCCTTTCTCATATAATGTAAAATGCCTTGAGTTTATATGAGTATTTAAGTATTGTTAATTTTATATCATAATATTTACATTGTGGGATATCAGAAGAGGAGTAAACACCATTTAAGGACTTTACTTCCTCCTCTGGAAAAGGGATTAGTGCATTTTTGGTTGTACACAGGATAGTTGTATCATGCTAGGAGGAACTATAGCCTTGTTATTGTTTTTATTTGAAGATTAAGTGTGGTTTAAAGAGGTGAGTATGGTACCAGGTTGAGAAGGGGTGGACTTCTGATAGTCAATTTTGGTTGTCAATTTGACTGAATTAAAGGATACCCAGATCACTAGTAAAGCATTATTTATTCTCAATCATTGCTTTAATTATTCTCAGTGCTGCCGTCAGTACTGAGGCTCTCCCTCTTTTGTGAAAAGGAAACCCAGGTGGTTTGGCATTTGATTAGAATAATTGGGTTGCCCCAGGTATATCTGTGAGGGTGTTTCTGGAGGAGATTGGTATCTGAGTTGGTGGATTGGTAGGGGAAGATCTGCCCTCAGTGTGCACCAGCACCATCCAATTGGCTGGGGGTCTGGATGGAACAAAAAGGTGGAGGAAGGGTGCATTCTTGCTCTCTCTCTTCTCAGCCATTGGGCATCAGAACTCCAGGTTCTCCAGCTTTTGGGTTCTGGGACTCACACCAGTGGCCCCCTAGACTCTTAGGCTTTCAGCTTCACACAGGGGTACACCATTGACTTCCTTGGTTCTGAGGCCTTTGCACCTGGACTGAGCCATGCTACTAGCTTCCTTGGCTCTTCAGCTTGCAGATGGCCTGTCACGGGACTTCTCAGCCTTTAGAAATGAGTGAGCCAATTCCCCTAAGAACTCCCTACTCATCTCTCTCTCTCTCTCAATCTCTCTATCTCTTTCTCTCTCTCTTTCTCTCTCTCTCTCCTATTGGTTCTGTTTCTCTGGAGAACTCTGGCTAAAACAGATTTTGGTGAATTGACTACAGAGATTTTATAGAAGTTTGGATCTTTATTGAATAGATAGTTGGAACAAAAATCTCATTTTATTATAAAGGAACAACAACAACAACAACAACAAAACACACTACCAGAGACGGTGGTTATCCCCCAATAGCTGTTCTCCCTTTCTAGTAGAATATATATACTAATAGATATCTACCTGATCGCATGGCTACCTACCTAAAGATTATATCCCAGCCTTCTTTGTGGCTAGTTGTGACCAAGCAACTAAGTTCTAATGTAATAACAGCAGCAGCGACGGGTGCAATATCCACACTGTGCTCTTAAAAGAAAGAAGTAAAACTTGCCCAAGGAAGTGTCTCTGCCTCCTCCTGGCTAGAATGTGAGCATGAAGTCCTCTGGGGCTGTAGATAAAAGGAGCTGGGTCTCTGATGCTTGTGGCAATCATATCAGCCCTGGATCTTCTAGCTGAACTGTTTTGTGAGAAAAAAATATATACTTCTGTTTTATTAAAGATACTGTTGTTTTCAATCCTTTTGTTATAACGGAAATGCATACACAGTACAAGTAAATAAATATATATACACGCACACACGAAAACACACATACACCATCTTAATAAATTATTCAAATGAGAACAAACTTTTTGATGTGGGGATGTCCTATATTAAAAAATATGTCAATGTCATTGCAACTTGTTTTTTTCCCCCCGTTTTTATAATTAACATTGTCTTTTGGCAACCTTGATGAAACTTCACATTACTTAAACGTGGAATGATGAATAGGGACAGTTAGATTAATAAGGCATAAGTCAATCAGGCCTTCTGCTGAGATCATACGCTACAGTTTTGCAGCAGTAAATTCTTAAGGGCCTGAAATAAACTTGAAATTTGTTAATGTTTCCAAGCTAAGTATAACTTTTATGTGATTTAGGTACTTAAATTTGTGCTTAAATTTTCAATTTACCTAAAATTGAACATTCTACTAGTTTTTCATAAAATGTATTCAATCAATCATTTGTACCAACTTCTGAGATCTTACAAATGACAAGGTTGATTACTTACAGTTAATCTTTTATTCTCAGGGAAGTGGAAGAAGGTGTAGGCTGGGGAGGGGCCTATTGAAGATGGAATGAGACTAATGAGCACTGGAGAAAGAGGAAGACCAAATGGTCCAGAATATCCATTAATTCAGTTATCAAACATTTATTTAGTGCCCATATTAGTCCATGTATTATACTAGGTGCTGAGGATTCAAAGACTAATAATGTTTAATTTCTGTCCTTAAGATGCTTATATAGTTAAAGAGGTAAAAATGGAAACTGACTGTAAAACAAAATAAAGTCATTGATTTTTCATTTCATTAATTTTTATTAATTTCTGGAGGCAATTGTATGTTGGATCATTCAGAGTATTCCACATTCCTGGACACAGTAATTTGTTCAGGTATGTGTGAATAACTGCGGCCAATTAGAGACTTTCTTGAGATTTGATGTACAGAAACTGAGAAAGAGAGGGTCTCTTTTTTTCTGAATCATTAGTTTTTATTACTTGCAATCAGAAGATTCCTGATACAACCTATGCATAAATTTTCTGGAAGGCATTAGGTACCTGATAATTTTAAAAAAATAAGTGAAAAAGTGGATAATTTATTTTTGTGTCATACGTAACCCATATGATGTCTGCCTTCACATTCATCTTTGTTTTTGTCCCTCCCACTCCCATACTTACTACCTTCTAAGTAAGACTCAGTATTTCTTTGCAGTCTTCAAGATGAAAATGGACTCCATCAGGCATTGATGAGTGACACTGATTTCCTTGAGGATATATAGAAGGGAGTGAGGGGTGAAAATACAGTGCATGACAAGCAGTTTTGTATTGCAAACCCCTTCCTTGGCCTTCTCTTTCTAAGTCTCTGTGTGGCCCTTTCATGTTGGTCTTCCTGTTACCTCTTCTCTTTCCCTGCAGTCTGTACATTTCCCAATTCTAGTCCCCCACCCCTGGATCTTTCTTACTCAGAGTAACATAGCTATGCCCCAACTCATCCAAACTTACATGCTTTCACCCATCACTCCATTCTACAGACAAAAGATACCCCAGATACTGAAATCTACCTTCCTTAGAAGATAGGAGAGAGAATATAAATCACAAAATTTTTGAGTCATTATACAAACTCACCAAAGAATACAATATATCTGAGTCTAGATATGATTAAAATTAGGTATGTAAAGGATTTAGGTAGGTGTGAGTTGGGGCAGTTTCCAGGAATAGAAGGATGTATTCCAGTCTGAGAATTTACCTTTCATTGGATATATTTTATCAAGTTTGTGTTTCCACAAAAACTCCATGTAAATATGTATTTTTACTACAAGATATTTGACCTGATCGACAGTTTGCTGATAGATATTTGACCTCAGAGGTGGGCGAGTGGAAGGTCAAGAAGTCATCATAGAGTATCTTTACCCTCCCAGATAAAGTTTGCAAATGAGACAATGAGTAATCATTACTATTCTACCATCTCTGTTTCTCCCTTTTCTCCCATCCTTTTCTTTCAATTCTAACTTTCTCAGGCACTAAGGTTTAGAAGGAAGTTCTTCATGGAGAACTGGGAATGCCAAGATGCACCGGGTCTTGGGTTGGATACACCGATTATTACTTTTAAAGTCAGGACTTTCTTTTCACCTGAAATAATGATTTGACATACTTATGGATATATTTTAAGCCCTGGAACAAAAATAGGATGTAGATGTTTATAAATTTAGACTCACAGGACAACTATCCACAGTTTAGTTCTCCTGGAATTAAAACACATCATTCTGATTTTTTTGCATATCCAAAGGAAGTTTGTCCCATTTCATTTTTTTTTTAATATTGTTAGTGGTTTAAGTGTATATCTGTAAGGCTTCTAAAGCTATCTAGAAGTTAGGCAGAGTATAAATAACCTTTATTGTTATTATCATTATATGTAGCATTCACTCTGTTTTGCTGTCATTAATAAACCATTCAAGCAATGTTGTTGCAATGTGTAATATTAGCAGAAGACTCCCTGGGGAAACATATAAGCAGATGTTTAATATTCTGCTTGTTTCTCAGTTCATTTCTTCACAGGCAGAGGTGTTAGAGCATGTTCAAAGTTCAGTTGAAAAAAAGATGAAATCTACAGTATCAAAACACAGCGTAAACATGTTACTGTAATTCATAGAATTGCTTTTGCTTTAGCAATGAGGCTCAGAGAGACTTACTCAAGGCCCTAGGAAAAGCTAGTGGTGGAGCTGGCCCTAGAAGTTAGGTCTCTCTGATTTCTAGCTCATCAACATTTTCTCTATCCCTGGGTGTTTTGTCAACAAGACATCAGGAACATATTTATTTTCAAGTACAGTTAGCATTCCACGCATAAAGTTCATTTAACTTACTCGAAGTTTTATTCAAAGTTTTAGGTATTGTTATAGGTAAACAACTTTGAGGTATACTTGTATGTGCATAATAGTTAGCAATGAGATACAGCATTTGAGACTGATCTTGATGGGGTTACTCGTGCACCTGTGCTTAGCTTGATAAAGGCCACCTTAAAACAAAACATTTTGTGATGATAAGTCCAAAAAGTGCTCACTGCATTTTCTGAAATTCACTCCTCCCCCATTCTGCCAGTTGCTGCTTCTGATCCCTGATGGCTCAGGCTCAGGAGGGGAGGGTGTGGGAAGTACCGGGACAAGGGATAAAGAGCACGTAGAGTAGTTACTCTAGAATCTGACACCGGTGAGCTCTTTATGCAGCAGGTACACAGTAACTGGAGCTTGTTCTTATGGGACTCTTTGGTGAGTTCATCAGAGGTCCCCCACCGGGTGAGGTCAATTTACTCTGTGGTGTGGTTGTCTTTCATATAAAGCTCAGCCATCTCCCTGTACAGTCCTTTCTCTTTACTCTGCTGCAGTCTAATCTAGCCATAATCTTTCAGCTTTAGACTTACACTCTTGACAGTCAGGCACCAGTGTCTCTCTGTCAAATTCCTGGGGTCACTTGCCAAGTTTTTGTTACATCTCATTGAAGAGAAAGTGCCCCATTATTCTCCCCCTTTGAAGTTGGGGAGAGACACAATGCAGCTCAGGAACAATATTTTCTCTTCAATATCCTCTCTCCCCAACATCTGCATTAAAATCCCCTCTTTCCAATATCCTTAATGCCTATGTGAATTCTTTTCTCCTCTCGTGTAGCTTGAAAGTGGTAACCATATGATGTTAGCATGATTTCCAGTCTCTCAGCACATCCAGCTTACGTAGTTTAGCCTCTTATTTTAGAATGTGGGCACCCAGCACCTGTTGAATTATTTTTAGCCCTTGATTCTTGCTAAAAAAAAGTGCATAAAAAGAGTAACTTTAATTTCTTCATCTGAAAGACAAAGAGGTTAGACTTCTTGCTCTTTGAACGTTGCTGTGGACTAATTTGTGTCCCATGCCCCCCTCCAACTTATATGTTTAAGTCCTAACCCTCAATGTCACTGTATTTGAATGTAGTGCTTTTAGGAGGTAATTAACATTAAATAAGATCAAAAGTATGGGGCCCTAATCTGATAGAACTGGTATCCTTATGAGAAAGGAAAACAGAGAGAGGATGTATGTGAGGACATAGTGAGAAGGTGGTCATTTGCAAGCCAGGGATAGAGCACTCACAAGAAACTGAACCCTATTGGACATTGATCTTGGACTTTCCAGCCTTCAGAACTGTGAGAAAACACATTTCTGTTGTTTAAGCCACGCAGTCTGGTATTTTATTATGGCAGCCTGAGCCGACTGATACAGATGTCTTTACTTCTAAAACTCTTTAACCCCACCCCAAACTCTAAAACTGCTCATGTCCTATGAGAGTTCACATATGTCCAAGAAAAAGCTTGTCTCACTCCACCAATAACATCTAGACTCAAGGAAGCCTCTTCTTGCCCATTGAGGCCATGGGTCTGCCGTTACCCATCCTCTCCAAGCTGAAATCTTAGCCATGGCACTCACACTGTTAATGTTATCTCAGCAACTGAACAAGCTCCATTCCCTCAACTTCTCATTTTCTCAGATTTTTAGGACTTGGCTATCTCATGTACTGATTTCCTCATCCATGACATCAATAGTTTAGCAATTTCCTGTAAACTATGGTTTGATCATACTGAAATATATTAACTGTGATGAGCGATGAAATTGCCAGTGCTGTTATTGTGTGAGCCATGCTTTAGAAACAGTGACAACCCTTGAGAGATTACATTCAGGGCTTGAAATCTGTGATTTCTTCCAAACCCAGTGAAATGGCATTTATTTGGAAGGAGGAAGTGGAGGGCCAAGACCAGTCGCTTTAATATCAACTTAGCTGCGTATTAAAGCTATTTTTCTCTTAGAATCAGAATCATGCTTGTAGCATCCACAGTAACAGAGTTTGGAAATAAGAAAAATAGGAAACAAAACTCCTTTGGTTTAAATGATGTCTCTTCTTTCAACTCCTAAAACATTTTTGATTGATACCAACATTTGGCACTTAAATTTTAAGCTTCTAGAATACAGGGAGTGCATTTTATCGTCTATGTATCTCTGAAAGTCCCTAACTGAATCCCTAGAAGGAAAGTAATCTAGATAAAATTCTGACCACAGTGCCTATTTGATAAGTACATAGTAAATACTAGTTATCATTATCAGTCCAAAGTAGGTGCTCACTAGTTGTTGATAGACTGATTTCTCTTTTGCAACTATTCTCTGTTTTGTTCATTCTATGGAAAGTTATGCAAACCTATAAAACCTTATTCTATTTTATATTAGGGTTAGAGATAGAAAAATCATGGAGGAAGTATGATTGTTCTTTGATCTATATAATCAATTAACAATCAGTGATCTTTTAGTGTGTTTTGTATATATATGTTTGTGCACGCTAAAGTTTAATCACACAGAAGGACAAGTAGAGGTTGCTTTGTTTGAAATTACTCTCTTAAATGATTCCAAGTAATGCTTGAATCCTGTTTAAAAAAACTGCCAAGTCTTCTTGCATCAAAGTCTCAATTTGCATATTACTTTACATATTGAGTCCCAAAGGCTTCCATTCAAAGGATGGAAAATAAAATTAAACAAATCAATTAGTGTATCCTACTGCAATTGTATTCAAACCCAATAGTAAGGGCATTACATACAAATTACATAACAGATTTAGAAAGCAATTCAATTTAATCACATATTAGATCAGGAGAGACAGGAACCCAGCTCAAGAGCACAAGAGAAATGCCAGTTAGCCCTTATGCCGGGGGCGGGTGGTGGGAGGGCAGTTCTCATCTGTCCTGGTTGGAACAGCAACTGGCCTCGCCAGAACCAGCCCTGCACTGCAGCGCTGACCCCAGGCTGGGATTTCCAGGAATCCTTTTCTTTAATAAGAGGTGATTCTATTTGGCCTGTTGCTTTTTGGTCATTTGATTTCTGTCAGTGTTAGAATTTTAAACTTGGTGCTGAATAGCCACTAATTTTGTACAATATATTCTTATGCCTAGAACAAATATATATATATAACATATTTTAAATAATGAGCTGTTCTGTGCATCTCCTAACCCTCCAGGCAGTCTTTAAAGTTCCTTCCACCCTATTCTCTGGAGGTGTTTCCCAGCGTGGGCATCTAAAACTGTGCTGTTCAATTAGTCATATGTGACTGGTGTGACTAAATAATTAAATGCTTAATTTCATTTTATTTAAATTAAAATTTAAAAATTCATCCTGGATTCAATTACTGGAAGGCTTTTGGGTGTATCTCAAACAGTCTTTGGTATGTGGATCTACTTTTTGACTCCACATTTTATGTAATCTAAATATTGATCAAGTATTTAACATCTAAATCGAGATGTGTTGTAAGTTTAAAATACACACCAGACTTTTTAGTATAAAAAGTGATGTAAAATATCTCATTAATGATTTTTATGTTGATTACATCTTTAAAATGAAACATTTTAGACACATTCCATTAAACAAATAATTTTTTTTTTTTTTTTTTTTTTGAGACGGAGTCTCACTCTGTCGCCCGGGCTGGAGTGCAGTGGCCGGATCTCAGCTCACTGCAAGCTCCACCTCCTGGGTTTACGCCATTCTCCTGCCTCAGCCTCCCGAGTAGCTGGGACTACAGATGCCAGCCACCTCGCCTGGCTAGTTTTTTGTATTTTTTAGTAGAGACGGGGTTTCACCGTGTTAGCCAGGATGGTCTCGAACTCCTGACCTCGTGATCCGCCCATCTCGGCCTCCCAAAGTGCTGGGATTACAGGCTTGAGCCACTGCACCCAGCCACAAATAATATTTTTAAAACTAGTTTTATCTGTTTCTTCTTACCTTTTGAATGTGGCTATTAGAACATTTGAAATGACATCTGTGCCTCATTTTGTATTGCTTTTGGACAGTGCTGGGTTAGAGAGAATGAAGCCAGAAAACAAAAGTGCTAAATATTGATTTTTAAATTCAAATACCATTAGTAGGACAATAATAAGGTAGGGCGTAAGAATACATGCTTTATTTTGTTTATCCTACCCTCAAACAAGATCAAGAGTTTTCATCTGGAGAGGGTAAGAAGGAAGGTACCAGATGAAAAGGAGCAGGTGCGCACCTGAAGACCCCCCTCTAGCTTCCATGGGGTCACTGTCTTGTGAGCTGTCCTCTTGGCCAGGCAGTGCAGATAAACATCAGCATGGCCAGCGTCTGCAGCAGGCTGGGCTGTGCCACAGGACGTTGGTCAGCCTCACCTAGTGCACTCTGTGGCCCACCCTCTACTGCCCACCTTCTGCCCTCTGTTAATGGATATCTATAAATCCTCAGGATAGAGCGTGGGGTCCTGGACCCCTGGCAAGGTATGATAATGCAGAAAACAAAAGACACTGCCCTTTGCTAAGAGTGAACAAGCCAGAACAGCTCAAGATCTACCAAGATCTGGGCAGAAGTTGGACACCACCTTCCACCCCTGCTGTCAAACCTGTTTCATCCTTTGCAGGCGTGTGTGGTCTTTTGAGATTTCAAAATGGCTGTTATGTTGTGTTCCTGTTTCTCATACTCATTTCTGAGTATCAAGCAGTTTTTACCTTGTGGGTCGTGATTCATACTTTGTTTTCTTCCCTGAGCCCACCTTCCAGTGCAGGTTATATGTCATTTCTATGTGTTTGCAAAGTGTAGCAGATTGTGTTGCTCAGAAATGGCCACAGCAATGGCCACATGCTCTTTAGAATTTTGCTGCTTTTATCAAGATATGGAGTCTATTTCCTGCCCCTTGAGGCAGAAATGGAATGGGACTTTGTAACTGTCTTGGTGAACAGAATGTAGTGGGAGTGATGTATGTGGCTCAAAAGCTAGATTCTAGAAGATTGCACGGCTTCCATGTGGTGCTCACTTGTACTCCCTCTCTCTCTCAGGGTGTCCATCTTTGGAACTTGGCCACTATGCTCTAAGAAAACTCAAAGCAATTTATGTTGAAGACCACATGGAGATGTCCGTGTGGAGATGTTCTGAGGCCCCTAGATGACAGCCAGCATCAACTGCCAGATGCATCCGTGAACAAGCGAGTCTTCAGAGGATTTTAGGCCCCAGCCTTCACATTTTCTAGTTGAGGTCCTAGACATCATGGAGCAGACACAGACATCTTTCGGTTCCTGATCCACATGTAGTAAATGATGGCTTTCCACTACTGAGATTTAGGTAATTTCTTATGCGGCCATAATAGGTGAAACATACAGCATCCTGTGCTTGCCCATATTATTTCACCCACAAGACTATACCCATTGTAATTGGTTGCTTTTCTCTCCCTCATAGACTCTAAGTTCCTTTTGGACAGATACTAAGCCACTCATCAATCCATCAGCTGATGAGTCCTCTTTAAATTGCCTCATACAGGAAAGCATTAGCTAAAAATATTAGATTTAAAGTGAGGAGAATTTGGCCTTCACCAAAGAGGGATAGAGTCTTTACCCTTGGCTTCTGGGAGAGCCTCAATATCATCACTGATAGGAATATCTTTGCTTAGAGTTGTGGCCTGGCAAATTGGATCTTAGAGTAGGGTGGGCTACATCTTGCAGTCTTCGGGTAGGTGCTGGCCATTTCAGAAAGACCTACCATATGACTTAGGGTGGAAGCTTTGGGTCACTTGCATCAGTTGATCTGGAGGCTGACTTTAATCACGTGGACAATCAATCAATCATGCCTATGTAATGAAACCCCCCAAAAAACTTTGAGTACAAAAGCTCAGGCGAACGCCCCTGATTGGTAATACTCTGTGAGTATTGTCAAACATCAGTGCTGAGAGGGTAATACATCTAGAGGATAATGAAAACTTTGAGTTTGAAACTCTCCCAGGCTCTGCCCTATGTGTCTCTTCCTTTGGCTGATTTTAATTTTTATCCTTCCCCTGTCATAAAAATAATCATTAACATAACAGCATTTAGTGAATTCTGTAAGCCTTTGCAGCAAATTATCAAAACTGAGAGTGTTTTTGGAAATCCCTGAACTTGCAGTTGCTGTCAGATGTGAGGGTGGTTTTGTGAAAGATACCCTCAAACCCCTTAGCTTGGCTAACTCCAGGTAAAGGTCATTTGTCAAAACCCTGTTGTAGAGAAAAATGAATGGGTAAATCCTGTAAACAGGTAAGCAAGACAGGACCCCCACCCTGGATAAGAACCTATATCTGAAAATGATATTCCAGACTCCAAACTCTTACTTCATGTATCTCATGCACATTCAGTTGGGGCATTGCCACCCCATGGCAGCCTCTGTGAGAAGCAGCGGCCTCAAGGACCACTTCTCCCTTCAGTTGTGCAGAACACTGCTGCTTGACTGCTCATTAGCA
>NW_012115156.1:5838832-5872793 GCF_000951035.1 Colobus angolensis palliatus
TTAGACTTAGAGGTGGCAGCCCTCATCTATTTAGCTGGGCTACACAACAAATGAAACTCTAGGGAATGGAACCTGTTTTAGATTCGGTTGCAGGAAACATTTTTTTTTCTTCCCCGAGATGTGTCAAATTATGTGGGGAAGTTTCTAGCTTAATCTTTCAAAAGAGAGTGTGCCTCCACCCCACCCCCAATCACATCACCTCTTACCTTAATTTACTAAAGATAACTTACTCTCTATCAACCACCTATATGTCTTGTGAGTCATATTGATCTCAGACATGTGATGCAGTTCTTGGCTAAGATAAAATTGGTTTAATGGTATCCTTCCCCCCTCCCTGTATTTCTAACAATACTTAAGCATGCAGAGGACACCACAGGCCCCTTTCCCCATCAGGAAAGCATGTCTAGGCAGCTTACAATAAAGGACAAGTCTTCCCACAGCCTCATCAATACCTTGATAGCGCTGGGCTAATGGAATCTTGTGACTTTCGGTTCTCATTGATAAGAGGCCCTGATGTAGACATTGATGAGTGGGACATTCTCTGTTCTCTGTTCGGATACGCTTCTTCTTATAGCTTGCTCCATAGAACATATTTTCAGGGGAAGTCAAAACTACCACATTTCTGACTGTAGCTCTTTCCTTAGGTTGGAGAGAAAATAATTTATTTTGTTTTGTGATCCTATACAGTTTTTTTTCCCTCATTTTCATTCTGCTATAAAATTAGAGGGAGATTTCCCCAAACCTAGAAAAAAATTGTATTCTTGAGTGGCAAATGTTGACATTTGCTCCATATCCATTTCTTTAAAGATTTAAGTAGCTTAGATTTTCTTTTAATTCTAGTGGCTAACATTAGTGAGCAGTTACTACATGTGAAGTGCATTACTAGGCAGTTTACATATGTTACCTCACTTAGTCCTCTGAACAACCTGATGGGATCAGGTGGAAACTAATATTATCCACATTTTGTGGATGTGAGTTGAGGCTTGGGAGGATTAAATACCTAGTTCAAGGTCAGCTGCCTAGTAGGTGGTGGATGGGGAGTCAAATCCAACGGTGACTCCAGTGCTTCTGCCACTCACCCTTCGAGTGTACTGACTTTCGGGGGCGTTCTGTTCTCAGGTGGGTGTTTAGTCTTGATTAATGTTGTGTTCTGGCAATAGCAAGCTGATTTCTCTACTGATTCTTTTCATGGGGGCAGAGGGGGGTTCCTACTCCATTTATATTAAGGACTCTAATTAGAAAAGACCACATTAAGCCTTGATCTGACCTCGTGGCATTATAAAAATGGCTAAAGTATATAACCAAGTGACTGGCAAAACTTGATCTCACAACTCCATGTTGGAATAGTCTTAATACAGGAGTTTCAAATAATATCATTTCTGTTTTTAAAAATGATTTTGCCTTACAGAAAGCTACAAATATTTACCCCTCAAGATCATGGACTTTCTCATTTATGACAATTCTACCTCCTCATTTCTGACAGTATTCAATGACTTAACTTCTTTTGGTCAATTTGAAATTACTTATTTATCTCACTGGCCAGAAACAACAGAAAGTGATGAGGCACTACGGATATAGTATTTGGAAAGCTGCATGTGGATTCACATGTAAGGAGGGGGCCAGTGAAGATCACTGGAAGGACATTTGGAAATGAGGGAAAGAGCTTTGCAAAATACTACCAGGGACTTTGAGATAGAAACTTTGACTACTTGCTTTTTATCATGATTTGCTTTAGCTCTTTCTCTAGGATCCTGTTAATTCCTTTGTTTATTAATAGGTTAGGTTCCTAAAGATGTTCAGAAGTACCAAGTGACTGTCGCCACTGCCTGTTGGTGGTGGGAACAGCTGGCATGTTGTTCACCTTGGCGTGTAGTTATGCTCCTCTCTGTAAAAGTTTCTAAGTAAAGGAGCTTTGCAATGACCGGTTTGCGTTGACAGGGTATCAGCATAGAAGACATTTGATATGGCTGTTTCATGTCAAAGAAGCTTCCCACCCTGCTATTTTTTTTTAAAGAACACTCTTGACCATTTGCTAACAATAGTTTTTTTCTAGAAGCTTCTATAGAGTAGATGATTGATCAACAGCTACTTAATAAACATCCTTTAACAGAAAAAATGGCTTAGATTCCTATAAATGGTTACCCTTGGGGAATAAAAACATCACTTATAGGAAATGTGGAAAAAAGTTCTGAAAGAGAATTTTGAGGGAGACATTCATGGGAAAGGCTCTTTGAGTTAGCTGCCCTTGGGAAGCCAGGAGCTGCCGTCAGGCCTCATTATCACCACTGGGTGTCACTCCAGGCAGCCCCTTAGCAGCCGTCTAGTCAAGGTTAAAATACTGCTAAGGGAACACAGCAAAACAAACCAAAGGAAAATAATGAGAGAAACAAAAAAAGGGCCTAACTCTCAACATATATCAGGATTTTGAATGAGACAGAAGAAAAGCACAATGCTAAAAAGCAACATCAGGTGGCATTCTGTTTTGGAATGAAGCTAGGGATTTTTACAAATTCAGCCTTTTTTTTTTTTTTTTAAGGATATGCCATATCACTCAGTTCACTGAGGTGAGAGCACCATTAGACCAAAGCCTAGCTAGATTTTTTTTTTTTTTTTTTTTTGAGACAGAGTCTCGCTCTGTCGCCCAGGCTGGAGTGCAGTGGCGCGATCTCGGCTCACTGCAAGCTCCGCCTCCCGGGTTTACACCATTCTCTTGCCTCAGCCTCCCTAGTAGCTGGGACTACAGGCACCCGCCACCTCGCCCGGCTAGTTTTTTGTATTTTTTTTTAGTAGAGACGGGGTTTCACCAGCATGATATTAATAGTATTTTAAAGGATTTTGATCCATGTGGCCTAATTGGTTTCTAGAAAGGTCATACCATTTTACAATAAGAGGGACGCATTTTCTTTTCCCCATCTGTTTACTTGCAGGATCAGCAGTATATATGGGTGGATTATCCCGAAAGACCTACATTCTTGTCTCAGCCTTTCATTATAGCCACATAAGAACAAGTGATGGGTGGCTAAGGTAGTGGTTCTCAACCTTGGCTGCGCATTAGAATCACTCGGGGAGCCCTTTGATATCCCTAGCCTTTCCTCTCTCCCTACTTTATCTGAGAATTTGTGGCTGATTCCATTTGCATTTAGACCCTTGCTCTCTATCCTTCTGTGATCCAACTCCAATATGCAGGGTACAGCCTGGGGGTAGTGAGATTAAGAAACAGAGAAGGAGAAGAAGAAATTAGATAGCGATTTCTTCTTCCATTTCCTTCCTCACGACAGATTCCCACAGATTGAGAGGTGGACATGGTAGTAGGGTCCTCAGCCATAATTCCATCTTATTTCCCCAAAGGGCTCGCGTGTTCCTCACCCACAACATCAGTCCCAGCTCCTATTTTTTCCCGATGCTTATAGAAATTCACCATTTCTCTCTATAAAGATCTTCATCTTTTTTTGGAAAAGTGTAAGTAACAAAAATGAAGGAAGATACTTTCTCATTATAACACATCTAGTTTTAGAAGTTTTCAAAAATACTAAAAAAGGAAAGAAGAAAGTGCTTCCTGGTATTAAGGTGATATTGATTTCAGGTACTTCAACTTTTTCCTCATTTGTGTGATTATCATTTCTTTGTCATCAAAAAATCTTCAAAACATGATTTTTAATGGCTGCCTTATATTCATTGAATTGATGCACTATGATGTAAGTATTTGTCCACTGCTGGACACTTAAGTTGCTTCAAATGTCCTCCTATTATACATGACAAGTGTAATTGTTATCTATTGCTGCGTAACTAATCATTATAAAATGTAGTGACTTAGAAGGACAAGCATTTGTTATCTCATAGTTTCTGTGGGTCAGGAATCTGGATGGGCTTAGCTGGGTGCCTCTGGCTCAGGATCTTGGCCCTAGAATCTTAGGGTATCCACCGGGGCTGCAGTCATATCAAGGCGCTGCTTCAGCAAGATCCATACGAGCTCATCCTCATGGCTGTTGGCAGGCTTCCAGCCCTCACTGGTCATTGGTTGGAGACTTCGCTTCCTTGCCATTTGAGCCTCTCCATAGGGCAGTACACAGCATGGCAGCCAGTTTCTCTCAGAGTAAATGAACCAGTGAGAGACAGTGAGAAAGAGCACCCAAGACAGAAGCCAAAGCCTTTTTGTAACCTAATCTGGGAAGTGACAGCCCATCACCTCTGTCACAATCTATTTACTAAATTCATCGCACACTCAAAGGGAGGCAATTACCCAAGCATATGAATGCCAGGCATCGTTGGGAGCCACCTTAGAGTTGACTTCATAGTAAGAGAGTGAACATCCTGTGCTGCCTTGAATATGATTGCTATTGGAAACATATTATGAGAACTTTGTTTCTGACTTTTTGTTAATATGATTGCTGCAAAGAACATTTTTTATGTTATTGAATGTTTTACATTACTAACAATTTTACAAAGTTTATTGAACATTTTACAAGGGTGCACAGCATTCTGAGTGACAACCTTAATAAGATTTCTAACCATATAATATTTATATGTGTAAGAAATTTGATACATATTGCTTAATTGCTTTCCAGAGAGGTTGTACTATTTTATACTAAATGAGAAACATTTCCCCCCATCTGCTTCCTTGCAGTATCTGCAGTATGTATTTCTCAGTAAACTTCAAAATACCTGTGCACTTGCTTCAGGGCCAGAAGGAAAGGAAACAGGCTGGATTTAGTTTTGTATTAGGTGAGAAAAAAATGAAGTAGTCTTAAAACTTACTTTGGGTCTCATGTGTGAATCTCTGGCGTGGTGTGGGTCCCCACATATTTTATACTGGCAGAAATCTCCAGTACTTGAAATTTTTTATTTCAATTCCTTTGGGACCCATGTGAACATTTCCTGCTTTTGGCCTGCCTTTCCCCCTGCTACTCCACTGTATTTGAAGGTCCAAATGGAGAGGAGGCTCTGAAAACAGAAACCCTGACTGCCACTGTCCAGTAGACAGAAGGAAATGAGCAACCCACAATTCAATTACAGTAGGAGGCGTGTATTTCTAGAGTTCCACGTTGGCATTTGTCTCACTTAGGAATGCTTTTGGCTGCATGTAACAGATAACAGAAAACGTGAGACTGATTATTGTGATGTAGTCATTTAATAACACACTTAAAAAGAAGACAGAGGTATTTGGTTGCTGGAGTTGTTAGTTTGGCTACTCTCCAATGTTATAATGAAGCCTAGCTCCTTCCATCCTTCTGCTCTGCTATTCTTGGTGGGTATTTTTGGCCTTCTGCTTGTTGTCTCCTGGTCACAAGAAGGTTATCATAGCTTCAGGTATCGTGTCTGAATACAAAACAAGAAGGGAGAAGTGGCAGTGAGGAAGTTTTCCTCCTGTGCAGCTTCCTGTTATAAGGAAGAAAAGTTCTCAGAAGATCCACTAGACTTGTGCTTACCTATTATTGACCAGAACCATGTCACATGGTGGCATGTAACGTTCACCAAATTTTTACGCTGGAGAGCCTAACAAATTCTATATTCTAGCTGAAAGGAAGGCAGGGAAAGCAAGTATTTAGTTTTTTCACCCTCTGTGGTAGACGGTAGAAAGACACAAAGGGGTTGTGAGTAACTGTTAAATCAACCAATCAAGAGTGTCATGAAGTTCTGAATATATATTCTAATAGAAACATTGTTTTGTATGGCAGGAAAATTTCTTTTCATTTTTTTTTATTGTACTAGGTTCTAGGGTACATGTGCACAACATGCAAGTTTGTTACATATGTATACACGTGCCATGTTGGTGTGCTGTACCCATTAACTAGTCATTTACATTAGTTATATCTCCTAATGCTATCCCTCCCCCTCTCCCCCAACCCCATGACAGGCCCCAGTGTGTGATGTTCGCCTTCCTGTGTCCAAGTGTTCTCATTGTTCAATTCCCACCTATGAGTGAGAACATGTGGTGTTTGGTTTTTTGTCCTTGCGATAGTTTGCTGAGAATGATGGTTTCCAGCTTCATCCATGTCCCTACAAAGGATATGAACTCATCCTTTTTTATGGCTGCATAGTATTCCATGGTGTATATATGCCACATTTTCTTTCTTTTTTTCTTTTTTTTTTTTTTTGTGTGTGTGTTTTGTTTTTTGAGATGGAGTCTTGCTCTGTCGCCCAGGCTGGAGTGCAGTGGCCGGATCTCAGCTCACTGCAAGCTCCGCCTCCCGGGTTCACGCCATTCTCCTGCCTCAGCCTCCTGAGTAGCTGGGGCTACAGGCGCCCGCCACCTCGTCTGGCTAGTTTTTTGTATTTTTTTTAGTAGAGACGGGGCGTCACTGTGTTAGCCAGGATGGTCTCCATCTCCTGACCTCGTGATCTGCCTGTCTCGGCCTCCCAAAGTGCTGGGATTACAGGCTTGAGCCACCACGCCTGGCCAAGTGCCACATTTTCTTAATCCAGTCTATCATTGATGGACATTTGGGTTGGTTCCAAGTCTTTGCTATTGTGAATAGTGCCGCAATAAACATACGTGTGCATGTGTCTTTACAACAGCATGACATAATCCTTTGGGTATATACCCAGTAATGGGATGGCTGGGTCAAATGGTATTTCTAGTTCTAGATTCCTGAGGAATTGCCATACTGTCTTCCACAGTGGTTGAACTAGTTTACAGTCCCACTAACAGTGTAAAAGTGTTCCTATTTCTCCACATCCTCTCCAGCACCTGTTGTTTATGTATGGCAGGAAAATTTCTATAGCATCTTAGTTAATAAGTTTGGCCTAACTCCTATATCCTATGGTATATATATTCTGAATTTCTGTTGACATAAAAATGTATCTTTGGAAAAAATTTGCTTGTAAGTTGGGGCTTTTCATAGTGTATTACTTTTTAATTTTAAAATTAAAAAAAAAATCATTTCCTAAAGCCCTGTTCTCTAAATTTTATGCTGCCAAAGTATTTAAAGTCTGTATGTTGATGAGTTTTCTGTAAGTAAACAGCAATGTATGGAATAACTCTCCTGGCATTAAGACATAACTATATGTGGGAGGCATTATTTTAATCTTACTGTAGCAAAACATTTTAAAAACCTAAATGGGACCCTGATTATTTTCTATATTAAAGCATCTGACGCCTAAATAAGACTCTTACAAGAAGATGGGGGAAAAAATATGGCTTAAATCAGTTTGTGGCTTTGGGTTGACCCATCCAGGTTTATTCTCTGGAATATATTATTTTCTCCTGGGTAATTTAGGTAACTGTTACCATGAATGGTGAGACCTTGTGCTTGAGAGGAGAGGTCTAATTTTTAGGCTCTCCAGTATAAAAATTGAGTAAACATTGGCACATATTTCAATTTCTTCTAGTTTTTTTTTTTTTTTTTTTGAGATGGGGTCTCTCTCTGTTGTGCAGGGCTGGAGTGCAGGGGTGATCATGGCTCACTGCAGCCTTGACTGTCTGGAGTCAAGCAATCCTCCCACCTCAGCCTCCTGAGCGGCTGGGACTATAGGCACACGCCAGCATGTCTGGCTAAGTTTGTTTTTGTTTTTGTTTTTTTGATGGAGATGAGTTTCTTTATGTTGCCCAGGCTGGTCTCAAACACCTGGGCTCAAGGGATCCACTTGCCTCAGCCTCCCAAAGTGCTGGGATTACAGGTGTGAACCACTGTGCCTGGCTCATAGATGTTTTTAAAGTGAAAAACAGATGCTTTAATTACACAATAGCCTTTTTTGACCTATCATATACAAGTAATATATATTATTAAATTGAGAAAGAGTAAATTGAATATAAACATCTAAGTGGAGTGATGTCTTCTGTCAATAAATCCTCTTTTTTAAAAAAAATTAGAGATGGGGTCATCTCCTTATTTTGCCCAGGCTGGAGGGCAGTGACTACTCACAGACATACAATCTTAGTGCATTACAGCCTCAAACTCCTGGCTTAAAGCAATCCTCCTGCCTCGACCTTTTGAATAGCTGAGACTACAGGTGCACACCACTGCCAATGGCTGTCATTAAATCTTTTTTTTTGAGACGGAGTCTCGCTCTGTCGCCCAGGCTGGAGTGCAGTGGCCGGATCTCGACTCACTGCAAGTTCCGCCTCCCGGGTTCATGCCATTCTCTTGCCTCAGCCTCACGAGTAGCTGGGACTACAGGCACCCGCCACCTCGCCCTGCTAGTTTTTTGTATTTTTTAGTAGAGACGGGGTTTCACCGTGTTAGCCAGGATGGTCTGGATCTCCTGACCTCGTGATCTGCCTGTCTCAGCCTCCCAAAGTGCTGGGATTACAGGCTTGAGCCACCGCACCCGGCCTGTCATTAAATCTTTAATGTGCCCTCATAGAACTCTTAGGAAGCAAGTGTATAGACCTTGGACCTGTGTACATATTCTGACTTCCGGAAGACTTCATTCATTCAACAAAAATTTGTAGAGCCCCTACCTTGTGTCAGGCACTGTGTTGGGCCCCACGGGGTGTAAGTCAGAGCCAGTCCATGCGCTCACTATTTATCACCTATGAGGAGGCAAATCAACCGAGATTGTAGTCAGTGGAATGGGTGTAATGCTAGGCAAGCACAGGGTGCCGTGTGAGCTTCCTGAACCCGTGAAGGGAATTGTAAAGGACAGTTTCCTGGAGGAAATTTTATGTTTGAGAAGAACTGTGAAGGAGAAGGCTGGAGGTGAGTGGCAGTGGGAGTAGTGGCCAAAGATTGTTACAGGAAGAGGAAACAGTATATGAGACTATCTGGTGGCTGTGTTAGAGACACTACTCTTTAATGTAGGCTTTTGGAATGAAACATTTAATATTTCTTTCTTGCACAACTAATTTTCTTTGAAACAACATTATCTATAGTTCTCTCTCTTTCCATCCGGAGGAAGAGTTCCGGACTCCTACAATTTCTTTTTGTTTTACATACTTAAGAGCCATCCAATTGTTTTCAGCACCAAAAATTCCCAGCACATCCTTTTCCTTGTGGCTAACTTTAAAAGAGAAAACTTGTGAGCTATGCATGTGCTTGCACCCTCAGAGCTTCTCTTTTCAGCTCTGAAAAACCTGTTGAGTAACATGGTTTTAGATCCTCAGCCATCTCAATTCCTCTTTCTCAGTTAATGCTTATTTGGCTTAAGTGTTTTCTTTTCTGTGTGTGCTAAATCTGCCAAAAAACTAAATTTTAAAATTAGTTTTAAATCAATAACTTAGTTTTTGAAAGAAGTGTTAGTCAGCCTGTCACTTTCTAGCAGTGAAGTTTTGTTTGTTTGTTTTCGAGACGGAGTCTTGCTCTATCGCCAGGCTGGAATGCAGTGGCGTGATATCGGCTCACTGCAACCTCCGCCTCCTGGGTTCAAGCGATTCTCCTGCCTCATCCTCCCAAGTAGCTGGGAATAAAGGCACCTGCCACCATGCCCAGCTAATTTTTGTATTTTTAGTAGAGACGGAGTTTCACTATGTTGGCCAAGATGTTCTCAATCTCCTGATCCTGTGATCCGCCCGCCTCGGCCTCCCAAAGTGCTGGGATTATAGACGTGAGCCACTGCACCTGGCCGTAGCAGTGAAGTTTTAACTTTATTTATGACTACTGGTTTCTAAAAGACCCAACTTTCTTTCCCCTGAATGCCAAACATCTTAAACCTTAGTTGAACTTCTTGAGCCTGGACAGACACTTTAATAAGGGGTTTATGTAGTAGCTGCCTTACTTGTTTCATTGATGGATTTAGCTTTCTTCATCGTCTTTATTATTTACTTTGAAAACTTTTTGCAAATTCTGATAGGATGAAAGTGAGGTGGACCTCAGGAGAGAAATTCAACTTTCCTGCTAAGTTACTGCAATCTTACCTATGCAAGTCATTAGACCTAAGAGGAATACGAGATTGGAGTACATCCAGTCACTCTGCCATAGTGAATGTCACCTGAGGTTTAGGGGATAAACAAAGCACTTGAAGATACTCTTCCTCTGAATATTGAAGTCTTATTGAACATTTCATAAAGTCAGAGTTTCAGAATCTAACTTATAAAAAGTTCAAAGAAGGAAAACCTCACATTCAATGATTCATGTTTTTAGAAGTCATTAAAAATTCTGGATATATTTGAAATAATATTAAGGCCCTAAATAATGGTTGAATGTAAATCATAGAGAAATCAAATTCACATGGATGTAGTTAGCTCTTGCAAGAAAATGTTAAGCCTGACCCAGCTCTAAGAGGTCAAATTAAGCATGATTTAAAGTGACTGGGTGAGGATAGAGGTGGAGGAGCATCCTGAAAAGGAATCAGAAAGCAGCAAGTCAGCCCCAGTGTGTCAGAACAAGAAAGGGAAGGGAGGGTGGCATTTTGTCATTTTTGGAGAGAGAAGGGAAAACATTATTTATAGCTCAATGCATTAAAATGCTTATTTGACATGCAAGTATTGATAAAATCAAATAAAAGCGAGCATATTTTGAATAAACTATGCTCAGATTATCTGACAATTTTAATAAAGAGCTATAGGAAATTTAGTTTTCCAGAGAATGGTCGTCTGAAGTGCATCTTATTTTGAATAAACCAATATCAGCTTAATAAGAGTTGACTGGAAATGCTTGTCACATGACAAATGGAAATGATTTTCCTTTTTGGAGTGTTATGATGAGCATGGAGGAAGGAATAGAACAGACGTTGAATTTTCATACTCTTGAGCCTGGATGAGTGATGCCCCAGCAATGGCCGGCTCTGGGTAAGTGCTTTCAATTAGATTTCAGTTTGTCATGCCTACAAGCCACTTTTTCTTGGGTCTTGTAATTTCATATCTCTGGTATTGCTGGGATGTAATGCTACCTGGGTCATATCACTGGTATACAAAGTTCAATAATGTAAAAAAAAGACTATTGAATGTATGGTACTGGTACCCATGGCAAAACTTAGTGCATTTATGCTCACGGGACATTCCAGTACTTCTTATCAAGTACTTGGGAATTAGAATCACCTGGTGAGTTTCTCAAACATATAAAGTCTAAATTCCACATGAGACCAATAGGAAAGAATCTTTAGGAGTGGAGGCTCAATTTTTAGCATTCTTAAAAATCTTTTCAAGCCATATACTGCCATGTATTATGTCTGTGAGTGCATATTAAAAGATTTTGAAAGTCTTTAAAAGCTACCAAAGACTTAAAAAATACGTTTTTGGGCAAATTGTCTAATTAAATATTACATAGTCATATGCAGCATGTATCCCAGAACTGGAGAGAAACAACATGTTGGTTCTATTTTGCATTTCATGCTTCATGCACCATCACTGTGCTGTGGGTCCCGGGCCCTTTGGAAGCTTGTGACTGTTCACATATTATTCCAGCTTGATAAAATGTTAGGGGAAGGAGGTCTCTTCTCTCCTAAAGAGGAGAGAGCGGCTTGAGGAAGGCATTGGGGATAGCTGCTATTTTTCTTCAGGTGTTTGATCTGACTGACGGCCCCTGTCTGAACTTCCTAGTCATTTGCCATTTCATTAGCTGCAAGGTTTTCAATTTCTGCCGCTTGGAAGTTACACCGCTTTGAACAAGTCCCCACAGTAATTGAATTTGCCACAGAAATAGAACACTGGAAAATTTCATTTTCTTCTTCCCTGCATGAAGGCAAGCAAGCAGGCAGGGCATACACATATTCCTGCTGGGCTGCTCTTCTCTTCTTTCCTGGCTCCATTTCCCCTCCCTTCCCCCCATGCATTCACTAATGCTCACTCCTATCCTGCTCCCAAAGCAGGTATACAGTCCACACAAAAAAAGGCCTGCTTTCAAATCATCTCAGAGTGCATCAGCCTGTCACTTTGTAATTTTCTTCTAAATGTCTTCCACAAATAATGGTTTTCAAAATGAGCATTAACAGGCTTGATTACATGAAATTGTCCTTTTAATTTACACCAGGATTCTATTGATCACACAAGTGCAGATTAAAGTGTTCAATGAAGCCCGTGATGAGGTATTAACCAGCTAAGGGTCCTCCAGGGGCCGCCAGGGAGGCCAGGAATATGCTAGAAGTGTACAGTTATTTCCCCATAATGAAGTGGCACTATGCGAAGGCATGAATCGCTGGCAGGAAGAATAGATCGGAGATGATGAGCTCTTCAAAGTCATTTCTCCCTCACTCATTCAGCCTCATGCCCAGATCCTCTTGCGATTCTTCTGCATTACTTGTCATGAAATGCCAGGATTTACTTAGCCAGCTGATGCAATTTTTATGACCTTATTGCTTTTTCACCATGGTAATAGTTTTGAATCAATTTATCAATCCAGCGGTGCCATCAGACATATTGCCCTGAAGATCAAGTCCGGGTCATTCCATCAATTCACTGCGGTTTACGAAGATAGAGAAAAAAGCCAGACCGTGTGGGCTATCAACTTCAAATGGCTTAGTAAACATGCCTCGGCTGCTTTAACCGCTTCACTTCTGACTCCAGACCTTTGTGTTTCTGGACAAGACCACCCAAATCAACCCAACAGATGCGTGATTTGGGTACATGCAGCTCCATAGTAAAGAGGCCTGGGTACAGCAAGAAGCTTCTCTGGCAATTTCCCAAGCAGAATGGTTGGGGCAGAACTTGGAAGTGTGACTTAGTCTTGCACACAAAGTAGACTGTGGCCTGCTACCCAAGTCCCAAAGCTTTTGTCTTACCAACCTGAGAACTTAGCAGTTGGGGTGGGAAAAGGAAGTGGAGTGTGAGGTGGGCTCCTTTAGTAATAGGTTTTGCAGCAGGGTTGGGATTCATAATCCAATCCATCTTCTCTCTACAGAGGCTGCTGGTCAGTGATAATGGTTTCAAAAGATGAAAAACCTGTAAGTCATTTTTCACAGGATGAGGTGTCACTGAGGGCAGGACACAAAGAGAGAAGAGCACACTTATTGGAAGAGATGATCTCTTAGGAAAAGAATGAACATTCCTTGCCCATGGGAGAAAGAGAAGGGGTGTGGTAGGTGTCAGTCTGGCCATCCAGTTAGATTGCTGGTGTTTGCACAAATAAAACACTAGGTGTCTCTTGGGAATTCAGTTTTGTTATTACGTTGGCTGTATTCAGAGAATCCTGTTAGTTATTTGTATATTCTTTGTATTTATGTATCATGTCAAAATTTGAAATCCTATACCTCAAATTCTGGTAATAATTTGTTTGCAAAAAAAGGTGGCAATGAATTTAAATATTATTTAAAAATGTATTGTTTGTAAGACTTTAATAGAGATTAAATGTATACTATCAGCTTTGTGCTTTGCTGGGAAGCTGCTATATTCAGCATTTAAAATGAGATTTGTCAGATCCCAAGCTTATGTCGATTCTATAAAAGTTTAATGATCTACTTCCACGTCTAGCAGCATTTAGGATTTATTTACAGTCTTTATTATAAAATTTGTCCAAAATATACACATTCCCCAAAGACTTCTGAGCTTAGCAGCAGAAATATAAATGCACCAAAGTGAAATATAGCAGATGGTAAGATCTCTGTTTGCTAGGCATTTTTTTCTTCTTTAATCTTCTTTTTTTCTCATTTTACTTTTCTTCTCTATTTGGTAAATACTGAAGGAGGCAAGAGAGGCTGTTTTGTTCTTAGGAAGCATTTAAGGAGGCTGTTAAGTAAGTTGAATAACGGAAGAAAAGATCATCAATGCGTAGTCCTTTTCTCTCCATTCTCCTGGATATTTAGCAAAGCAAAAGTTGGAAATCAGGATAAGAAACTAGGAATCATGAAATCAAGGAATGTGTGGGAGGAAACTTAGAGATTATCCAAGGCAATGTCTTTATTTTACAAATGAGAAAGCAGCAACATTCTATTGGAAACTTAGAGTTGGATGGTTGTACCTGATCTTCTAATTACAAAACTCAAACAACTTAGCGTACTTTACCACTCAGCCTCTGTGTCATAGTTGCCTAAACATCTTGCCTCAAAATTCCTTGTCTTCCTCAAGTTAAGGAACCAGTAGTGGTTATATCCACTTCCACCATCCTCCAAACATGGCAGTGTTTTATAACCATTGTCAGTTAAATGAGGGGTTATTAAACATTAAAGTGTCTCCACAGGATCTGGAGTGCTAAGAAACAGACTCCTATGCTTACTCCCCAGAGGTTCTTCTGTAAATCCATAGTGGAGCTCAGTAATCTGCAGTTTAGCAAATACTCAAGCTGATTCCCATGCAGAAGTTGCAAGGTTCCCATGGTTTTGAATGCTGACTTCGCAATAGTTTATTATATGATCTAGGACGAGTGACTAGATGTCCTTAAGCCTCAATTAAGTCTGTACAATGGGCCTAAGAGTATCTGTCTTATAGGATTGCTATGTCCATTTGTTTGAATTATTATATGAAAAGCACATAGATGGCATTTCTAGCCTGTAATGCCAGCACTTCGGAAGGCTGAGGAGGGCTGATCATGAGGTCAGGAGTTCGAGAGCAGCCTGAACAACCCGGTGAAACCCCGTCTTTACTAAAAATACAAAAATTAGCCAGGCATGGTGGCGTGCCTACCTGTAATCGCAGCTACTCAGGAGGCTGAGGCAGGGGAATCGCTTGAACCTGGGAGGTGGAGGTTGCAGTGAGCCGAGATCATGCCTTTGCACTCCAGTCTGGGTGACAGGGTGAGACTCTTATCTCAAAGAAAAAAAAAAAAAAGGAGGCATTTCTAAGCAGTGTCCTTACTGCTCTGTGTCCAGACAAAAAAGTACTATGTGACAATGAAAAAGCTTAACATCTACATTTAAATTAAATGTAAAATTATTATACAAAACTAAGATAAATCAGTAGTGTTTACAGTGAAATATTTAAGTATCTTTGGTGGAGTAAAGCAATTTATGGATTAATATGAAGCAATCATTCTTTCTCTTTTTAATAGATCAGTCACTTTTTAGTATATCAGAATTTTAATAATAAATGACACATGTATAGAGCTGTTAGGTCCCAAATGGGGGGCTAGAATGGGGGAATCTAACCTAGCAGCTCAGCCACATGTTCATCTCTCTTCTTCCAATCCCAATTTTTCTTACACTAAAACATCCCTCATGCCAACACATTTACTGTGACTTCATCCTCTACCGTCTTCTTCTCAACGATTCGCAGAGAAATTTCCCTTACTGTTTTCCTCCCTTCCGCCTTTCTTGGCTGCCTAACATTTGTGTAGCCCAGGGATAGGCACATGGAATTATTTGTCCAAGGGTTGTGATTAACTGTAAACACTGCAGGAATTTAGATGAGGCAGAGATTACTGTGAACTAGGGTGGTTAGGGAGACGTTTTGGAGTTAGTGGGAACTGATCTGTTTTCTGAGGCACGGAGGGAGGAGAAACAGGGCATGTCCCTTTGTTTTGGCGTGCGGGTGTGGACAGAGGGCTCGTGGAGATAAGACTGAAAAGGTACATTGGAGATGGCTGGGAAAGGTCCTGCTTAGCTAGAGGTGAAAAAGAGCAATAGGTTAGAAAATAGTGTTCTCTAAAGGAATGGTTTCCAAATGGTATTTAGTAAAACAAGCACTTCAGACATTCTGAATGGAATTTTGTTTTAAAATCTATTTGAATTATTACAAAAACCTGTAACATAAAGGGCACACCCAAATTTGGTATTTGCCACATTATAACACAATAACTATCACTTCTATATCCTTCTCTCATGACACCAATTTACTAATTTTGTTCAGGCCTAGGATATAACTTCTGCTGTTATTTTGTCTGTATTCTGAAAGTGGTATGAACTTGCTAAGATAGTGTAGTAGTCTACTTGCATTTTTGTAAAGGAATACCTGAGGCTGGGTAATCTATAAGGAAAAGAGGTTTATTTGACTCATGGTTCTGCGGGCCATACTAGCATGGCATCAGTTATCTGCTTGGCTTCTGATGAGGCCTTAAGAAGCTTTTACTCATGGCAGAGGGCCAAAGGGGAGTAGGCATGTCACACGGTGCGACAAGAAGCAAGAGAGAGAGACAGGGGAGGTGCCACACTCATTTTAACAATCAGATCTTGTGGCAGCTAATAGAGTGAGAACTCCTTCATTACTGCAAGGAGGGCACCATACATTCATAAGGGATCTGCCCCCATGACCCAAACACCTCCCATTTGTCCCTACCTCCAACATTGGGGGTCACATTTCAACATGAGATTTGGAGGGGACAAATATACAAACTATATCAGAGAGCTAATATAAAATGTATGCCTTTTGCAGCTTCTCATCAGTGTGAATCAGCATTTTTGTTTTCAGTAAAGTACAACAAATGAATTCAGATGCTGAATTTGATAAGACCACAGCTGTCACTTGACTCCTCCAATTTAAAGTTTTCATGCATTTTTCTTTTTGATACACTTAGACCTTTCTATTTTATAAACAGTGCTTTGGGCAGGAGCCATCCATGAAAGAGCAAAATGAAATTCTGCTGGTAAAAAAATGTTGAAAGCCATAGTCAAAGACCACCTCATCTCTATGGATCTTAAAGAACGGAGTCAGCTGTATGGAATATTTTAAAGGTTTATTTTTATGGCACTTTTAGCAGTGAAATTACACATCGATAGCTGGAAAGATTGGATAGTTTGTGAGGGATTGGAGGCAAATAAAACAGAGCCACAGAAAGTATGTGAAAAACAACTAACTGCTTCACATACCATGAAGGGGCATAGGTCTGGACAAGAATAATGGTGATAAAAATAAGGGAGAGAGAAGTTAAAGAATTATTACAAAATCATAACTGGTAATTCATGGTGCTTCCACGAATATTGAGAGATTGAGGAAGAAAGGGCAGGAAGCAAGAGATGACCAGATTTTGGAAAGGATTTTTAGAAGAACAGAAATGGAGAAGTGAGAGGAGTCAGGTTTGAAAAGACATGGATATGTTTAATATGGTTAATTTTACTACCCAAAGTTACATGCTTAGGGAATATATCCAAGTGGACTTGCTCACTGGGCAGATGTGGACATATAAAGAAGCTTTAGAGAGAGTGAAGTCTGAAGTAGTGAGAGTAGATGAGATCTTTGAAAGGCAGTGACAAGAAGATGTTGGGCTTTGGAGGACGCTGACGATGCTGAGGAGCAGAATCACAACAGGAGATGTAGACTAGTCCAAGAAGAGGGAGAGCCAGGAAAGAAGTTGAATGCCAAAGTATGGTATCGGAACAAATCAAATCAAGGAATGAGTCAAAGTCCAGCCAGTGGAGCTTCTTTTGATGTGTCTTCTTAAAAAATACAGTCTGTAGCTCTGTTTACAGGGTGAATGATAACCACCCATGTTCCATTTTCCTCCCTCAGCCCTCTATCCAGTTGTCAATGGAAATCATTACTGTTTCTGAGGCCCATTTTGTTGACTGTGGCCTCCTTAGGGTAAGAAAATAATCTAGAGACAACTGAGACAAGGCTGACTGATATATTAGGACAGTTTATAGGCCTCTTGATGCCACTGGTACCATGAAGCAGGCAATTTACATTTCAGACCCAGCTCTGAGGAGGAAATTCTGATAGGGTTTACATAGACCATGCTTTTCTCCATATTGCACACTTTCAGCCTTTGCCTCCATTAGCTTAGCAACCCAAACCTTGTAACCAGCAATATTAGTAGGAAACACATGTGAGAGAAGCCTGCAGACCCAACCTCAGCATCCATTTGGAGAGTGATTTTAGGTTTTCTGTGGTGCTCATATTATATCTTGATTTGTTCAGACATTCTGGAAAAATATTCAGGTAGACCGAAGCATTCTTATTTTTACTGTTTAAATCTTTGCCTGTGTTCATCTTCACTTCACATTACTGGACAAGATAAATCACAAAATGTCTAAAACGGATACATCTTACAATATGGACAAATGAATAAAGACTGTTAAGAGATTATAAAATCACTCTTTGAGAGATAAGGAGAAAGGTCTACATAGGTTGAGTCTGCTTTCTTTTTGACTGAATACCTAGCAGAGCTTTTCCTAATTTCTTTTGAGTATTGTCTTTTTTTAAACCCCCCAAATACCATGGCCTTTGTTCCAGCTGACTGTGGCCCAACACTAGATTTCCAAAAGAGATGTCCAAGGATGGACATGGTGCCAGAAGGAATGTTTGTCACAGGCTTTAAACATAGCTCATACAGAGTTGTATGGAAACATATCATTTGTAGAAAGAAAACTGGAAGTTAGGGAAGGTACCTACAAAGAGCTGAAAATAGTAACACTATCATTGGACATTTGTTGAGTAGTTACTATGTGCCAGGCATTCTGGTAATCTTTTTATCAAAATAGGGTCTATGGGCTAATTATTATTTCCATTTTACAGGTGGGAAAACCGAAATGTAGGACCTTTAACAGACATGTCCAAAGTCAGGCAGTAAGTAATCAAGTGAAGGCAGGATTTGAATTCACTTCTGCCTGACTTCCAAATCTGTAATCTTAACTTTTCTACTAAAAAACCTCTAAATAGAAGTAGAAAAGCCCACAACAGCATGTGTTGATGGAATAGTCTGAGGGTCATAGAACTGAAATTGTTTGTTGTTGCACAATTTCAACCAGCCACAAAACCCTGGCTTACCTACAAAACTTACATCTGCAAAGAGTAAAATCTTCTTTCTTTTCACTATAATGAGCTCAAAAATAATAGCTTTTCCAGTCACGACACTTGCAATTTGGCTGGAAGATGTGAATGGTCCTTTCTGGACGACAAGCCCAACAGCTGTTCACATTTATACAGTAGGTTAAAATTTATATTTAAAAAATAGTGGCTCATAAAGAAAGAATATGGAACAATGACAACTGCAAAAAAGGAAAGGGATAATTGTATTCATGAAACATGAACTGGTGAGTGATACATTTTTTTTTAAGCAAAACGTGTTGCAGCATTAAATAATGGTGTCTTTAATTAATTCTGCCTAACATTAAAAGAATAAGGTCACCCATACCAAAAAATTGTTGAATAAAGCAAAAATGTGTGAAAGATATACTCTCCGATGTTACTCATAATGAAGAAGGGTTATCTACTGGTCAATCTACCACCATTATTTCTTAGTTAGAGGTATTACAGTTGAAAATAGACAATGGTTATAACAACCTAATGTGATTAACACATAAAATGTACTTTATTGGAGAGAAATTATCCAATCATAACTCAGTTTCTGGAGAGCAAAAGCAGTCCCTTCGACAAGGAATTTTTAGCAAGAGCTAAAGGGCCACCCACAGAGAGTGCACATGCTTGTTGGCTTTGCCTGTAAACAGATTAATAAGTGCTTTAGGTTTGCAAAGACCTTTCATACACATTCTGGAGCTAACAAACACCCCATTTGGCAGATGAGAAAATTAAGATGCCCCAGGGCAGTGCAAGTAGACTAGATTTGAGTTCACATCATCATCCTGGATCTTCTGCCAACAACTCCTCTCTTCTCTCTACCATAATTTCTAGAAATATTTGGGGACTCTTTTTCAATGAATTGTATGGACAAGCACACTGTATAAGTTGTACACGGGGATAGGTTTGAGGGTAGGCAAGAGGTAAACTCACTTCATGTTCTTTGTGGAGCTGATTAATAAAAGATGGTGACATTTGATTGCCCAGAGAAGGCTAAAACGTTCATTTGCCTGGGAACTGATAGTTGTAAAATAATTTTTAACATTTCTTTAGAGGAGAAGCTGAGCCTTGAGCAAATGCGGAAAGAACAGACGGGACTGCTGGTGGCTTCTCCAGCTGCTGTAGCCTGGCTGGTCACTTGACTTTGAGACCTCGGAAGGAAGTGTAGGCCTGTCTCGTGTCCCAAGGACAAGGATGCCCTTTGGAGGGTTTAATCAGCATTTCTTCCAAGGACATAAAATATTCTTCCCGAGAAGAGTTGTACTAAGTTCATTATTTCCTCTTTGTCACATCTCCACAAATGTCTCTGATACCCCAGTAATAATTTAATGCATCTTATAGGATGTTACCCTGTACAATTACTCCACTAGTCCATTCTTTAGTCAAGCATGAGATTTGATAGATTTTTTTTCATTTGGTGGTGGTGATTCTCAAAATAAAAACAATTAGCCAAGAAGTATTTATTCATACTTGTTATGGGCATAGGACTCTCCTGGGAATACAGAAAACATTCTTGTTCTCAAGGAGTTTACAACTCAGGGAAGATACAACTAATATATATGAAACTATCAAGTGAGATTTCGCTAGTGAACTATGTATTTTTGAGCTCCACGTCATGATAGTCTAGAGAAGAAGGTAGTATTTAAGCTGTATTTTAAAATGTGACTAGAATCTTGTGAGGATGAATTGGGGAAGGAGGGCGAATAAACTATTCCAGGTAAGGAGAATATGAACAAAATTTTGTGAATTGGAGTGAATATTGTTCATGAAAGAGACAGCAAAGAGCTGACTTGGAAGACAGGTATTGAGGGAGAGTGAGAAATAAAGAGTGACCTAATATAATCAAACCTGAAACCCAAGAAGGGAGACTTATTTGATCTGATAGAAAAGAGAGATTCATCACAAATGACTTGAAAGGGGAATAGAAGAACTTTAAAAGGATGAATCTGGCATGACATTCATGATGGCCATTTATGATGGGACATGGGGGTGGGAGCTGAGGAGTGGAAGGAAGTGTTGTCCTGTGAGTGGGAAAAAGTGGTGAGGAGCCTGTTGCAAGAATCCAGACATAATATCTAGTGAAGCCACTGATAGAAAAGGAGAGAGGAAAAAAGGCAAATTTAATAGGTTTGTCAAAGGCAAATAGGTAAACATGAAAAGAATGTTAGGGAGAGAGAGAGATGAAAGATATTAGCCAAAAAATAGTAGAAATTGAAGTGTCAAGGTTTATGAAGTATTAAGTCTTAATTGATGTAAGAAAATAACTTTATGTCAAGTTTTAGAAAGCAAGTAACATACATTGATTAATAAAAAGTGTGGTGCAAATGCCTTGTTTAAAAAGCCATTCTGGTGGGCCGGGCACGGTGGCTCAAGCCTGCAATCCCAGCACTTTGGGAGGCCGAGATGGGCGGATCACGAGGTCAGGAGCTCGAGACCATCCTGGCTAACATGGTGAAACTCCGTCTCTACTAAAAACTACAAAAAACTAGCCGGGCGACGTGGCGGCGCCTGTAGTCCCAGCTACTCGGGAGGCTGAGGCAGGAGAATGGCGTGAACCCGGGAGGCGGAGCTTGCAGTGAGCTGAGATCCGGCCACAGCACTCCAGCCTGGGCGACAGAGCGAGACTCCGTCTCAAAAAAAAAAAAAAAAAAAAAGCCATTCTAACCTATTTAAGATAATCAAGTCTTCAAGGAAATGATTGATTAAAAAGTTCTCATCACTCTTTTAAAATGATTTGATTATAAATTACATGATCAAGAGGCATGTCTTATTCTTTTTTGATGCCCAGTGATTATCACAGTACCTGGTGTATAGTAAGCATTTTATAAGGACTTGTGAATGAAGGAAATAGCAAACTATGGTGTTCAGATCATGGATAAAGAAAGTCCTCATTAACATTGATAGGACCAAAATTATACTATGAAAGGAGCCTTAGGAAATAATTTTATAGTTCAAATTCTTCTTGTTGCAGATGAGAGAACTGAGAAAACACAATGCAACATTTTCTAACATTTTTGAAAAGTGGTATAACAGCCCCTGCTTAAACACTTTTAATAAAGAAGAAACTTACTAAATTTTTGGACAGGTTAACTGTTATCCATTTCTTCTTGTGCTGAGTGCAAATACCACTTATTAACTACTCATCGCTATTAAAAATATCCAGTGGCAAATGGATCAATTTCTCTTTCTATTTAAACATAGTTTTCATGAACTCACAATACCCACTCATTTCTTTTTTATCTTCATTCTTGCAATTCTTCATGTTTACTGCATTTGAGACTCCAGTCATTCTGGTGTGCTCCTCTCTAGGTGAATTCTTGGTAAATGGTGTCTACTTTTCAGGGTGACAATGTTAAACACATTACTTCTGGTCTGATTTTGGTAGTAATCAGCAGAACTATAAACTTCTTTTAAAGAACACATTGTTTTCCTTAATGTATACTAATGCTTCGTTTACATTTTTTGTTAACTTATATTGAGTTTATAGTCAATACAACTTCTGATTCTTTTTCTCATGTGCTGAGATTTGTACAATAGTTTTTCACTATTGGATTTCATCTAATTATATTTTGCTCATTATTCTGTTTAGATGCAGTAATTTCAAATCATAACCCTGTCTTTCAGCATCCTACTTTTTCTCTATATCTTCCAACTCTGAACCTTTGAAAACTTGATACGCATGATATATACAACCCTACATAAACAGTAATGTCATTCTACAAAGTATAAACTATATATACAACTAATAGCCAATATTTATCTATATTTCTTGCAAAAATTACATGAAAAGCTTTTCAAACGCATTCGTTTAACCAAAATAATCTTTTTTTGTAGTAGATGTTCCAAAAGACACTGGTCCTAAGAAAGAGGCTGGGTAGGCCAGGTGCTGTGTAATCCCAGCAATTTGGGAGGCCGAAGGGGGCAGATAACTTGAGGTCAGGAGTTTGAGACCAGCCCAGCCAACATGGTGAAACCCTGTCTCCACTAAAAATACAAAAATTAGCCAGGCATGGTGGCACACGCTTGTAATACCAGTTATTTGGGTGGCTTAGACATGAGAATTGCTTGAACCTGGGAGGCAGAGGTTGCAGTGAGCCAAGATCATGACACTGTACTCCAGCCTGGGTAAAGAGCAAGACTTGTCTCAAAAAAAAAAAAAAAAAAAAAAAAAAAAAAGTGTTTGAGAAAGGCTCCATATTAAATCCATCCAAGAGGCCAATACATATTATCTTACTAAAGAATCCAAGAATACCTAACAAATAAATCAGTTTAATTTTGTTAAAGTCAGAAGCTCCCTAAGCTATTCAACATGGTATATTTTGTTCTTACAATAGCTATTAATATCTTGTGGAACTAGTGTTCTGTGTAAGAGATTTGGAAGATGCTAATATACAAACCCCTCACAATGAAAATGAAAATGAAATTTGTCTGGAATGGGTTGCAATTCATAAACTCATGTTGACTTTTAACAATCATGTTTCCTCTTTAGGTGCTCACAAACTGATGTTTCCAACAAACAATAATATGTTCTAAAATTTGGCTGGAGTTGACATCAAGCTTATAGATTCATAGTAGAGTTTCAGCTAAGGCTTTGCATCAGAATTACCTGTGAAGACTTTTAAGAAATCTGGATGCTTGCATTTCAGCCTTGGAGCTCATGATTCCATAGAGCGGGGTGGGGCCAGAGACACACAGGCAAGTTGTTAACTCCTGATGTATGGTTTGGGGCACCTGCTGCCCTTCCCTTGTTGAAAGTTGAGATATCATACTTTCCTCATGATCCAGCACTGTGCCTATTTTCCACAGTTTCTCAGAGGCCTCTAATAATGGCTGACAGAAACTTGAACACATTTAGAACAAGGCTATCTGTTGTTCTCACCATTTGTCATGGCCTTCAATTCTCTCATCCCAATATTTGCTCTACCTTTCCCAATCAATTCTTCTCCTTGACATCGAAGATAAAAGCAAAACAAAAATTAAGTAACTCTGCTTTCTGTTTGTCATCAGTCAATATTATTACATTGATGTTCAAAATCATATCTATGCCTTCCAAAACTAAAACAGCTTCTTTGTCTTCTATGACATACTTGAAAAGTCTCAGTACATTCTGGGATTTTGCTTCTTGAATTATTATTCACTCTTCTCACATATTCCCACGTGTCCATCTTTCCTTCATATTATATATGTACACAGATGTAATAATTTTTGATGTGAAATTTTATATTGGTATCATGAAAGAAGCATTAAAATAGTTTATATTCCTAATTAATACTACCAGAAAGCATTTCTTAAGAACTCCTTGTTTGCTCATTCATCTATCATTGTGGCGTCATGCTTCATGCCCTCTTCAGGAAGAATAGGAGAAAGAAAAATAAGAAAAAGAGAATGGATCCCAGATACATTGGCCATGTGCAGCTTTGGAAAAGGTAATTTGCTTTAAAGTCACTGTTATTGGCAACTGCACAAACATAGTAAAATAGAGTATTTTTTTTTTTAATCTATCAAACATATCCCTTCATTGCCGTCGATCAAGGTCAGAAGTTGTTAACCTGTATTACAAGAACTGTTGAGTTGTGACCCTGGTTCCTATACCTTTCATTCATTTCCTATTTCATTCTCTCTCCATCCATACTCTTCACATACTTTCACTAGGTGCCTGAATAATTCTTTCTTGTCCTTCAGACAGCAACTTAGACATCATTTCCTACGTGAAAACCGCCCCGATACCAAAGCAGACGTTGCTCCCTTGTGTTCCCATGACAGTAGATCCTTTCCTGTCCCTTTCATTCATAATCTATTTTCTTGCCTTTTCCTCTCATTGGAACATTAAGGCTTGTGTGGCACTCATTGCTGTATTTTAATGTACCCAGCACAGCTCTTTATACTGTACCTAATAAATACATGTTGAATGAACGACAGAAGAAAAGATGGCACTTCTCCCTGCATCTTGATCCTGCTGACAAAATATAGTTTTGGTTATATCAGCGAGTTAGAGCAAGGAAACCTCTGGGAGAAAAAGCTTTCTTTAAGCATCTGTAGTAAAAATGCAAACTGATGTTTTCAGTCCTCTAGCTTCAGATAATATGAAAGACAGGAAGTATAATGTGTGTGTGTGTGTGCGTGTGCGTGCGTTTTCTGGTTTCCAGCTGGAGCTGGCAGTGCAAAGACTTTCAGAAAATAATTTTTCTATTTGTAAACTGAAGAAATATGATATTGAAGTAAATGAGGAAGAATAAATACGGAGTGACACAGTATGGTTTTATAGTCACTTTTGGGGAGACAACTACACTGTAAAAAAGATAGTGATACATAAGGGGCTAAAATGATTATTTTCCTCACATGATAATTCAGATCCAGAACCATTCTATACATTAAACTGTGAAATCTGTTCACTGCAGTCTTCTGAATTTTTTGTCTGGTCTATTTGAGTTTTCCTTCTGGCTTATTGAGGAGCTCATGTGGTATAGTTACCTTTCATAAGGGAACAGTGCTTGGTCCTACCACCAGAAATAAACTGGATTCAGATATAGTTTGGAATAAAGATGCACACTACTTTCCTAATTATACATATTTAATATTAGAACTTATATAAAAACAAATCTTGAGAACTGTTATACACAAAATAAGAATTTATACTTCATTTAGGTTACCACAAATCTGAGGACCTAAATATTTTTGAGATTTATCTTAAGCTTGATCCATTTAAGTTTTAATAATAAATATAAAGTAATCTCTTCATCTAGGCCACTTACAGTGAAACAAGCTGCTCTCTCCAGGAATGCTCACTGCTATCTACAATGTTGGGAATGATGAGCTTGGTTTGTAGGACTGGGGCCCTGTTCCCCCACCTCTATGGCCCAGATCCAGCTCAGGGACAGTAACAGAGATGAGCTCAGTAAATGCTGATTTACTAAGTCAGTGAAGTCTGTTCAGTATTTGTGCATCACAATGGATTCTTTTGGGGTTATCGTGGTCTCTCATATCTAGGGTCCAACTTGACTTGCACCCTAACAATAAAACACAGGTTATGTTTCTAATAGTAGTTGTCTTAGTCTCTCAGGTTGCTAGACCAAAATACCATAAACTGGTGACTTAAGCTACAAACATGGACTTCTTCATAGTTCTGGAGGTTGGGAAGTCCAAGATCGAGGCTCTGACAGATTCCGTGTCTGATGAAGGCCTGCTTCCTGACTCATAGACAGCAGTCTTTTCAGTGTGTCCTCACATGGTGGAGAGAGGGAGCAAGCTCTCTCAGGACTCTTATGAGGACACTAATCCCCTTCATGAAGGCTCTTTCCTCATGATCTCATTTAGTGCTAACTACCTCCCAAAGACCCCACTCCTAGTATCATCATATTAGGGGGTGGGGTTTTAATATATGAACTTTAGGGGGACACAAACATTCCATCCATAACAGGAGTTATGTCCCAGGATCTTCCTCATTCTCTGGCTTCTCTTGGGGGTACTATGTCTATCTCTGTGATCAATGGGTTCAATATGCTTAGAGAGTTCCAATCCTTTGGGAATTGAGAGAGCAATTTTCATAAGGTTTCCTGGATGGCTCAAAAGCTAAATCATGCTTCCAAGTAGAGCCCTTCTTCTGTCACTTAGGTCCTTTTCCACACTCACCTTTTGACTTTTGTTCCTTTCTCATGCCTTTGACATGGCTTCTGCTTTCTCTGTGAAAGCAGAGGGGATATGTTCTTCTCTTGCCCTTTTTCTTGGACTTAGGATATTCTTGTGGGCTTAATTCCTCTCCCATGTACCTTTGATGAAGCATCTCCATGCCTATATTGCCCTCTACCTTCTTAATTTCTTCTTTCTTGGGCTCAATATCTTTCCTTCTGTTTCATCAGCTCCACCTGTCACTGCATCCATCAGCTCCCTCAATGCTTTCTTCTTACAATCATGCAATCGCCTTTGAAGTCAACAACTAGTTGCTAGTACCTCCACTGTAGAAGATTAAGTTGCATTGTAGTCCTTTTAAAGCACCATTGATAGTTTTACAATATAATATACACTTGCCCTTAAAAATCAATGTTCATATATTTTATCTATCTTCAAAAAATACTTTACAAATTCCCATTTATATTTGGTCATATGTAGTTGTGTTGTTTTTTCTAGTCTAAGTTACCTCCTCCTAATGCATCATTATTTTGGAAAAGGGGCAATTTATTACATTTTCTTTGGAAAAAGTCACAGTAAGAGGAATCTCTTTGAAGTAGATAGTCCAGGTTTTTTTTTTTTTAAGTTACACAAGTTGTGAAATAATATCTGCTGAGTCTCAATAAAATTTTCTGAGATTAATTAATATTCTAAATTAGTGTCTGGAGTGCTTTATGTGTGGGTTGAAGAGAAGAGACCATTGAAATCTTGGTTGGTACAGGGATTTATGGATGTATAAGACACAGGGAGTTTATTACTGCTGCTAGATCTGAGGTGGATGCTTTCGGAAGCAGGATTTCTGGCCAAAAGCTACATCACATATCTTGGCAAATATGCTTCCTTATTTTGTCTTTTGATTCTTCAGTCCAAATGAATCCAAATTAATTGCATTTTTATTGATTTTATTCGTTGGCTTAGCAGGGTCATCAGAAAGGGATCATTTTTATCTTCATTTTGAGATGTGTCGCAAGGCCACTTGTAAAATAAAAGACACCAGATTAGTGGTGTTCAAGATATCACTCTAAAGTCTTGAGTAGTAAACAGGGATTTAGGGAAAAGCTGTAGCCGGAGGAAAGGTGTGCTCACACTGCTGCTTCCTCCTTTAGGACAGTCACAGATTGACATTGGCCTGGTTTAGCTTCTGATTCATTTTCTCCTCCTAAAATATGTGTGAATAAATTTGATAACCCAAACTACCTAAGATTATCCAAACTTTCTCAGGCTTCGTCTATTTTCTTTCTCCTATCCTGACTGGAAAAAGTAATAGAAATGATAACAAGTTAAGTTTTTAAGACATGTTACACAGAGAGTTAATGACTATTAGATAAGGCGTTGAGAGTAAAAGTAGGTAAGCTAAGAGGAAAGGACCAGAGAGTGCCTATAGCACTCCAAGGAAGATGGGGTGAAGATCAGGCTGGTGAATGACTGGAGAGTAAAGTTCAAGATGGTAGGTGGGAGACCACAGAGGCCAGAGAAAGCTCCCCTTGTTTCTCTGAAGTAATGAAGTGATGAAAACAAAAGGGAGCTTGCTCACATGCTTGTAAATTGGAGAGAGAGAGAGAGAGAGAAAGAGAGAGAGAGAGAGTGGGAGTGGGGTCAGAAGAAAGAGAGAGAGAGAGAGAGAGACAGAGAGAGAAAGCGAGCACATCAGGATGTCAATGCCCAGAGAAAATGTATCAGAATTTCAGAATTACAAGTATTTACCACCATCTCCCTTTTATTAAGTACACCAAGTCGGAACTGGCACTTTTTTCCCCTTTACTTCAAGAAAAGGTAGAAGGTGGAGAACAGTAAAAGGGTCAGCCAAGGCATTCAGAATGGTGTCATCTAACTCTGTGACCATTTAGCTAGCATCTCAGTTGTTATAGAGTCTGTCTTACTATTGAGGTTGGCATTCTCAGGAGCACATACGGAGATAAGGATTTGTGTGACTACTGGGAAATGGTCCCAGGGAGAACTATTTGGGGGATTGGGAAGTGAGCAGAAAGGAAGGAGGTTGAGCGAGAGTAGCAAGCCAAGTTCTACAGAAGGAATCCCTCAGGAGCCCTGGGAAGCCAACGCTGGACATACCTCAGAATGGTCCAGGTAGGAACAATGGGTCTGCAGTATTCATATGTCTGCAGCCATGGTTCTCAACCCGGCAGGATTCACTGTCCAGGGAACATTTGATGATGTGTGGAAACGTTTTCGGTTGTCACACTAGGGGAAGTGTGATACCCCAGTGGGAGAGGTCAAGGATGCTGCTGAAAATTCTACAAATCCTACAACACACTGGATAGTCTCCTCCTTCCCCAGTAAATGATTATCTGGCCCCAAGTGTCAATAGTGCCAAGGTTGAGAAACCCTGGTTTACACATCAGCCATTGGTTCAGGGATACTGCCAGAATGTACACTCATGGTCCCCTAAAATATTTCTGGTGGTTTGAGGGTAGCAGGTACTGGCTTTTGGGAGTGAAAATCCACCTAATGTCTGTGAGCATGGCAATGGTAAAGAAACCTGAGAGTGCATGGGGGAGCATTAACAGAATCCTGCAATTCACAGATGCATTTATTCTAAAGCAACATCTGTCATTGCCAGTCTCACAACCTTCTCAATCTCAACAGTTAGCGGGGTTAATATCTATTGGAACTGTAAACACTTTCTTGATCTATTTTATTCTGTACTCAGAAAACCAACAAACAAAGCAATCTTATATGGTTGGGTACATCACTTGAACTACCTTCCTCAATGCCGTGGCGAAATGTTTTTTGACATTCTCTTTCTGACTTAAATAATGAGCTGCATTTTCACTCATCTTTTGCTCTGAGACCAGGCTAATATCTCTTAAAAGTATTCTAAATTTATACTCAGTGGCTTTCTAAGGTCATTTAAATTCCTAATGAAAAGTCACTCAAGGCCATAGTACAAAATAAATACATTGTTATTGATCATGCAATAAGGTATTAGGCTAATTTAATAAGGCTTCTCCCTGAGATGTACTTAATTCACCAATATTGTCATTTCTCAGCCATCATGGATCCTGCTGGTTTTCCATGGCCTAGAAATAGTCATCTCTGATTTGCCCTACTCCATGTTGCCACCTGGATATTCCAGGATGCCTCATCTCCGATAAAATTCTCCTCCCTGTCGGCAAAGTACAGTGACAGAATAAGGATTCATTACTCTTGAAATGACCCTTTCCACAACATCTTCTTTTTATCTCCTTAATCAGCAAAGTGGTACTCTGAGGACTGGCAGGTTCACTGCCTAGAGACACATTTATTACCAAGACACAAGCTGAATAATTGTGTATTTACCAACTTCAATTTAACCTCACAACTTGGCTGTCTTCACGACAAGGTGAGCAATAAGACCAAATTGCCCCTCTCCCTGTAGCTCATCAATAACTATTCTTTCTCAACCCAACTACTATTTTCATTGCCACCCTTACATACATGAGTTGATGTGCTTTATCATGTAGTTATATATATATATATGTGTGTGTATATACATATACACACACGCACACACACACCACATTTCTGGTGGTTTGAAGGAAGCAGGTACTGGCTGTTGGTATAGACACACACACACACACACACACACTCATATATATAATTTTATTTATTTATTTTTTTGAGACAGGGTCTCACTCTGTTGCCCAGTCTGGAGTGCAGTGGTGTGATCTTGGCTCACTGCAACCTCTGCCTCCCGGGTTCAAGTGATTCTCCTGCCTCAGCCTCCCAAGTAGCTGGGATTACAGGTGCCTGCCACTGCTCCTGGCTAATTTTTGTATTTTTAGTAGAGATGGGGTTTCACCATGTTGACCAGGCTGGTCTTGAACTTTCGACCCCAGGTGATCCACCTGCCTCAGCCTCCCAAAGTGCTGGGTTTACAGGTGTGAGCCACTGTACCTGGCCATATCATGTAGTTTTTAATCTTCAAAAGAAAAAGTTTTTGTTGCCTTGCTCAAATCTTTCAGTCTTAACTGAAAATGAGACAAGGAAAGGCAGCATTTTTTTCTTTCCAGGAAAATGCATGTCAGTGAGCAAAGGAAGACGGAATTCATTTCTTTTTAGAGAAGAGATGGCTAACTACATGCCCAGGTGAATATTTTGTTTGTGTTATATGAAATATACCCAAAAATTATAGTAAAAATCTGACACTAAAAATCACATATACTCAAAACCTAGCAGTTCCTAAGGAAATAACGGAAGTGTGCAAAGACACAACTGAAAGTGCATTTATTGCATTATTACTTTCAAAGGAAAAAAATTAAATGACCAAAATGTCCATTAGTGTACAATCATAACCTATCCAGTGAAATTGAATGTGTCTAGTCAAAGGATAAAGTAAACTTATTGATATTGACATGGAGAAGTGTCTATGATATATTAAAAAAGAGAGTTTTTAAAAATGAGATGGATTTATGTATCTTGACACAAAATGAGATCCACTATATATCATTAAAAGAAAAGAGTAAGTTGCAAACTAATATGTACAGCATCCTCTATTGTAAATATATACATATATGTATCTATCTATACAGTGTGTATAACTATATCTGAACAAACACAGAAAAATTCTATAAGATTTGACGTGGAAACTTTTAAAAGGGGTTACTCAGACCTTAGAGTTGGAGGGCAGATTATGGGCAATTTTATTTTATTATACTTTAGAAATACATACATATACATAATGCCTAAGCCATGGTGCATAAAAACAACTGTAATTATTTTTTGACAATACTTGCCAGCAGAAAATCAGATATCAAATATATAAATTAAGTGTGTAAACTGAGTTTTAATTGAAAAAATTTTAAATGTGTATAAGTTATCAAAATAGGAGGATCGATACAGGATTTAATAAATATACTGAATTCTACAATTTCTTTTTTAAAAAATCTAGGCATCACTAGAATTTAGATGTGTTGTACTATTAAGGGAGACATTTGGTATGTTTAGTATGATGAAATAATGATAGCTAATGCTTACCCAGTGTTTAGTATGAGGTAGGTAGGCTCTGGTCTAGGTGCTATGTCAGACCAGCTAGGTCAGAGCAACCCTATGAAGTGGGTCCTATTTTGTCCCCATTTTACAGCTGAGCAAACTGACACACAGTGAAGTTAACTTGCTGAATAAATAAGGAGGGTCAGGATTTGAATCTGAGCAGACTGGTTTATGTTTACCTGGATGATTCACTGCGTGATTGCAAAATCCAGAATATTTAAAGTAAAACTCAATGTAACAGGTCATCTAGCGTAATAATCAAACCTAGTGCTGTGGTGGCACCAAGACCTGATTGGAGCATCACTGCCAACCCTCCTGCTTCAAGCACCACTAGACAACCAGAGTGAAAGCTTCGATTAGAAATTCAAAATGTCAAAAGACAATGTTTATATACTGTAAACACTATCACCTACTAATGCTTCAGACTTGGTTTTAGGAAAATCTGTGATTTTTTTTTTTTATTTGACCAGTGTCTTTATCAGCACAGAAGGTAATTAAGATTTAGAAAGATTGGGATAGAGCCTTCCAGTAAGCAGGGGGAGTTGAACCAGGAGAACTCTGGATATATCACCATCACCCTTAATCAGTATTCTTCTGTGTCATCAGCAACCCTAGACTGATGGAGACATTTTTTTTTTTTTGTATGAATTCAGTTTAGCATCAAAGTTCTAAAAGATGCATAGAATTCTGTGGCCAGCCCTTCAGGCTTAAATGCTCTGATCAGAGACAAAGGAGGCGCCTTTCCCCTCACAGAGTCAGGAGAGGCACCACCAGGCTAGGGGTTGATCTTTTTCTTTTTTGGAAGTGCAGCACAAACATACCTCTGAAAAGGCTTTTATACTTCCCTGCTGTGAAGAGAATTTCTGTAACTCTAAAGCTTGTGGGGGCAGACTACACAAAACACAATTTTTCTCCATGCTTCTGTTCTGCTAAGCTGTCGGGAAGGCTTAATAAAAGCCTGTAGGTGGTAATATGAACTGAATTGAAATAGGAGCTTAAAGACAGTTTATCTCTGATTAACCATGTGATGGTCCTCAACATTCAGGAACATCACGCTAAGGTTTATTTTGCACTTCAACCAACATGGGTATTTCTGAATCTCATCTTTTGATGAATATAATTGATAAAATTTAGTGAAAGCAAAGAATGAGAAAGCTAATAAGGTTTCTTGTTGTTTAAGCCATCCCATTCTGTAGCATTGTTTGCTAATTTGGTGCCTCCTATGGATTGACTGTGTCCCCTCATTCTCTGAACTATATATGTTGAAGTCCTAATGCCTGATGTGATAGTGTTGGAAGATGGGGCCTTTGGAAGGTAGGTAGGTGTAGATGAAGTCATGGGGGTGGTGCTCACATAATGAGATTAGTGCCTTTACAAGAAGAGACACCAGAGATATTGCTTCTTTTCTCTGTTTCCAGAGATATTGCTTCTTTTCTCTGTTTCCATCAGCACACACTGAGGGAAGCCCATATAAGGACACAGATGGTGACTGTCTGCAACCTAAGGATCTATGAGCATAATCCATAACTTGAGGCTGCTAGCTCCTTGATCTTTGACTTCCAGACTCCAGAATTGTGAGAAATAAATTCTTGTTGTTTAAGCCACCCAATCTGTGACTTTTTTTTTTTTTTTTTTTTTTGAGACAGGGTCTCACTCTGTCACCCAGGCTGGAGTGCAGCGGAATAATCATGGCTTATTGAAGTCTTGACCTCCTGGGGCAGGCTTAAGCAATCCTCCTGCCTCAGTCTCCCAAGTTGCTGGGACTGCAGGCATGTGCCACCCCACCCGGCTAATTATTTTTTAGTAGGGTCAGGGTTTCACTATGTTGGTCAAGCTGGTCTTGAACTCCTGGATTCAAGTGCTTCTCCCACCTTGGCCTCCCAAAGTGCTGGGATTATAGACAGGAACCACAGTGCCTGGTCCACGACAATTTTTTATGGCAATCTGAGCTAAGATAGTGTCTTGATCATTTAGCCATATTTCTGTCTACTGAATATACTTTTAACCAATACCTTCTTGCTTATGCTAAAAAGGTTTTATTTTGTGTTCCAATAGACCAGTTGGAAAACATGCCCTGTATTGGTAGTGTCAATATGACTATACATTGTGACCCAGTATGGAAGGGTTTTAGATAGACAGTCATTATGATGATTGTTTATGACCTTGGCTCTCATTGTAATATTTACCCTCCACTCATAAAGTGTACTTATCCTTCACCTGCACATTACTTTAAATATTTCAAAGCATCTTAGTTGTATTTGTTTCTTCTTTTATTTTTATTTTTATTTGATTTTAGATTCAGGGGTATATGTGCAGGTTTGTTACATGAATATATTTTGTGATGCTAAGGTTTGGGCTTCTATTGAACCCATCACCCAAATAGTGAACATAGCACCTGGTAGGTATTTTTTCAACCTCTGCCTCATCCCTCTCTCCCCACTTTTGGAGTCTGCAGTGTCTACTGTTCCCATCTCTATGTTTGTGTGTACCCAATGTTTAGCTCCTATGTGTAAGTGAGAACATGTGGTATTTGGTTTTCTGTTTCTGTTTTAATTTACTTAGGATAATGGCCTTCAGCTGCATCCATGTAGCTGCAAAGGACATAATTTTATTCTTTTTTATGGCTTTATAGTATTCCATGGTATATAGGTATCACACTTTCTTTATCTAACCCATTATCAATGGGCACAGAGGTTGATTCTATGTCTTTGCTATGCACATTCACAATCACATCTTAATTTTCAGTCTATATTTGTCTATGTATTTGACATATGTGACTCACAGTAGTTTGTTTTTGGTTGTCTAGAAAACAGGGACTTGTTTTTAATAAAA
>NW_012115156.1:5872843-5876142 GCF_000951035.1 Colobus angolensis palliatus
CTTCAGCTGCATCCATGTAGCTGCAAAGGACATAATTTTATTCTTTTTTATGGCTTTATAGTATTCCATGGTATATAGGTATCACACTTTCTTTATCTAACCCATTATCAATGGGCACAGAGGTTGGTTCTATGTCTTTGCTATGCACATTCACAATCACATCTTAATTTTCAATCTATATTTGTCTATGTATTTGACATATGTGACTCACAGTAGTTTGTTTTTGGTTGTCTAGAAAACAGGGACTTGTTTTTAATAAAAAATTAGCAACGCTGAAAAGCTGTTCTCAGAAGAAATTCATAGACTTAATTTTGTTAATAGAGAATGAAAAACAAAGAAACTTTGTACTTATGACATAAAGTAAAAACCAAAGTAAGTGGGGAGAAGATAAAAGATGAACCAAAAAACAAAACAAATGCACAAAAACCAAGAAAAAAGAAACAAATTTAAATACATGATTGTTTTGAAAAGGCCAACGAAACTGATAAACATTTTTCAGAATATTTAAGGATAAAAGAGGGTAAGCAGGCATTTACAACGTCATGAACAACAGAGGTGGCATGAATAGATATACCGAAGCATTTGAAAATGTTGTAAGAGAGTACTACACTCAATTCTATGACCATAGATCCGAAAAGTATAGATACTTCCTAACAAAATGCAAATCACAAAAACTGATTCAACAAGAAGTGGAACACTCTAATTGTCTGATCAATGTAGAAGGGTAAAGATCTATCATTGAAAAAAGTGCCAGAATGAGACGGGTTCTGGCTGAGTTAGAGCAGACTTTAATGAACAGATGAGACCTGTGTTATTTAACTTAGTCAAAGCTATAGAAAATATTGATAAGCCCAATGAAATGTATTCTCTATAAAACCATTTTTTAAAATAGCAAAATCTGATATAGAGAATATGAAAGATGATTGTAGACTAATCTTCTGTAAAAATCTAGAAAATAAACTTCTAAATAAAATGTAAATAAGAATTTTGTGTTAATTTCTAGAGTGCAAGAATGGTTCAGTGTGAGAAAAATCCAATATATATTACATTAATCCATAAAGTAAGAGAAAATCTTATAAATAGTGACAAAAATTTGATGCAATTAAGTACTGATTCTTAATAAAGACACTAATTAAAATAAGAATACTAGGAAATACCTAAATATAACAAAGACTATTCACTTTTAAAAAGCAACTGTTATTCTAAACACTAAAACCACTTCAATTAAAATTAGCAGCACATGTACCCTAGAACTTAAAGTATAATAAAAAATTTTAAAAAAATAAAAATAAAATAAAGTAAAATTAGCAGCTATACAGAGAAATTGGCTATTACTCTTACACAGTATAATCCTGGAGGGTTAAGGTAATGTGGTAAGAGAAAAATAATGAAATAGTTTATGTAAACAATAAAAATAGATTGAATTAATCTTTTTGTTAATATAATTATAATCCAGAAAATCTAAGAAACTCTAGGAAAATTGCCTTCTTGAATTAATAAGATAATTTCATAAGTTAATTTGGTAGAAAATAGAATTACAAAAATCAATAGCTTTTCTCTATGCCAAAAATTAAAACCAAAAAGGAGAAAGGAGAAAAGTATTTTATTCACAATAGTAACACAAACAATAAAATATTGGGGGAATAAATTTAGCAAGTAGGGCCAGGACCTGTATTAAATGGACCATAAAGAAATCATGGGAACAGTAAGATGGCAGAATAGGAGCCTTCTATTATCATCCTTCCCAACTCCCTACAGAAGCACTGATTTTGAGAACTACACATAGACAAGAGTACCTGGATGGGACTCCAGGAAACTAGTGGATGAGTTCCAGCACTTTATTAGAGCAAAACATTTAAGAATAGGCACATCAAAGAGGGTAAGAACATTTCATTTTACCCATGTCGGTCCTCCCCCAGGCAGCACTGCTCAGTGCCAAGAGATAACCCCTCGACCCACGTTTTCTCCCATGAGGGAAAGTGAGAGTGTAGTAAATTAGTGCCTGGTTCCCTCAGTTGCGTGGAATGTGGCACAGGAGGCCTATTTCTTTCCATCACACCTAGAATTCCGAGGTAATTGGCACAGCTGAGTGGTTGAGAGAGGCCAGGAATAGAAAAGAGAGGTTACAGACTCTACTAAGTGCTCTGTGGACAGGGAAGCCTGCCCATGAGCTGCTTGGGACTCCTGGCCTGAAGACCCCTCCAAACTGGTCCATGAGCATCACAAACACTCTGCACACCTCGCCATTGCCCTCCTCAAAGTGGACTCCATGAGAGCAACCTGTGGACAGCAAGTACAAGCATCTTGCACAGACCACTGGCTTGACACTGCAAGAGAAGGCACACGAACTTGAGGATTTCAAGACACCACCTTCGGTAAAATAAACAGAAGACTTTCAGCACCTGGCCTGGCTTTACAAGATCGAGAAGCATACAATCTTAAGAATTCTCCTTACCTTCAAGATAGAAAGAGAGGTGTTAAATGAGTGCAACCATAGAAAGGGTTTCAGGGTCTCAGAATCTCTACCTGGGATAACTAGTGAAGGCATTTCTCTCCCAGAGCCAGTCAGTAAGGACTGTAGAAGGTGGCTGCTTCTTCAAATGTGAAAGCAGCAACACAAAGCATTAAGACCCATAAAAAAATAAGAAAACATGACACCACAAAGGGACATAATGATTTCCATAAAGAAGCAGAGACCTATAAATTGCCTAACAAAGAATTTAAATTGTTTTAAGGAAGCTCAACCAAGCTGTGTTCTCAACAAGAGAACACAGAAAGGTACTTCAATGAAATCAGGAAAAAAAGAACAAAATGAGAAGTTCAATAAAGAGAAATTATATAAAAAAGAACCAAATGGAAATTCTAGAGCTGAAGAATAAATTAATGAAATGAAAAATGCATAGAGTGTCAACAAGCAGACTTAATCAAGCAGAAGAAAGAGTCTGATTCAAAGACAGGTCATTTGAAAATACCCATTCAGAGGAGAAAAAAGAACGAAAAGGAATGAAGAAAGCCTAAAAGACTTATGGAACACCATCAAGAGAGCTAACATTTGCATTAATGAAATTTTAGAAAAAGAAGAGAGAGAGAGAAAGGAGAAAAGCTCATTAAAAAATGGGTGAAAACTTCCCAAATCATAAGATATGGATATCCAGTTACATGAAGTTCACAGATCTTCAAACAAATTCAACCCATAGAAGAGTTCACCAAGGCACATTAAAATCAAACTGTCAAAAGTCAAGGACCAGGGGAGGATTTTGAAAGCAGAAAGAGAAAAAAGCTCATCACATACAAGGAAA
>NW_012115156.1:5878312-5887693 GCF_000951035.1 Colobus angolensis palliatus
TTTCTCTATGTTTCCTCCTTTGAAATTTTATTTAAGAACTTGGAAGAGTCTTATCCATCCTTGTGCAATGTGTAGGATTTCACTTGGTGAACTTATTGTGTTGACTTTTAAGATGAGAGCTCTTAGGGATTTTTAAGCCATCAAGCATTATCCATCAGAATAAATAAATGAGAGATTGCTTTCTTCTTTTCAGGCAGGATACATTCTGTGACCTATCTTTTCTGTGACCTACAAGGCTTTAGGGGAAGAGCTTCCAGAATTTTATTGGCAATGCCACTATTAGACGGACTTCCCTCTCTCTTTTAAGCTCTTTGGGGGTCAGCTTTAAAGTGAGCATTAAGTGAATGGCTAATGGAATTAAGGGTATAATAATAGAAGGATATAGTGAGACAATTGTATTAACAAGAAATAAATCATGTTGAATGTAAGGTAAGTGTTTTTTAATTGATTGATGGGAAGGATGCTCCACAGGTTTTGTCAGGGACTAACAGCCATTTACCTTCTCATCTATAGTAAAAAGCCAAAATGTAGAAAAAAAGATAAGAGAATTATGCAGCAGGAAGATAAATTATTCAGAGAAGATGACCATTTTGTGCTGACATCACTAATATGAAAAGGCATTAAATCTTTGACACTAGTTTCATTCCTTAGGAGCTATGGGGTTGAAATAACATTTTGTACTATAGAAAAAAACTGAAATGTCTACTTCCAAGCTTTCTTCTGTGCCAGAAATGGCTTCCAAGATGCCTGGATACTTGAAGACATAGCGGGTACTCTGCTTTCCAAGTTGAAGCAAGTCTTGCACTTTGAAAGCTAGTGGCTGTCTATATTATCATAACAATCTAACTATCAGTATTTTTCATCCAATTGGCAAAACTTAGGTGCACTGATGTCAAGGATATAGAGAGATACATGGAAGACATTTTAAAGTACTATTGGATGTAGGAAAACTTAATGCTGAATTTCATAACTAAGTGCTTTTTTATTGTACTTTCACAATTACCAAGTCACCTCCTTGAGTTTGCCTCTTCTTATAGCCTAACATAAGTCCTACTCTCTTCAGTTATTCTTACTACTCAGCTGTTAATACAGCCAATTTCAGATGACTAATACTCTACAGATTTCTTATTGTAAGGATTCAGACATGAAGGAGAGTGAGTAGATCCAATATATGTGTCAGAGAGAGGCCAAGATTCTTGCTACAACTGCTGTAACAGTCATTTCAGATCTTCCCACAGCCTCCACAGCCTCCCACCCTACAATTTTTCTGCTGCCCCTGGTTATTTTATCAACTAGGCTTATAAAGTATCATCTAGGAAATTTTTTACCACAACATTACAAAGAATATGAACATATCAACACAGAATTCCAACTTTTATCAAAATCTCTAAACTTCCTATTTCTGCTTTTTTCTCGAGTAGATTTATCTGTTTGTAAATTATTCAGTCTTTTTTTCTTCTTTTATTATTTTTTTCTACCTGCTATGAGCCAGATGCCACAGTAAGCATTTTATATACATTACTTAACTTTCATTCTTCATAACAGTTCTTTGTAGTAAATATTACTACCCTTGTTTCACAGATAAGAAAACCAAAATTTAGAGGGATTATGTACTTTATCCAAGTTCAAACTGCTAATTAGAGGTACAGGTAAGATTAGAACCCATGGGTAAGTATATTACAAAGTCAGCACTCTGCATCACATCGGACTATTCTGATGCTACTTTGAAGTACCATAAACTGTTGTAGTTGAGTGGAAGGTCTGATGAAGACTTCTGAGATTCTTCTAAATATAAGTTTCACAGGTTGGGTTCTCAGGAAGCAGATGATGAGATGGAGCTTGTGGTGCAAGTTATTTACTTGGGTAAAAGGAAAATAGAGGAAGAAAGAAGGAGCAAAGGAAACCATGCCTTGGCCAACTTGGCGAGGAACTCTGGTTCAAGCATCCCATCTGAATGAGTGTCCTGCAATGGGCTGAAATGAGTGAATCTTTGTACCTCTACCTTGCTCAGTCAGGCTGCCCTGGGAAGGATGTGACTTCCCTGCAAAGAGGCTTGAAACCTCCAGGAAGAAACTGAGCAAGAGGCAGCAAGTTCTTTCTTGAAAGAGGCATCTGAGCAGCACATCTCTATGTCTATCATCCAAATAACTTCATGGTTTATATAATGGACAGTACAAAATGGACTATTAAACAATTTCTTTTGGTGCCATTTTTAAAATATATTATCCAATAGGATAAGGATAATGTGAGAATGAGGTTGAATAAAAAACTCAACCCAGGATTCCTTGCAATAAGAAAATTGTAGCCATACCTCATTTTCTTCTAAAAGAATTGGGCAATTTTACTCTGATTTTTTGTCCAAAGACTAATGACTATTCCAATATCCCTCTTGATGTTTATTTCTTTCCATTGCAAAAATCAAGCATAGCAAATTTACCTTTCCACATTTTTTTTTTTTTTACTTATACTCTTAAATCATCCACATTTTTTGAATACTCAATCTTCTGCTTGGCTGAAGCAGTTCTTTGTATCTTACATATTTGTGGATTTCAATACTTACATATAGTTTTACTTAATGACATATTTCTATCACAAATTTTAACCAATAAAAATATTAATTTTAAAATATCTAGTCTGCTCTTACTAAACAATTTTTATGTTATAATGGTCTATGCATAAGATAAACCACTATCTATGTCTCTAGATACATTTCATTGTGAATTGTCTTCAATGTACTTTACTACAAGGTTCCCTAAGCCAATATTATTACCAGGTGCTATGGTCTGCATGTGTGTGTCCCCCTGAAATTAATATGTTAAAATTCTTACTTCCAAGGTGATGGTATGAGGAGGTGAGGCCTTTTGGGGTTGATCAAGTCAGGAAGGCAGAGCCTTCATGGATGGGATTAGTGGCCTTATAATATATACCCAAGAGAGCTGTTCCACTGCTTCTACCATGTGAGGGCACAGCAAGAAGACACTGTCTATGAACCACATTGTGGGCCCTCACTAGACACTGAATCTTCAGGTACCCTAATCTTGGACTTCCCAGCCTCCAGAACTGTGAGAGGTAAATTTCTGTTGTTTATCAATGGACTAAGATACCAGGTATGGTCATCCTACCAAAGTTATTTCAGCACAATAATCACAGTGACTGTCTCAACAGGCATTAACCTAACTTCTTTCTTCTTTCTTTTTTTTTTTTTTTGAGATGGAGTCTGGCTTTGTCGCCCAGGCTGGAGTGCAATGGCGTGATCTCGGCTCACTGCAAGCTCCGCCTCCCGGGTTCACGCCATTCTCCTGCCTCAGCCTCCGAGTAGCTGGGATTACAGGCGCTGCCACCAAGCCCGGCTAATTTTTTGTATTTTTAGTAGAGACGGGGTTTCACCCTGTTAGCCAGGATGGTCTCGATCTCCTGACCTCGTGATCCACCTGCCTCGGCCTCCCAAAATGCTGAGATTACAGGTGTGAGCCACCGCGCCTGGCCCTAACTTCTTTCTTAAGAGTATGTGCAGAGTAAGTCTCTCTCTGGAATATACATTTGCTGGGAAGATTGGCAACTTCCCCTCCCCTCCTGGCTCATAATTGCTAAGTTCTGAATTGTATGAATGGAATCATTCCCAATCCATCACCAGGGTAACGAACAACTTTTAATCCTAATGTAGCACTAGATATACGATTCTGGAAGGACCTAGCTAGACAAGAAATGATTATAACTATTCTACATAATAATGGGAGAGCACTGATTTCAAAGGTAGATGGACTTCTTACTGGTGGAGAAACGGTTCACTTCCCTGTTTTGATTCTCAGCATCCATATTATTGACACCGGTCTCTACCACTAGATGCTGGGAGCACTGCATCCTCTAGTTTTGGCAACAAAAAATGTCTCTAGATATCGTCATATGTCCCCTGAGAAGCAAGATTGCCCCAGGTTGACAACAATTGACACAGACTATACTTCTCAGGGATGGATTGGGGGAGAGGGCACAAGGAAGAGTTGTAGAGTAATTGGTAAGAGGAATATCTTGTGGAGGGAAAGGAAGAGCCAGTCTGGAATTGGGGCTATTGTCCAAAGGTTTCCCTTCTCTCATGAAGGGCTAAGTCTTAAGGTACCACTCCTTTGGAAATTCAAGAGAAAGTTTAAGTGTACTAGAACATTAATCTTTCCCTTTATACACTATAATTTTTAAAGAAATTCCCTTAATATTTTAATAAAAGTATTTGCATTTCTCTGAATAGCTAGCTTGAAGTCTTGAAGAGAGAGTCCAGTTCAAGTATGAGAAAGGACTCATGGGTTCCACTAGGGTATGAGGTACAACCCTAGACCAGTTGACTATGGTCAGGGGAGGCTGTTCTTTCTATCATGTGAGTTTCTATTGCAGCCATGTGGGTGAGAAGAGGAGAAACAGTTCCTAGAATAATTATAACGTTACCTTAAGATTTTGAGGGCTTACTATATCCAGGCACCATAATTCTCAACTGTCTCATGAGGAAGGTACTGTTTTTAACTGACAAATTTACAGAGTGACAACCAAGTCTCAGAGATATTAGATACTTTGTCCTGTTGCTTAAGAGGGGTGAGACTGGAGATCAGGCAACCAGGCATTACAGCACAGAATTTGTCTCCACTACACTAGACTCCTTTCCAGAAGACAGATGGGCGTAGTGGTAGGCAGAACATTGCGTAAGTGTCCATTATACTCACAAACACCTGGTCCTATATTAGGAAAATGAGTTCAGTATTATTTAAAATACAATGATAAATTGCCCAGAGATCTGTCTAATCATTGAACACTTGTTCTAAACTATTAATGCACTTTGTGTGCATGTATTAAGTATAATATCTTTGACTTAGGAAACCAAATACAAATATAGGTATATGGTTAGATATACATGTCTTATATAAACTAGCATCTCTTAAAATTTTAATGGAAACTTTAATATGCTAATAACAAAAAGGAAAGAAAAAATCAGGAGAGAGGGTGAAGACAGAGAATGCTTTTGGCGCTTTTGTTGGTCTTCCATGGTTTTTCTTTTTGCATCATCTTCTTTAGATATTTTTTAAAAAATCATGTTGTTTACCTTCCAAGAACAAAATATGATCTTATTCAACTGGTTTTCAACCATGGGCTTTTAAGATTCTTTACCAATCGGTATCCCCACTTCTACTACTTCCTTTATCTTCTGCCACATAAAAATTCTTGGTATATTAAACTGATTTTTATCTTCTGTGCATTTCTAGCTGTAGACCCACTACACAGGCTATAGTCTAACCCAGAGCCCATTTCCCTACTCTCCTACTCTTGGCATTCTATCACTGATCATCTGCTTTCAAAATTTGACCTTAGACCCAAATCCATAAATCTTTGTTTGCTAGTGTCCTGATGAGAGGTTAAGTCATTTCCTGAGAGTTGAGATGGTGGTGGGGATCAAAGTGGAGCAATGGGAATGGGATTGGAGCCGGGGAAAATGTGAAAATGTTGTCGAACAGTGGAAGTGAAAAACGCACTAGAGGAAATAAGAATAGGAGAGCAATTGAGGAGCACAAGGGCCAAGGACCAAGTAAAAGAAGAAAAAAAAAAAAAATGCAGTGGGCCCAGTCATGGTTTCTGATTTTCTCCATTAGAATAAAAATAAGACATAATAAAAATATAATAAGAAGGAGTCAAGGGACGAAGGATTTTAAAGTGCTATAGGCAATTTGGAAATAGTTGATCATGGCTGTAGAGCTTAGTAAGGAAGCAAATGAAGCCCCGAATGGGATGACGGAGAAATAGGATGTTGTATGGCCATAAAAGAGATGGAAAATCAGGATGTTGAAGTCAGAAGGAGGGCATTTCAAGTATGAGATGTTGGAAGTGGAACAAAGTTATCTCCATATTACACCCCTGCATGAATGGTGGGGAACCTAGTCTTTTAAAATAGGAGAAGGACTAGCTAAAAGTTATGATTTAGGATGTTATATCACTTCCTAGTATTCAGCGTTGTTCTTGTCTTTTTTCCTCACAGGGTTTGATGAAAAGAATTATCCCTAACTGTTTAAGCATTCGAGGTTCTATTACCAGGCTCACCATTCATTTCCATCTCGCACACTGAAAAATAAATATACAGTGTAATAATTGCATATTTTGAAGCTGAAATTCCAAGTTTAAATTTGTTTTTATACTGAAAGTGTTATCTTTGGCAATTTACATAAAAATGTTGAGCCTCAGTTTCTTCCTCTGTAAAGAAGATATAGCATTAGCTTTTTTCACAGAAAAGTTTTGAAGATAAAATAACATTTGTGAAAAACATTTAGTATATTGTGAAGATTTATGATTGGCTTTATTTTAATGCCCTAAATTCACTTTAAAATTGGCTTGGTAGATTTAACGTTGAAGGTCATTGCAAAGTTGTTTCAGTCATGTCTGAATCTTTCGTGTCAAATGTACTGACTGAACCATGCTAAGTGGCAAATAGTTTTTAAATGAACGAATGGATTAATCAATGACATGAAGTTTACAACAAAACTATTTGATACAGAATTGAATATGGCCTTAAGGGAAGACTATCTTAGATCTAATCCAATGGACTTTAGTAATTTTTAAAGTACCAAAAAGATTTTTATTTTAAGATATACTGGTCTTTAGTCATGAATCTGTTAGCAGAATGTTAGTAGAATGTCTCATAACATTTGAGTGTTATGAGAAAGTTCAAAATTCTTACATTAAAGGCCCTGAAAATAGTTTACTTACATTTTATATAACTTCGTCTAGCTTCTTTTCCTTCTAAGTGATCATTCATTATTAGGTTCCAATCTACTGACATCTCAATATCTGGGTGTTACTAAATTGACTGTAGCCATTCTTAATTTTTCTGACTACTTCACAGTGTCATTTTCTGTGAGTTACTTTAGCTTTGCTATTAACTAAGAATTTCAGGCTGTCAGTGCAATTTTGCCCATTAAAGAGAATAACCCCAGCAGGCTCTGGGGTACTATTTTTAGTTCTCTCATGAGATGACTCTCTATACATTTTTTGTATATACTGAATTATTAAAATTCATAGAATCATTTTTTGTCTAAATGTCTTGATTTGTTGGGCTTCTTAAGATTTTTACAGTTAATTCTAACTGCAGAGCTTTTGCTTTTAGCAAAACGAAGATTTGGAGCAGAGTTGAAATATAAATGGTGGCACTCTAAACTCAGGTTATGCTATTTTTTAAATGGAAGAACTACGTGTAATTTTCCTGGAATGTTTTAATATTTAATACACAAGATCTATACTTTTTCATGGGTAATTGAAGCTGAAATTGAAACATTAAAAAATTAACCACAGCAAACTGAATTTTCTAAATGAAAGATAATGTCTACTGGTGAGTAGAGCTTTTTGTTGATTAATGCAATGATTTAGGAATGGAAGAGGGGGAGAGTTGCCTGCATTTTCATATATTTACAAATGGGGTTTTTCATTGTCTAAAATTTGTAGGAGTTGATTTTCAAGCTGCAAGTTTATGAAATAAAGAAATTGAATTTGTATGATAAGCTAGCAAATAAACTACATGATTCTATTATAGCCAGATAATTTAAACATTATATTTTTCCTTTATTATTGTGTTGAGGATGCTGTTCAGTTGTTAAAATCATGTACCTTAGAGTTAGCCTGCCTTGGTTCAAGTCATACTAACTATGGGAAGTGGCCAAATTCTTTAACTTCTCTATGATTCAGTTTCTTAGTCTATGCAATGGAGATGGTAAGAGCATTAATCCATAGATTGTTCTGAAGATTAGCTTTATTCATAAATGAAAAGTTCTTAGAACAGTGTCTGGCACGAAATAAGAGCTAAACGTTGTTTATTGTTATTTTGTTTATGTGGCATCTAAAAAAACATTTGCAGGGCTGGTTTTCTCTGGGCCATTTAAGCTTTAAATCCTGTTCTGCAGATTGGAATGGCCATGTTTGATTGACTCAATTTCATTGCTAGGTTAACTAAGAACACATTTTCTGTCATTGATTTCATAATATTAATAAAACCCAATACACAAGTAGATATTACCTTATGACTCACTTGTAAACTTTGTTTTGTAGCTATCATGTTTCTTAGATATAGATACTACAGAAACCTATACTGCATTGTACTAGGGTTATAGCTAACAGTACTAGTAGAACTATGTTTAAATGTGGGAAGAAAATGAAAGTTTTTTGAAGCTGAAGATAGGTCAGTCAGATAAAAATGGTAGAAATACAGGAGTGCCAAAAGGTGTTTAAACATGGTTAAGTTGTTTTAACAATGAAATATTAGTTGCGGTGAATATTTACTAAAATCAATGATGATGAGAGTTTAAACCCTTACAACAATGCCTGGCACATAATAACCACTCTGTACATTTTTGGTATTAACATGGCATGCTCTGGGTTAAGTATTTTATGTGTATTATTTCATACAATATGATACTATGATGAAGTAAATTGTTTTTGCCTTTTACAAATGTGGACACTGAGGCTTAAAAAGGTTGAATAATTTGGTCAAGACTCTACATGGATAAGTGGTGATATAGGGATTTGGGTGCAGACCTAACTCTAAAACCCAGCCTTTTATCCCTTTTGCAATACTGCTTCTCAATACTATCTCACAGTTTAGGGGAAGTCCTATAGTCTGCCATTAATTATGGATAGTATGGTAATGTACATGTAGAGGCTTCATGATAAATGATCATGTTGTAAATACTTTATTATGACTACTACAAATTACTTAGACTCAGTCTTCTTTTATTAATTTTTTTTAGTTCTATTGAGGTATAATTGACAAATAAAAATTGTATGGATTAATAGTACACCATGCAATATTTTGATGTACTGCATAGACATTGTGAAAAATTATCACAATCAAGCTAATAACATATCCATTAATGCACATGATTTCCATTTTTTGTCATGAGAACATTTAAGACCCATTTTCTTAGCAAATTTCAAGTAAATAATACTGTTTTTAAACTGTAGCCACCACACTGTACTAATGTTCTCCAGAACTTATTGATCCTGCATAACTGAAATTTTTTGCTTTGACCAATATCTCCCAATTTACCCCCTTCCCCTCGCAACAGTTCCTGATAACTACCCTTCCACTCTTTATTTCTATGAATTTGACTTTTTCAGATTCTGCGTATAAGTGATATTACACGGTATTTGTCTTTCTGTGCTTGGTTTATTTCACTTAGTATGATATCCTCCAGGTTTATCCATGTTCTTTAAAACTAACGTAAGTCTCTTGTAGGCAGCATATAGTTGAATCTTACTTTTAAAAAAACTATTGGATAATTTAGTCTATTTACATTTAAAGTAATCATTGCTAGGTAAAGACTTACTTATGTCATTTTGTTTATTATTTTCTAATTTGTAATT
>NW_012115156.1:5888533-5892970 GCF_000951035.1 Colobus angolensis palliatus
GCCTGGCCAACATGGTGAAACCCCGTCTCTACTAAAAATACAAAAAATTAGCTGGGCGTGGTGGCACGCATCTGTAATTCCAGCTACTCAGAAGGTCGAGGCAGGAGAATTGCTTAAACCCAGGAGGTGGGAGATTGCAGTGAGCTGAGACCACACCGTTGCACTCCAGTCTGGGCAACAGAGCAAGACTCTGTCTCAAGAAAAAAAAATTATTGTAGCTATATTTATTTTTAGTACTTTATGTACCACCATTAAAACATTAGAATATTTTGAACTTAACTATATTCTTATATTTACAGTGAGTTTTATCTTTTCATATGCTTTCATGCTGTTAGTGTCTTTCATTTAAACTTGAAGAAATCCCTTCAGCATTTCTCATAAGGCAGTTCTAGTGGTGATGCGCTCCCACAGCTTTTGTTTGCTTGGGGAAGTATTTTTCTTCCTTCATTTTTAAAGGACAGATTTGCTGGCATAGTATTCTTGGTTGACTGATTTTTTTTCCTAGCACTTTGAATATATCAGACCATTATCTCTCTTTTTGCTGCACCCAGGAGCTGTAATCTCTCATTTGAATTTCTTAGCTCTTGTGATGATATTTTATGTGTGGATAGTTGTTTAACTTCATGTTTCTGCAAGAGGACTAGTGCTGGAAATTCCTATTCTGTCATCTTGCTGATATCACTCTCATTCTGCTCACTTATACAATAGATATAATAGGCCGGGCGCGGTGGCTCAAGCCTGTAATCCCAGCACTTTGGGAGGCCGAGATGGGCGGATCACGAGGTCAGGAGATCGAGACCATCCTGGCTAACACGGTGAAACCCCGTCTCTACTAAAAAATACAAAAAACTAGCCGGGCGAGGTGGCGGGTGCCTGTAGTCCCAGCTACTCGAGAGGCTGAGGCAGGAGAATGGCATAAACCCGGGAGGCAGAGCTTGCAGTGAGCTGAGATCCAGCCACAGCACTCCAGCCCGGGCAACAGAGCGAGACTCCTTCTCAAAAAAAAAAAAAAAAAAATAGATATAATAATATCTACCACATAGGATTACTGTATTAATGAGGGAAAATGTATAAAACATCCAACACATAGTAAACCCTGTCTAAACATTTTATAAATATTATTTCCCTTTCCCTTTTCATTCTTGTGCTTGGCATTGGCCACTTATTATGTGAGCTATAGATAAAATGTCAGTTGGGCATGCTCTTCCAATTGATAAATTATTATTAATGCATTTTAGTAACATAGCAGGAGATTAACAGGTAGATGAAATATATAGATGGTGTTACAGTGGTACGATATCTAAATAAGAGACTTATTCAATAAAGACTACTCTAACTATAGTTACAAAAGGACTGCATCCCACTTGCCCTACCATTTTCTAGATGAGGAACCATTGTGGAACAGTGATTGATAAATCTCTGGGGGGTTCCACAGCTTTGGTCACAGAGGCTTGGTCATTAGAGGCATACAATACATGTTTATTTCTTCATTGATTCTAAGAAGAGGAAAGAAACAAGACATTGTGCATCGTGAATTTACATAAAAAATAAATGTTTCAATTTTACTAATCAAATTATGGGAGATCATTCATTTTTTATTTCTCCTGTAATTTTCTAGCACATTGATCTTTGTTTAGATTAACCAGAACACTTAGATACAGACTAATCAGACTGTTCATCTGATAATCTGAATGCACTTTATTTAATGTTAATTTTAAAATTTGAAATTAAATTACCAAAGACTGAATCTGAGTATGATGAAGAGATTTATTCCATTGGTAACAATTTGCTTGATTTCATCAATCTAATGAATACCTTAAAACTTTCCATGCAAATGTTAAAATACAAGTAGGTGATTTAAAAAAGTTATCAGAGGAATTCACTATTGACAATAAAGCTAAAACCATTTTATCATTTATTTTTTAAAAATTAATATTTTGAGTAGTAACAAAATTGAATTTGGTGACTTCACTGACTAATACAGGTTTTTATGGTATGTAATAAAAAGACATTGCTTCCAATTTTTAAAATTTATATAAAAATATCTTAAGAATAATTTTTACAATTTGTTCCTTCAGAGATCTAAATTAGCCTTGTAACTATTTTTCTAAGTATTAGAAAATTTGAATCTAAAAGTAGAAGCAAACAATCAAAACTTGTTACAAACTTTTCCTGTATGTTAGTAATTAATGTGTAGTTTTGTTGAACCACCTGGTTCCATGCTGACTCTTGAGTGCTTGTTCTGTTCTCAAAAATTGACATTGGATTGACTGAATAAGTAACATTTCTGAGTACTTACTATATGTGAGTTATGCTTCTATTTTTTTCATAAGTCAAGTCATTTAAATTCACAGCAACATTGTAGGTATTTTACAGATGAGAAAGCAATTGCAACTCACTTTAAGAATAGATAAACTTGGTATTCAAGCCCTTGAGATGTTAGCACCTACATCCTTTTTTTCTTCTTGGGGTTTTTGGGGTGATTAACTGCTTGACATCTGTGAAGACAACTATTTCCCACTGATAAAATGGTTGCTTGCTTAGAAAAAATAGCAGTTTGCTGCTGTGCTAAATTGGCTCTCCTCTTCCTTTAGTTTATTCCTATGAATTGGGAGCCACTGTAGTGATGGAGGTGCAGGGATGGCAGGACATGGGGTCATGGCCTGCCTTGTCACTAATGGCCCTGCAACTTTACTCAGCCATCAACTCTTTCCCAGGAAAGCAGCAGGCCCTGGAGTCTCAGCCTGGGAGAAAGGTGCAGAATGAGGCTTCATGCTGAGGATGAAGATTAAGTTCTGAGTGGTGTTCATGCAGAGGGTTTAAACAGTGCCAATTTGGGATGGATTCACACTAGAGATCTGCTAAATTCCACCTTCTCTTTCAATGAACACTGGTGATTACCTCTGAGTGCGCCCCAGAGGCTGCTTCCCTTATGTCAAATACGTGTCACTCCATCAAATATATGTGACTCCATCCATTGTTATCAGTTTATTTATTGTGGGCTGTTCACTCTGCCTCCCAAACCCTTCGTCTCTCTGAGCCACCTGCACCACTTGTGCTTGTGGTCTCAGATTCATGCTACAATGCTTTAAAAATGCAAGAGAAAACAAAGGTTTAAACCTGGTGGGTAGGGAAAATCACTTAAACATCTTTTGACTTAAAAGGTGCTATAACAACTTAAGTCATTATGATTCTTAAGGCCTAAAACAGCCTCAATGCCACCATGCTGGGTAAAAGGCGTTCAAGTTCCCATTATGGCTTTGCTGCCATCATTCAGTGCCATATCCACGTGAAAAAACACCATAGATGGATGAGCTCTGTGGTGCAGTATTTCAGCCTTGCTTGCTTGATAATTGTCAGGTGGAGCTTTCCTCACTCCATAAATAGAAAGCTGTTTATTTAAATTTTCTATAAAAAAGAGAACTCTGGGATTACCCATTGTTTCAAATCTCCCCCTGGCAAGTGAAAAACAAATGGAATCCAAATTAAGTTTTATATTATCATCACTGGAATTTGTGCAATTCTGTGTGAAAATGTTGGAAACTGATCCTCATGGATGTTTTTGGCTCTAACTGTGTTGTACAGGAAATAGTCGATTATTTTCTCATTAAATACGGTGTTATATTTTTGTTCCATTTACTCCCAGAAGGTAGAGAGGCAGCAGAAATGTAGTAGAGACTCCCAGGAGATGAATGTAAGGACACAGAACTCTTGCTCTCTTCATTTATTCCATTTACAGCAATAGATTCCTCACAGACCCTTACGATGGGAATGAAACTGGAGCTATGTTAAGAGATAAATAGTGTTTTTATGAGGAAAGGTCAAGGAATATCAAGAAGAAAAAAATCAGAAATTAATTTTTTTTACTGTATGAATCATTTTTTAAAGAGAATTTAAGCCTGAAGAAAATGCAACAGGTGAATTATATAGAAATGGCATTTATTCATTTATTCAATGAGCATTTACTCCCACTGTGTGTCAGGCAGTACTGTTGTTTAGAAGATTCAATCTTTGACCTTAAGGAATATTCTCTCTGAATATATGGACTTTAAATGAATAGCAAACAATTAGCACCCTGCATCTCTCCAGCTCCCCAACTCACCTCAGGCAAGACATCGGAAACTAAAGAAATAGAATCAGGTCTTAAGAAGCCTTAACTTCTCTACCTGCAAGTTTTCACCTCTTTGCCCTCTTGTGACCTAAACCACATAGGTATTGACTTAAAATGTGCTATAAATGTTCATTTCAAAATGATGCAACAGAGGCTTATTGCTCTGAGTGACTTGTCTCAAGAACCCCTTCAGTCCTTCACTTCGAGAACTCATCAATACTGCTGCTAGCTGAAAAGGTGAACATTTCTTTTTTTTTTTCTTTTATTTTATTTTAGGGTAGGACTCTAGAATCTGCTTTTTAAACTTTTGCTGTATTTATTTTATT
>NW_012115156.1:5900200-5900578 GCF_000951035.1 Colobus angolensis palliatus
TCTATGAAACTAAAGAGCTTCTGCACTGCAAAAGAAACTACCATCAGAGGGAACAGGCAACCTACAGGATCAGAGAAAATTTTTGCAATCTATCCATCTGACAAAGGGCTAATATCCAGAATCTACAAGGAACTTAAATAAATTTTCAAGAAAAAATAACCCCATCAAAATGTGGGCAAAGGATATAAACAGACACTCAAAAGAAGACATTTATGCGGCCAAAAAACATGAAAATAAGCTCATCATTACTGGCCATTAAAGAAATGCAAATCAAAACCACAATGAGATACCATCTCATGCCAGTTAGAATGGTGATCATTAAAAAGTCAGGAAACAACCGATGTTGGAGAGGATGTGGAGAAAGAGGAATGCTTTTAC
>NW_012115156.1:5901291-6088168 GCF_000951035.1 Colobus angolensis palliatus
GTTTTTGGCTTCTAGCTTATTGCCTCATGGTTGCAAGGTAGATGCTGCACCTCCAGGCCAAACGTCTGCATTCCAGCCAGAAAGTTGAGGAAGGAGAAATAAGTGAAGGGCTATGTCATCTGAATTTATTCCCTCATTTCTATTTTTTAAAATCATGAGATAGATTCTAGCTCTTCTAGAAGTCCCACCTAACAAACTCAAGTTTATATGTTATTGGTCAGAACTGTGTTACATGGTCAATAAGAGGCTGGGACTTCTGGGGATTGTGGTAGATGTTAGGTTGCCAACTAGTGGAGTGGAGAAATGGCTATGTTGTGCTCTTAAATTCATTTGCAGTATTCAAAGTTTCAGGGGCAGCCTGTACAGCAAATCTAAAAAAAGGTTAGAGAGGGCAAATTTGAATTAGTTTAATATTTGGCCTAAAATAATGTTAGCTATTTTCCCATCAAAATGGTATTTTCTCATCTGATAAAATAAGTAATTTCCAAAAAGCATTAATACTTTTTTCTGGGGAAAACTTACTGGGACTTATCTTAGTCAGTTCAGGTTGCTATAACAGAATACCATAGACTAGATGGCTTTGGTCCCTTCATCTTTCTTTAACAATTTATTTATTTTTTATTTATCTTTAATTTTACTTTAAGTGTTGGGATACATGTGCAGAATATGCAGGTTTATTACATAGGTATACATGTGCCATGGTGGTTTGCTGCACCTATCAACCCATCATCTAGGTTTTAAGCCCTACGTGCGTTAGGTATTTGTCCTAATGCTCTCCCTCCCCTTGCCCCCATCCCCCAACAGGTCCTGGTGGGTGATGTTCCCCTGCTCGTGTCAGTGTGTTCTTACTGTTCAACTTGCACTTATGAATGAGAACATGGGGTGTTTGGTTTTCTATTCCTGGGTTAGTTTGCTGAGAATGATGGCTTCCAGCTTCATCCATGTCCCTGCAAAGGACATGATCTCATTCTTTTTTATGACTGCATAGTATTCCATGGTGTATATGTGCCTCAAAAAAGAGGGACTCCTCCCTAATTCATTTTATGAGACTAGCATCATCCCAATACCAAAACCTGGCAGAGACACAACCAAAAGAAAGAAAACTTCAGGCCAATATCTCTGATGAACATCCATGCAAAAATCTTCAATAAAATACTGACAAACTGAATTCAGCAGCATATCAAAAAGCTTATACACCACGATCAAGTTGGCTTCATCCCTGGGATGGGAGGCTAGTTCAACATACACAAATCAATAAACGTAATCCGTCATATAATCAGAACCAATGACAAAAACCACATGTTTATCTCAATGGATACAGAAAAGGCCTTCAATAAAATTCAACCGTCATCTCTTTATAAAGGCACGAATCCCATCACTGGGGCACCATCCTCATGACCTCATTTAAACCTAATTACTTCCCAAAAGCCTCACTTCCAAATGCAGTCCCACTGGGGTTTAGTGCATCTATACATGAAATTTTGTGGGACACAAACAGGCAGCCCATAACAGAATTTTTTTCTTTTTCTTTTTTTAATAGCAAGTGCTCTTGAAATTAAAAGAATGTAAGGAAACATCCTCCAAGCTCCATCATAGATTCCCATAGGGACCAACTAAAAATGGAAAATGAATGTGAGGCGAGTGAGCTTAAAAAAAACCTTGAGCACCAATTCCTGTTAGATATGCCTCAATTTCTTTAAGGCTCTAGGGGTTTGGGCTGCCATAATTTTTTAGCACATAATTTTCATAGTGCTATCAATAATGTGTTTATATGTTTCTCATAAACAAAAAATATACATTTGCTGATGAAAGAAGCTGCTAATTTCTTCAAAATAAGACAGGAATCTCAACAATTTCCTTTTAACTGTTAAGCAACAATAAATCAACAAGGCTATCTAAATTCTATATATATATATATTTTTTTTTTTGCATTATGCCAGATGCCTTAGTTATGGAAGTATTTTCTCAAAACTCAATTTGTCCTATTAAGTTTACAAAAGGAAGATTTTTATAATGTGCGTAGTATTTTTCTCTTCTCTGGTGTCTCAGTTTGCCTTCCTTTGGACCAAGAAAGGTGGTGCTTAAGACTCACAGAGATTGCATTTGAGAGTGACATCTTCTTGGGCACTTCAATCCATCACATCAGAGAACCCAATTACCTTAGTAATCATTGACTAACTACTGGTAAGAAAATCTCCAAAATGTTGTCCTTCCAAGCCAAAGTCAAAGTACAAATAAAGCTTCCAACTAACCAAGTACCCTACAGTTTCAGTCTCCATTTGGAAAGAGATCCTTTAAAAGTCTGCTGCTCTGTTTCACTTGTTTTCAACAGAAAGACCAATACGGGGCAACAATCACTCGTTCACTGTGACAAGGTTCTAGTGTTATAATGACTGCCACATATTGCTGTGCTTACACATTGTATTTCACCCACGGTCTCCCAGAAGAGGAATTCAGAGAGTCAGTCAGGCAGAGTGAGATAATTGAGATTTCTCTTCATCTAGAATAAAATAAATTCTGGGTGTCTAGGCAGAGAAGGTAGAGCAAGTCTTTCTTAGAAGACATGTATACCTATAGCTAGAAAAATGGGAATAATAGTACTGACCTCTTTTTGTGGAGATTAAACAATCTAACCTATCTAAAGCACACAACACAGATGGCTACACTGTGATACTACTACTCTCACTATTACATGGAGGCCCAAAATAAAGGAGGTCAACTTTCCTCTGGTGAGGAAGGTTTCATGGAGTAGAAGACATTTGACCTGGGTCATGAAAAGGAAACAGAGGTTGTCAAAGAGGACCAGAGGGAGAGGAAGAGTCCTGAAAGACAGGGAAGCATGTGCAGAGGCCCAGTAGTTCAGTATGGCTGATGCTAAGTCTGTGTCTGGGGTGTGGGAAAGAGAGAAGCTGAAAATGAGGTTAGCAGGTAGATTAAGATGGCTGAAAATGAGGTTGCGGTGTGGACCTATGTAGTGAGCCTCACAGCATGCAAAGGAGTTTGGACCTTAAAATTCTGTACATAAAGATGAAGCTATGAGTCCATCTAAATAGAAACCACATGATCCAAATTGTGTTTCTGAAAGCTCACTATGGAACCTTAAAAAAAAACGAATTGGAATGGTGTGAGTCTGGAAGAAACCTTAAACCAACATTTATTCATTACTTACTAAGTTCTAGGCACTAGAAAACATGTGTAATAAATTGTCTTTCATTTTAAAGGTCTGGAACATATCTGAGGAGGGATAATGTGTAAATATAGCACAGTTTGATAAGTGTTCTCCTGTAGTTTGACCAGAGTACATAAGAGCACCAGGGAAGGGACAATTAATTCTGCTAGGAAAGTGAGAGTGGGTGTGGGGATTGGGGAAAATTTCCAGGGGAAGTGTCATATTAGCTTCATAATCACATCACATGTTCATGGACCAGTACATGTCAAGAGTGGTATGACATAGTGTGTGGTGGAAGAACACGTAAAAAGAAAAATTGAAAGTCTGAATGCCATATGAATTAACATTGGTCCTCTGTAGGAAGTAGGGAACTATCAAATATTTCTATAATATGAGAAAAGCATTACAGACATGAAGAAAATCTTGGGCTTTTGAGACTGATAGTCTTGGGTTCAAATCCCAGTGTAGTCATTTGCAAAGTATGTGACCCTTGCAAGTCATGAATGCTTTCTAAGCCTCAGCTTCCTTATGGGGATGATAATGGGTCATTAAAACAGATGGTGAGGCCATGACTGGAGATACAAAACTGGAGAAATTATAAAATGAATTAGGTTTTGGACATATTACATACAAACTGCATGGAGACAGCCCGATGGAGGGATCCAGCAGGTGGAGACTAAGGGGCAGATAGAAACACAGGTCTAGAGATCAGTAGAGAGATGTGGGCTGAAATGTGTTCATTTCAACATGACATAAATAGATCAGGGATTGACAAACATTTTCTGTAAAGGGCCAGATAGTAAATACGTTAGGCTTTGGGGGCAACATAGTATGTGTCTCAACTACATAACTGCCATCTTAATGCCATAGCAGTCATAGACAAAACCTAAATGCATGGGCGTCGCTGTGTTCCAATAAAACTTTATTTATAAAAACAGACTGCTGGCTAGATTAGTCCATGGGCTGTAGATGGCTAACCCCTGTTACAGATGGTAATGATAAGAGAGGATGAGCTTGTATAAGGATAGAAATTAAAATGAATTAGAGAAGGCTGAGACTGGAACATGGGGGAACATTCGGAGTGGATGGGCAGAGAAGGCAAATTAAGTCATGATTGAGTATGGGCTATCTTGGTTATAGGCCTTGTTAGTGTCTTCCTGACAGCACTAGGATTTGTGGAGAAGACACTGAAACTAAAAATTCGTGCCTTATTCCATGAATCTTAAGGGAAGGTCCGTGAAGCGATGGCAAAGACAGTATAAGTGATGTTAGTATTTTAACAAGGGAGCCAGCATGCACACTTTATAAGATTTAACCTCACATGACCTGAACAAACTTCCTTTTCCTATTCCTCACCTTTTGGTCTTACATCTCATATTCTTCCTCCTCCCTCCTCTTCCAAGGTTGCATCTTCTGCTCTCTCGCTCCCCGCCTTGATGTGCCCACCACAATACCAGGCGGGCAAGATGATAATCATCGAGCCAGCTATTATAAGCAGTATAAACAAATGACAAATCTCTGGGCGCAGGAAAGGTAACAAGGGGCTGATCAGTAGTTCTAGTTATCTTTCCTTCATGTTTATTGCAGTCTGGTGCAGTTATTTCTAAGGGCCTGACATTGATCGACAGCTTCTATTAAGGCCTATCCAGGGCAGCTGGATTGAACAGATACATTAAATAAAGTAGTTATTGCTTTTCATTGCCTTTCCGTAAAATATCACTGCTAAATAGCTTCTGCCATCAGATGCAGTTAGGTACATGGTTTTAATTTGAGGGACTGGTTTATAACACTGCACAATTGACACTGGCCTTTGTTTCCCCTACAATAATGATTGTGTACATCCTGGAGAATTGATGGGCTGTCCTTTGAGGTGGAGTTGGGAGGAGGTGAGGAGGAGGGGGCTCTGGCTTTGTTGTTCTCCCTCTCTTTTTATACATGCCAGGTTTGTCACTTGTTTGCAGCACTGGCAGGAACAATGTCAAGCGAGGGTCCTTATCTCAGGATGTTGTAATGTAGGGACTGTAAGCCTTTGCCTGGAAACGAGATAAGCGTAACCTTACAAGCATGGAGGAAGACGGGGGATGGGGGAGTGGTGGGTGCATGATTGAGACAACAATGGAAAGCTGTCAGGTGCCTGTTACAGCTCTTTCTGGTGCTACAGAAATATATGCATGTGGAATGGTGCATAACAAGCATGAAAATAAAAGTCTGGAATGTTCATCTAATAATGATGTATTTGGAGCAGGATTACGCTGCCCAATGATATTCTGGTTTTATCTCTGGGCTAAACGCTGGGGCAGCTGTGTGCTTTGGCACAGTCTTCTGTCCCTCCTTTTGTGTGCTGCATATTAATCCTTTATTGAAGTAATTAAATGTGTGCTTAATGGCAATGAGCTGGCAGAATGAACGTACAATTGAATTAGCAGTTATGATTGGGAGCATGCTACAAGATGAACTAAATGCAATTACTGTAGGCATTTCTTTCTCCAAGTCAAATCTGGCTGCATGACATGACTTAATTAGAGGTTGTTAGATACACTTACTCCCTGATCCTCTAGTGTGCTGCCTGGATTTTAGTTAGCGCTCCCACCAACCCCCATATTTGCCCCTTACCCCACCCAGACCCAGACTCTGCTGAGCAAAGACTCCTGATTTCAGCTCTCCTGCCATGAAGATAAAGTTTGGCTTTTCATAGACAAAACAGGAGCCAATAGCAACATCTTCAGCAGGATTTTCCCTCTGTAGAATCTCTGGTGATCATTGGTCCAGCTGTTTGTCCAGGTGAGTGATAGCCAGAGCCACTGCAGAACCTAGAATGCTTTGTAAACCCAGGAGGGCAGGTGCCCTGATATCAACAACAGGGCTTGACATTTTAACAGAGAATGAACTCTTTAGCTTTCAGTCACGTAAGAGACTTCTGGGTGGAGGATTACCTTTTATTTCAGAGGCCTCTAGGTGAGGAGACCTGAACAGATTGTCAGACTCTTGAGGGGAATACTTAGGCAAGCACCAAATGTTTGTAAAACATTGCTCCATGGAGAGCGCTAAGTAAGAAGACATGACTAATATTTTGTACCATCGTTACTTAAAGCTTTTGTAGCTGCTCCTAAATATTAGTTAAATTAATGGCTGTTAATTCTGGCTGCACAGGAGAATTCCCTGGAGTCCTTTAAAAATACTAGTAGCCAAGCCCCACCCCTAGAGATTTAATTGTTTAGGGTGAATCCAGATCTTGCTAGTTTATAAAATCTCCCACGTGATTCTGATTATACCAAAGACTGAGCTACACTAACTTAGCTGGAATAACTTTAACAAATTTTTAAATTTGGGTTTCCACCTTTTTTTTTTTTCAGTGCTTCTTGGCACTCTGCAATATTTTTTTTGGAGGGGTGGAGAACTTGACTCACAGGGACATGAGTAATGGTGGCTGTCAGCAGATCATAATGGGGTAATAGATAGTGGTTACCCTAATCCAATATACAAAGTTATGGCTTCTTCTCATTCCTATGTTGGTCCTGGGACTACTTTGGAAATGCCATGCTAGGATTTATAATTCCATCAATTACTGACCTCCCAGATCTATCCAACAAGCAAGGGCTCTCATTAGTCATGCCCCCCTGTTTTGCTTAGAGTTATTTACCAAGAGGCCAATCAATATTCTATGAGCAGACAGTTGAGATGAGAAGGCCTCATCAATCCATTCCATTTTCTTTTTTCAAAATGGTAGTTGGAAGCAGGAGGGACAACTCACTACAAAATAGAAGGCACAATCCATTGTCACTTTTGAAAACCTAAAATGTACATTTTGTTCTATTTTTATTTGAGCACAATAAGTCAGGACTTCTGGTCAGTGGGACCTCCTGGGTCTATTTTACAGCCTTCATTCTCTTTCTCAGGGCCATAAATGAAACCCTTTCAGCCCTAATGACCACAATGACTTTCCTCGATCATGTTATTGCTACTTTGGCACATTTATTGCTTTCACATGCACTAATGGATGAGTTTGGATATGTTAACAATTTATATATCATTTGATCCTAAAAAAGAAGCCCTACCAAACTAACTTAGCCCCCACGATTGAGTAGCTTTTAAGGAGTATAAATGAATTTAATGCTTTAGAAAGAGCTTCTGTAAATTATGAACATGACACCTATTACATTAAGCTGCATTAAGCATTAATACATCTTCATTACTGGCAGTTTGCCCAAACCTCCAAGGTTGAAAAAGCTGCCTGAAAATGTTCAATGTGACAGTCACCTAGGCTGAGATTGATGGTTCCTTTTTTGGGGGTATGAGGGATGCCTATTGACTAGGTCTGTCTTCCGCTTCCAGACAAAGAAATGTAAGTGGTGTCAACTAGAGTTCCTCAAAGGCTGAATTTTAATGGCTAGGCCAGAACTTCTGTATCCTCAGCATGACACTCAGTTACCATTACTGGAGGAGGCCCCTGAGTAGGGAGACGTCAGGTGTTCCATCCTTTTAAATTAAAAGCTCGGGAGTAGGGACATACTGTTTCTTTCTGGGAGAGGCATTAATTTCTGTTATAATTTATGATATAAATTTTAAAAAAATGTATTGATGAGCTGGGCATGGTGGCTCATGCCTGTAATCCCAGCACTTTGTGAGGCCAAGGCGGGTTAATCACAAGATCAGGAGATCGAGACCATCCAGGATAACACGGTGAAACCCCGTCTCTACTAAAAATACAAAAAAAAAAATTAGCCGGGCGTGCTGGCGGGTGCCTGTAGTCCCAGCTACTCCGGAGGCTGAGGTGGGACAATGGCGTGAACCCGGGAGGCGGAGCTTGCAGTGAGCCAAGATCGTGCCACTGCACTCCAGCCTGGGCGACAGAGCGAGACTCCGTCTCAAAAAATAAATAAATAAATAAAACACAGCTAACAGCACTGAATATTTGCTATGTGCCATCACTGCTAAACTCTTTGTATATTTTATGTCATGTAATCTCTTTAATGGCCCTGTGAGTTAGATATAATTATTTATTGCCCATGGGTACCGTATTAGTTTCCTAAGGCTGCTGTAACAAAATATCATGAACTGGATGGTTTAAAACAACAGAAATTGATTCTCCAACGGTTCTGGAGGCTACAAGTCTGAAGGCAAGTTGTTGGCAAGGCCCTCTCTGAAGGCTCGGGGGGAGAATCTGTTCTATGCCTTTCTTTGAGCTCTGGTGTTGCAGCCAATCCCTATCATTCTCTGCCTGTAGATGCCTCACTCCAACCTCTGCCTCTGTCCTCACATGTCATTCTCCCTGTGTCTGTGTCTCTTCTCTTCTTATGAGGACACCAATCATGCTGGATTAGAGCCCCATACTACTCCAGAATGACCTCATTTTTGCCTTAACTAATTACATCTGGAAAGACTCTATTTCCAAATAAGGTCACATTTTGAGGGAGGAAGGGAGAGGAAGGCGGGGGTGGTGGCGGGGAGGGAAAGAGAGAGAAAGGAGAAAAAGAGAGAGAGAGAGTAGTGCCTTGAAAAAAATATTAAATTGACTCTACTTTGGTCAATTTTGAATGAAAGGGCTTTATTTTAATATGATATAAAATTCATTGGTGTTATGACACCTAAACAATTGTGACACTTGCACATTCTATGTGACTAAAAGATGGGTTACATTTGGAATGGCTAGGGCATTACTAAATGTGGAAGGGGTCTTAAGCTTTCAAAGATTCTATTAGCTTAGCTCTATTCCTAGTAGTTTTGATGATGTCACAGGTCAACACTGTAACTAAACACAGACCTTAACATGTGCCTTGAAAATTTCAGGAGAAGGCTAGCTAGTTCGAACCTGTGTGTGTGGTCCATGAGCCAATAAATACTTTCTTTTAACAAGGGTGAAAATTCCCAGCTAAAGTTGGTTGGGCAGAGGCTAGTGTATTTGACAAACATTTATTCAGCATCTTTCCCATTGATAATAAGAGGACAGGCTCCCAGAGTAACAGGAGCTTACAGGGGGACTGATGGAAGAATGTGCAGAGTATAGCAAGGGCATAAAGAAGAAAATGGCTCTGGAGTTGGACTGGACTGTCTAGACAGCCTGAGAGCAAATCTTGGTTCTACCAGTTCCTTGTTACCAGTTTTTAGGTAAATTATATGACCTTTCTAAGTCTTAATTTGTTAATACATAGATGTGACAATGGTATCTACTTGATAGTGTTATTTTGAATATTAAATGAGAGATCACTAATGCATTATTAAGGACCTTTTTGGTCATTAGTGACAAACTCATTCTGATTAAAGCATAAAAGGGAATTCATTGGTGTAAATAATTTGGATGTCCACAGATACATTCGCCTTGAGCCGCAGATGCATCCAGATCAGTGATGCTGCCAAGATACTGTCTTCATCTTTTGGCCAACTTCTTTATTAGACTTTACTCTCAGGCAGTCTTTCCCAGGGTGGTGACAAAAATGCCTAATAGCAGCTCCAGAATTTTACCCTAACAGTGGGAAGCAAAGACTGCTTTACCAGTAGTTCCTGTAGAAGTCCTCGGTAGGAATTTCATTGAACAGACCTGGAAAATGTTGCCATCCTTCACAAGCGTTGGGGAGGGAGATGGGACCGATCACTGAGATCGAGGGAGCAGTGACTGATACTGGCAAAGAGGAAAACACATCTACTATGTTGACATGTAGAGCTCAAGACTCTTAACTACGTCTTCTGGGAATGTTGTATATTATCAGCCCTACTAGGTGTTAGTCTTGTCTCTAAGTAAAACTGGGCTTCCAAATATAAAGGTAGTTATCAACAGAAGATGCTGAATAGCTGGATTTGAAATGGAAAAAGGAAAAGAACCATTTAAAAAGCTTGATGTGTCTATTTTGTAAGCAGAATCCAAAGAAGCAGAATTTTTATCTATTTATCAGCTACTTTTAATGTCCGTAAAATATAGAGAATAAAAAAGGCATTCTTGAATGATGTTTCAATATAGTCATGCTTTTCTCTTCTTAAACAAGTTGATTTTTTCCATTAAAGGTGGAATGATAATATCTAGTAGTTATAGAGTGCTAATTATGTGCTAGGAACTGTTCTAACTAGTTTATATTAATTCACTTAGTCCTATGAGATTGGTTCTATTGTCGTTTTACAAAGTGAGACATTTGAATCACAGAGAAGTTCAGAAATTTGCCCAATTTCATGCAACCAGTAAATGTAGAACTACTATTCAAATCCAGCTAGTCTAGACTTTTACCAGTATAATATATACGCTCATTTCAGAAAGTAAAAAATATACAGCAGCAAAAAGAAATCCCTCATTATCCTATCGATGAAATATAATTACTGATGGCTTAGTGTATTTCTATCTACTCTTTCTTTGAATTTTTGATTATGTTTTTTGCCTTGTTGGAATTGAACTGTATGATGTTGAATATTTTTATATTGCCTTTAATTTCCTTTATATTTCATAAACATTTTCCCTCATGAGATAATTATCTCAAATAGTGTTTTTAATGTCTATTTAATATTTTAACATGTAGATATGCATGAATTTTTTGGATTTTTTATTGGATTTCAGATTATTTCTAATTTTTTACCCTAAAAACAACTCTGCTTGACTTTTTCTTTTCTAAGTTAGTATTAGTTAACTTGTTTCAACAAGCAGGTATTAGTTTTATGAATCTTATTATGAATGGAAATATATGTTGTAAAAACGAAAACAAAAAGCTTCTGCAGTGAGGTCACAGATTTTGATATCAGACAGATATGGTTTGAATCTGACTCGTACAACTCAGCCAAATGTATGACCTTGGATAGGTTATTTAATCTTTTTAAGTGTCAGTTTTCTCATTCATAAAATACACAAGTAAGATAATACATGAATTCCTAGAGCATTGTGAGTCAATAAACAATTAAAATTCTGTTCATAGATATTTTTTGTTGATGGGATTTACATAAAAACGTTAATTCTTTTCTGGTTCTAGAAAATTTATAAAACATAAAAAATATAATAAAGAAAATAATATTTTCTATAATATTGCCACTAAACAGTTAATGTTAATCAATGTAAATGTTTCCTTATATTTCCTCCTAGCCCCTTTTCTATGTATACACAGATCTGTTTAAAGTATATAAACACATGTTTTTCTGTGTGTGTGTATATATATATAGTAAATAAAAGAGAAATTAAACTATATGTGTATTTGAATTTCTACTTTCATTTAACTTTATAATGTATTATATTCCTGTATTTTAAAATATTTTTAGACTTTTAATGGCTAGTTAGTATGCCATCATCTTTGGAATATGCCATAATAATAAATTATTCATTTATTTTGGACTTTTAGTTTATTCCCACTATTTTTTTAACAATGAAGTGATGAATTTCCATTTATATAAACCAGTTATCTTCATATGTCCTGGTCTTTTAGTTTCTGAGTTTAGATGTTAGCTTCTCAAAGAGACTTCTTTCCCTTATCAAATGCTGTTGGGCATTCCTGCCAGCTGTATTCTAGCGCATTATGCGTTTTGTGTAATGCATAGCATAGCACATTTTGTATTCTTCATAGCATTCATTACAACTTAAAATTATCTTACTCATTTGTTACTCTTACCTACTCTTTATTATCATCATCCTTGCCTTCCTGGGAATAGGAACTCTCTCTGTACAGTGATCTGATGCCTATAGTGGTGCTGGGAATGCCATTGAGGTTAATGATTATATGCACAGGCTCTGGAGCTGGTCAACCTGGGTTTAAATCTTGCTCAACAATTTACTTGAGTGTGTTACTCCACCTCCTTTAGCCTCCGTTTTATTGCCCATAACATAAAGATAATCAGAGTACCTACCTTAGAGAGTAGCTGTGAGAATTAAACGAATTAGTGCAAGTAAAACATTTAGAACAGAAGCTAACACACGATAAAAACAAAAACATATATAGCACTTCATAATATGTGCCAGGCACTGCTGTAAGCACTTTATAAATGATAACTCATTTAATCATCACAACCAAATTATCATTGTTTCCATTTTCACATGAGAAAACTGAGACATAGTTGGGTTAAGTGACTTGCCCCGGGACCGAGTTAGTGAGTGGCAGAACCAAGATTTAAACCTCAGCAATCTGGCTTCAGAGTCCATGCTCTTAACTACGGCATTATGTTGCCCAAGGCATTTGGTAAGTGTTAGTTATTATTATTAGACTAAGTACTCAATATGTTAGAGAAATGAAGGAAATAAAATATGTCTGATTAATTTCTTAGGATTTAGTTCCAGAACTGAAATTATTAAACATGTGGTTAGAAAGAAATGGTAATGAATAGTTTTAAAGCTGCTAATATGTGTTTCCAAAAAGATGCCGGAGGTCAGGAAACATGTTAAGACATTTGATGTCACAATGCCAAAACACATGTGATACACCATAGGATTCTTAGTAATTGTTTCACAAATGTGTAAGTAACCCTTCTAAAAGGGCTATATCAGCATATACAATCACACAAAATATGGAAATATGTTCATTTCACCAGGTCCTTTTTGAAAATGAGTACCATAATTGTATTATCTTTTTCAGTTTGATAGGCAAAAAGTAGTTTCTCATTTTTCCCACTCTCATCTTTATTATTCTCTGAGTTCCTTAATTCAACAAATATTAATTGTATGTCTACTGCACTGTTTCAGGCAAATACTGTAAACATATTATTTAACAAAATTCTTGAACAAGACTCACATACTTGCCTCATGGGTTTATTGTGATGATTAAAGAATACAGATAAATATCTTAGAAACACGCACTACCTGAGCCGAGATCCCACCACCGAACTCCAGCCCGGGCAACAGAGTGAGATCCCATCTCAAAAAAACAAAAGCACCACAGTAGGGAAAAGAGGGGATAGGGAGAGGTTTCTTAAAGGATACAAAATTACAGTTAGAAAGAAAAAATTAGTTCTAGTGTTCTATAGCACTATAGGATGCCTATAGTTAATAATAATATGTAGTTTCAAATAGCTAGACGGAGGATATTGAATGTTGTCAACACACAGAAATGATAAATGTTTGAGATGATGATATGCTAATTACTCTGATCTGATCACTATACATTATATGTATTGCAGCATCACTCTGTACCGCATAAATATGTACAATTGTTTTACATCAATTTTAAAAAGTAAAAAATAGGACTACAAATTGAGTTCAGTTGTATGCTGCTCAAATGATAGGTGCACTAAAATCTCACAAATCACGACTAAAGAACTTACTTATGTAACCAAATGCCACCTGTTCCCCAAAAACCAATTGGAAATAAAAAAATAATAATAAAAACCACTACAGATAGATTGGGACAGATAGGTGATGGGTAGGTAAAATTGTATAAAGGTGACGGCCCTGGGCTGTGTTGCCATGCTAAAGAGAAAGAGGTTGAAGTTTAGGACCTGCAAGTATGAAGTGGCTCAGGTGAACATGTGAAGCTTTCATTTGTGCTCCTTCAACAGTTAAATGTCAAGAGTAAAGGCTAAACTCGGGAACAAGGGCAAACCAGGAATAGATGGGCCTTCATCACGACAGAAACATAGCCTTGACTGGAACAAGATAATCTGCATTTACTTTGCATGTCAGAAGAAATGAAATCTTTCCTGGTAATGGATATCATCCAGAACCTAAATGTTGTCATATGCAACGTCCAGTATGTAGTCACAAATCACCAAGAATATCAAGAAACAAGATCAAATTGATGAAAATTAAGAAATAAAATAAATAATAAAAGCAGAACCATAAATGACCAGAAATTGAAGTTACTAGACATAGATTATTAAATAACTAGTATTAAAACGTTCAAGAAAACAGAGGAACATGATATATTTTAACAGAGAGCTGGAATCTATAAAAATGAATAAACAGAAGGAGTACATTTATAGGTAAATTAGGCGAAATCTGAATAAAATCTGGGATTTATTATTAACAGTCCAGCTAGTCCTTGACTTAGGATGGTTCAACGGTTTTTTGAATTTTGAACGGTGTAAAGGCAATATGCGTTTAGTAGAAACTGTTCTTAGAACTTTGAATTTTGAAATTTTCTGGGTTAGTGATATGCACTGTGATACACTCAAGATGCTGGGCAGCAGCAGTGAGCTACCACTCCCAGTCAGCTACATGATCATGAGAAAAAACAACCAATATCCTATCGTGTCCTGTGTTTCCAATTGATTTTGACCAACTATAGGTAATATAAGTGTTCTGAGCATATTTAAGGTAGGCTAGGCTGAGCTATAATGTTCAGTAGCTTGGGTGTGTGTTAAATGAATTTTCAGCTTATGATATTTTCCACTTACAGTGGGTTTATTTGGACACAACCCCACCTTAAGTGGAGAAGCATCAGTATACCAATGTTATTTTCTTAGTTTTGACAAATGTACAATGGTAACGTAAAATGTTAACAATTTGGGAAGCTAGCTGAGGGATATATAGGAACTCTTTGTACTGTCTTTATGGCTTTCCTATATATCTAAAAATATTTACCTCCGATGTATTTCAAGCCATTTAAATATAAAGTACGTAAGGGTAGGGATTTTGGCTTGTTTTGATCATTGATGGTTCTATGATAACTTGAGTTGTGCCTGATTCCAAGAGGTACTCGAAAGATACTTGTTGATTAAATTAGTCTTTATATTTGTATGTTTCTTTTTATTAGTTTCTTTTATTATTGTTATAATTTTACTTATTTGAGTTGCCTTTGGCTTATTCTATTCTTTTTGTAGATTCTTAAGTTTGAGGCCTATTTAGATAATTAATTTTCATATTTTCTTTGTTCTAGCATATGTTCCTAAGCCTTTAAATTATTCTGTAATTTCTGTATTGTCATAATTTTAATATGGAATATCTCCATTATTATGTAAGTGTAAACATTTTCTAACTTTTATTAGAATTTTGTTTTTGACCAAAAGTTCTTAAGATTGGGCATTTCAGAATTTCCAAATTTATCAGATTTTCAAAGTTATCTTTTTATTATTGATTTCCAACTTTTTGGGAATATAATGAAAATAATTTCTTTGGTTAGTTTTTTTTTAGTGCATCTTTTTCTAAAATTTTAGTTTTAAGCTGTGCTCTGCCTTTAGGTTTGGGGCATGTCTCTGTTAAATAGCATATAGCTCGATATTTTTCTTTAAATCCTGTCTGACAATCCATGTTTTTACCGTAGTAATGACATATTTAGATTTATTTTTATCATTTATTTTTGTACTCTCTGTTTGTTCCACTTTTTCTGTTTTCTTCTCTTTTAACCATTTTTGAATTGATATAAATTTTTACTCTTTCATTCCATTCTCCCCCTTCTGCTAGTTTGGAAGTTTCTTACTCTGCATCAATTGAACTTTTCTTCCTCTGCATTTGATAGTGAATTTCTCATCTGATGCCCAATTGTTTCTAATATTTTTGTGCATATTTCCTATAAGCAGTGAAAGTCTCCTATATTACCACAACACAATAATTGAAAATCAGGAAATTAACATTGATGCATCAAATCCCCAGACCACATCCAAGTTTCATAGGTGGATACCACCGGATATTCCCCGTATGTCTTTTAGGTGAAAATGATGTAGTTGAAGTAAGTGAAGTTGACTTCACTTACTACTTTAGTTCCCATGTTACTTCTGTTTTCTTCAGTCTAAGACAGTTCCTCAGTCTATCCTTGGTTTTTCATGACCTAAACACTTTTGAAGATTATAGGATACCCCTCAATTTGGACTTGTCTGATGCCTTCTTATGATTACATTCATGCTATGCATTTTCATTCAGATTATACGTCTTTGGCAGGAATTACATGGGGTGATTCTTCTCATTGCATCCTATCAGGTGGCATGGCATCTTGATTTGTCCAATTACTGATGATAATGTCCACTTGACTAAGGTGTCTGCCAGACTTCTTTACTGTAATTATTCTTTCCACTTTGTATATAATGAGTGGGAAGTGCTTTGAAACTCTTTCTATATTCCATCAAATGTTCCATTTAGTATTACTTTATGTATGGACCCATGGTTTCTCATTTTTTCCAATAGGATGTATTTGTCATTATCATCACTTATTTAGATACTGTGGTTGTACCCGTTGGGGTCAGTAGGAGTCTCTTGAAGTTGGCTTTTATGTCTTTTTGACATGTCCCCAACCTTCTTTGAACATTTTTCTGCTTTCAGACAAATCAATTTATTCCAGGTTCATCTTGTACTCTCTCTACCCCAATAATGAACTCATTTATTTCTCTAAGGAGTCCTCATAGACATATATTCACACGTTTCTCTATTTTTCTCTATGTATTTACTTGTATATTAAAAACTGTGATTAGTAATGATACTTTCTTTTTTTTTTTTTTTTTTTTTTGAGACAGAGTCTCGCTCTGTGGCCCAGGCTGGAGTGCAGTGGCCGGATCTCAACTCACTGCAAGCTCCGCCTCCCGGGTTCACGCCATTCTCCTGCCTCAGCCTCCCGAGTAGCTGGGACTACAGGCGCCCGCCACCTCGCCCGGCTAGTTTTTTTTTTTGTATTTTTTTAGTAGAGACGGGGTTTCACCGTGTTAGCCAGGATGGTCTCGATCTCCTGACCTCGTGATCCGCCCGTCTCGGCCTCCCAAAGTGCTGGGATTACAGGCTTGAGCCACCGCGCCCGGCCTAGTAATGATACTTTCAATTCCAATCCAACACCACAGAGTTCATTTACTCTTTCCATGTTTAAAGTCTCTTCTGACTGTGAGACACTTGCTTCCCATTAACTTTATTACATGTTTACTTACTAATCACTTTCTATATAATCAATCTTTGTAATCAATCTCCCATCACCTTAGAAAGGAAGTGGTGGTGATGGGAGATTGAGTATACTCCTTCCTTTCCTGGCTAAGCTGCCAGTTTGCAAAGATGCCCTCCTCATCTTGAACAGGCTCTGACATCTTCTTCCTGTCCTTTTCAGGTGTGGATGCCCCCAGATGGGAGAACCAGCTTCAGCTCTGATAAGCTCTGATATGCCATGCTGGGCTATCCCCCTGGATGAATGCTGTCTTCACCCTACTCAGGCTCTGATATCCAGTCCTGGACTACCCCTCTGCTGGGATGCCTTTCTTACCTTTAGCTTCTAGACCCCAAATGGGCATCCTCATGTGCCTCTGCATGGATGTTCTCCTTAACTCACTGATTTCCCATATAGGAAGACTGTCCTTCTATCTAACCATTTATTTCCCTACCTGGCATCTGATAACCTTTTCTGGGTCTTTGTAAGTCCCCCTGGTTTGCTCTTCCCCAACTCCTTAGTTTTAGAACAAAAATACAGAAAGAGCTGAAAATCTACTCTAAACATTTTAACATGTGTACTTAACCTAACAAAATCTAAATTTAATCAATACCTTTATCCTTCTCACTAACAGTATAGATGCTTTAAAATACTTTACGTTTGATAACCTTCTCCCCTTACTTATATGCTATAATTCAGTTTTTAGTTCTCCTTGCATTTTTACACCAGTTCTTTGGGGTAACATTTGTCTGGTGCACTCTCTTCCATCTTTTAACTTTTACCTATTTGCACATTTCCTGATAATCTTGCAGGGCATTGAGACTCAAGAAAATCATACAAGGCTTTGGACCTCACTTGCATTATTTTCCAATTTGAAGAAGTGTGGATTAATCTTTCAAGGTTTTATTTTAACTCAAAAATTCTAGAAATCACACTATCTGTGAGAGATATTATATGTGAAAACAATTGCAAAGTGGAAAAATGCTACACAAAGGGGACATATTAAACATGAAGGTAATCAAAGTATGGTTAGTTTCCTTTGCCTCTTGTGATATGATTCATACTGCTGTGGTACACAGCATAAACTAAGAAAATAGATTGTTCAAAGTACTGCATGCAGAGGTAAAAGACCTGATAATGACTTGGCAATGGTTTGTGCTCACTTATTAATCATTTCATATCATCCACATTTTGGTTCTACACCTGGGATTGTCATGAACCCTTTCTGAGCTGCCCTTGCATTTCCTGGTTTTTACCTTCTCCACCACAATAAGAGTTAATTGTAGCAGACATTCGGCAAATACCTGTAGACTGAACCAGTTTGAATTTTTTTCTCACTCACTGAAACTGAGAGTTGCCCAACTTTGAGATCTATTGGTATAAAAGGTGCCATATCTATGTGGAGCTTCATCATCTTTATGTTATTAAGCATGATCCGTCTATTCATTCATTTAGAGTTGATTGAGTACCTGTCATGTATAGGCATTGTGCTGAGTTCTGTGTGTCCAGTGACAAAAAAGAAAAGATCTCTGTTGCCTAAGCTCACAGACTAGTGGAGGAGTCACACATGTATTCACAATACAATGTGCTAAGTGTTATAATATGCTCAGATAAAAAAGTGAGAAAATGAATTGTAAATATTTTATAGTGTCAGAATGAGGTTTAAATGAGATAGTCAATTTAAAGAACTTAGAATAATGCCTTACATGTAGTAAGTGATCAGAATGTGAGATATCATTATCACCATTATTATTAAGGAAATAATGGTACGTGTGACCAGGCATGGTGGCTCAAGCTTGTAATCACAACACTTTGAGATTGCTTGTGCCCAGGAGTTCAAGACCAGCCTGGGCAACATAGTAGAACATTGTCACATTGAAAAACAAACCAACAAACCAACAAACATTAGCGTGCCTGGTGAAGCGCACATGTAGTCCCAGCTACTGGAGAGGCTGAGGTGGGAGGATAACTTGAGCACTGGAGGGTTGAAGCTGCAGTGAGCTGAGATCGTGCCACTGCACTCCAGCCTGGGTGATAGAGTGAGACCCTGTCTCACACACAGAAAAAGCAGGGAGCAGGATATGAAGCTGGAAAAGTAGGTAAGGGATAGAGATACAATAATTTGGATTTTATTCTACAGATAATGGTGAACCTTTAAAGGAATTTAAGCCGAGGAAAGATATGGTCAGATTTGTTGTTTAGGAAGGACCTCAGCCATTATGTATAGCATGAACCAGAGGTAATGAGACTACAGTTGAGTCCAGTTTGTTCATTCATTCACTTCTTCATTTCACAATGAATTGACTGATTGCCAACTGCTACACAATCATCCAAGCAAAAGATAGTGAAAGCCTGAATGAGAACAGAAGGAAGTGAAGACAGAGGAGGAGCCGAATTTGGGAGACATTTGGAAGAAGGTGTGCCAAAACTTGATTCCTGGATACATATACAGAGAGAGATATTTAGACTGATTTTTAAGCTTATGGCTTGAACATTTGGGTTGGTAAAATATTACAGTAGGAGCCAGTCTTGTGAAATAAGAAGCTGAATTCAGCCTTGAGTAGGGTTGGCCTGAACAAGGAGGTGATAGAGCCTTGGGAGATAATGAGATTGCCCAGGGAATAGAGTATGGTGGGCACCCCCCATAGAACATAGCTATTTAAGCTATTGTGGAGAAAGAGAGGTCAGTAAAGGGAATTGAGCAAAATTGTCCCGGAGAAGGATTAAGGAGAGAGCGATGACTAACAAAAAGGTGTGGCTTACACGGTCAAATTGTACAAAGAAGTCAATTAAGTAGAAGCTTGCAGTTTGATTAGGACCTTGAATGTAATGAGAGATCAAAGGATCTATAATTTTAGTAAAGGGGTGCAGGTGGAGTCAGGCTTTCAGGGAGACAGCAAGTGAAGGCAAGGTGAAGAAAAGGGCACAGTGAACGGAGACTAGTGTTTCAGGCAGTGGCTCTTAACCAGGCATGATCATGGTTCCCAGGGGACATGGGGCAGTGTCTGGGGAAATCTTTGATTTTGATGGCTGGAAGTGCTATTGGAATCCAGGGGATAGAAACCAGGGATGCTATCAAACACCTACAGTGCACAGCACAGCTCTTGACAACTACGTATTATCTGACCCAAAATGTCAATAATGCTGAGGTTGCAAAATCTTTTATAAACACAGGAAGGAGAATAAAGAGTAAATAGAGTAACTGCTAACCCTGAAAAATGAATGGGTAAAGAAAGGGGGCCACGGGGGGAATCTCTATTAAGATAAAAAGAAGGGAACAATGTAGAAGGAACAGTTCATAAGTAATTGATGGGGACGATTTTGGAGGGGATGACAGAAGGAACCAGGGGCACAATTCTCTGGATGAGATTAACCAGAGGATGGATATCCTTTCTCTGAACAAGGGGGAAGGAAGTTAAATTTAAATATGGATGTAGACATGTTTCGCACATTGTGAGGAGGAGAAGGTAGAGTGTTGAAGATTTTCCTATTGAATTTTGATCCTATCATGACATCTTTTTATGAATCTGATTCAGGCATGTTAGATTGAAGCCCGTAAAATGCAATACATAGAGTTACAAAGGAAATCAATTATACTGTAACATGGTTAGTAAAATATTTAAAAAGTTAGCAATATAGTAATATATATGCTTCTTTTCTAACACATTAAATAACAGGATCTAGTAATGTGTTTAATAACTACCGTAATTTGAAGTAATTGTGAATGGAAATAAATATTTTGAGAAATCTGCAACAATTGTAATAGAATACAAAAGTGTCACTGATTTCACTTGGTGACAAAATCACAGATATCGCTATTACCACCATATGCTGCCTGCACTCCTAATAAAGAAAATGCTCAAATTCTGCTAACAATTAGTGAAAACAAAACCACAGTGTTTTCCCCATTCAAGTTCATAGAATCCCTGAATTCTTAAGCAAGAAACCCTGGGTTAAGAAAACCTTCTCCCGACTATCTCTTACTGTCAATCCCACTTCTCCTGTGTTTTCTTTCCTTGCTCTTTGTTTCCAGTCTTTTTCATCCTCTTCTGTTCTGACTTTATCCCTTGGTTCACAAGGTTATTTACCTGGCATCTGGGGTTAACCACTAGGTTTTGGATTTAGATTTTAGCAGGTCCTTAAATGTCTGGACTGACATTTGCACTTTTCTTGCATGTGAATTACGATGGTTTCTCTCTGATGAAGGTACTGCTTCTATAGTAAGTGGTACCTGCCACCCCGTGTTCCTCCTTAGTCGTGTGGTCCACTTGGTCTGAGAGCCCATCACCATCTCTGGTTTGACTGGGGAAAAGGACCACACACTTATTTCTCTCAGAATGTGGGGCAGGGTCGTCTGCTAGAGTGAATGGAGCAAGGTTTCAGAAGAGCCCACGAGGGAAATGTGAGTGGGATCCGGCTCAGGACAGGTTGAGAAATGGTGTAGAGAATTCAGCTGAGACCAGAACTGCAGTGGCACCAATCTGAAGGGTCATATGATTCTCTCCAGCTGTGCTGGAGAGAAGTCACAGCGACAGTCTTCATGGCATAGACAAGATGGATTACTGAAGGAATCTGGAGTTGGAGGTTAGCTGGGGTGGGGGCCGGGGGAGGGGGGTAGGTCTGTGGCAGAAGGCAAAGGGCTAAGGAAATTAAAGGTGCTGACAAGAAAGGTTGAAATGCTGCACCATGGGGTCCTGCCTCAGTAGGGAAGGAAATCAAACCAGAGGGAGCTGATGGACTAGCAGAGAATGGAAGGATCAAGGGAGTGGAGGTCTTATTGAGGTCAGCATGCTGGTGAAAAATTGGAATAGGGTGTGAGAGAGTGGACCTCCTTCTCTTCATCCCAGTTTCGGCATGACTGTAATTAGTGTTCCTGTCATGGCCCTCCCTAGTGCACATTTTAATGACAAAAAACATTATTACAAATGGACACTAAATGTGCCATTAAAATAGTTCTGCCCTACATTCAAATATGCTCAATGAAACGTCCCAGACTCAATTGACTATTGGAATGAGAAAGAAAGGAGAAATATAGGTAGCTAGCCAAAAAACCTAAGTCACTTTTTGTAAATTGCTTAAAACCATTACATAAATTAAGCTGCTGTGGGTATATGTGCACAGTTCATGGAGTTCCAATTTAGCAATTACTGTTCCTGCAGCAAAATCAATAAAATATGCATCCACAATCATATGGAGAAAACACATCCAGGGACTTCAAGTCTGAGTCTTGATTCAGAAAATATTCTTAAATAAGCTAAATGAATTAAAATGTATCAGGTTCAGCAGTGGACTGTGGTTGGTGGAAATATTATTTTTGATACTTTTAGTTTTTGAATTAGCTGTAGTACATGGTTCACAGATCAAAATGTATTCAAAGTCTGTCAGGGTGCTGTGAAAGTGATGAAGTCCATGCATAAGGATAGGGCTTGTGCTAGTCTCTCATTCTGAAACAAATCTATGAGACTTCTTATGAAGACCTGTGTAGGCACACGATGTGAAAATGCTGCACCACCGACATTATAGAGTGATTTTTAATTTACAAAGGACTTCAACCTTCCTCCATTTAGCATACTTTTATTAAGCACCTACTGTATGCTTGACAGACAACGGAAATGAGTGTTGTTTCTTTCTCTCTTTAACATATAAAGTGCTCTTCAAAGTTTGCTCACATGTACTTTTTAAGAGAATTGTGAAAAATTTAGTATCCCCTTTTAGATTTTAAGTATAAATAGAGTAGTTGAATGGATGGATTTTCACCATATTGTAAATACTGACGTTTTAAATAAAACATTGTAAATATTGAACTGTTAAATAAAATTGTTACATCACCCTTTAAAATGCACTCAATGGAATCTAAATACTGATTGGATATCAACCATCACCTATTTAAAGATACACAAACAAACTCTCCTTTAACAGACTGAACGTTTACATCATTCATTTATTTTTCTTTTGAAGTCATTTTCCATTCCACTTTCCCCAGTGAATTTTATTTTTATGTAATACATTTTATGCATGAAGGTGTTATGGACCATTATATCATGATTCTCTGCTACAAAATATGTATATACATTGATATTTTAATTAAATTTTTTCTTCTAGCCATCAAGCTATAAATTTTAAAATATTGACTGAATTATTTTTATCACTATTAATAGAACCAATTGGTTAAAATAACATAAATGTATTATATATTTTGATAAATAATTTAAAAAGACAAATTTTTATTGAAGCTGCATCTCCTATAAGATGGCTGGGACTATATATATTTTTTAAATTCAATTAAATTTTATTTCAATTGAATTGTGGATATCCCAGTATTGCTAGAATGAGATGAGGGTTCAGCATAATTTCTATTCCTAGTTTTAATTTTCATAAATAAAAATATTAAAATTTTGTTTAGTAAATTAGATGAGAAGGAAAAAAGTTTTGTTATAGCAAGATTTCTCAATCGTCTAAAATCCTGATGTATTCCCAACCTAATAATCAAAAATTACTTTTAGTGATCCATTAACTGTCAATTCAATTAAGTCTTTCTTCAGTGTGGCTGAAAGAGAAGTATTAGAAATTTAGTGACAGGCACAAATAGTTTCCAATTCTCTGTTTGGCACCCTTGAGGTCTTTATGCCCTTGGGCCACGCACTTTTGGTAAGATTAGAAAAGAAAGAAACATGTAATGTTTTTTTTTTTTTTTGTAAGAAGGGAGAAATAAAAGAGGAAGTGAGAAATAAGAGTTTGTTGCTTTTCAATGAGCTTTCTCTCAGGTAAAGTTAGTTTTAGGAAAAACTATACATAAAAGTTGAGGATCTGGAGGTTGACTCACTTAAAACCTCCCTTGACATATCTTTTGAAAAGTCCTTGTATATTACTGGAGGCACCCGTATTACAGACCATTGGTGTATTTGACCTCCTGTAGAAAGAACAAGTTCAAAACCAGGTCACCAGATAGGTGCAAAGCCAAAGGCAAGGAGTAACAGCATAGGAGGAGTAGTCACAAAACTAGGCAAGATGAGCATGAGGAGGAGGGGACACACCAGCCAGGGAGAAATACCTGAAGGCCTTTCATGGTGAGAGAGTTGTGGACTTTTTATGTGGTCCTGTACAGGCTTCCCAAAGTGGACCAGGTTCATTGAAAATGGCCAGAAAAGACACAAGATCGCAATAAGGTGCAATTTATCAAGTCCTCTTAGTATATTACATCACTATCATTTATTTAGATGCCTACTGTATATGTCAAGATGTAAGATGGCCAAGAATAAGACGATATCCTGATCAAGACCACAGGCTTTACAGGCGGAAGTGCTTTACTTACTTGTTTGTTTGTTTTGAGACAGACTTTAACTCTTATTGCCCAGGCTGGAGTGCAATGGCGCCATCTTGGCTCATGGCAACCTCTGCCTCCAGGGTTCAAGGAATTCTCCTGCCTCAGCCTCCCGAGTAGCTGGGATTATAGTTGCCCAAAATAATCTAAGTAAAGCTATGAACACAATGCCAGGTCATTCAACATTTTTTCAACCAAAAATATTAAGTCAGCCCTACACAAACTAATGGAAGGAGACAGCTATGCAAATATAGAAGAATCCTAAAGTGTTACATGACAGATGTATGAGGTAGGTGTTATTAATCCCATTTTACAGGTGGGGAAGAGGAGGTTACAGGAATTTAAGCTATGTGCTTATGGTTACCAACCAGTAAGTGAGAGAGCACAGAATTGACTCAGAACATTGGACTCCTTATAGCCTCTTCAAGTGCGTAGTGACAGCACACTGCTGGGTCCTGTAGACTAAAATATTACGCATCATTCCAGCTGAGAGAACAGTTCTGGACGTACATTCACCACTGACTGACTGTAGCCAAGCCTTTTGGTTCCCGGCCTATAAATGTCTCGCCAGCTCTGTGGGCCAGGGAGAACATCCTCCTAAGCATGAAGGGCATTCCAAGGTCAACAAAGCACTTCAAGCTCCATAAAGAAAGCAGCTATATAAATGGGGGTTCTTGTTAAGATAATAAAGCTCGAAAGGCCACTTTTAAAAAGAGAGGTCACCTGGAGGGTTACCAGGAAAAGCCAGATGCCCCAGATGTGCTATTTAACCTCCAGTTTTTATAAAATATACACATACTATAGGAATATATGTTTAATTATTTTACTTTTAGAAAATGATGACTCTAACATTGTTTAAATAAATTAACTCAATTCCTATTATTAGAAGCAAAGTGTCTTGCATTTTACAGGTGCTGAGTCTGGTAGGAATGGATTAACCAGAGGCTCATTAAATGTATCACCACTGTTGGCCAAACCATATAAACTCTTTGGAGTATGATATGGTTCCAGCCGTCTACTGTTGTGCATTAATAGTGGAGAGTGCCTCAGTGTATTTCCTTGTTTTGAATAAATTGTGGTATTAAATTCACAGCCTTCCTTCATCAGAAAGGGAAAATGATTTGACCTTCACATTCCTCAGAGCTGAACTCAAACTTTGGAGGCATACTTCAAAGCTCTGTAAATAATATGAGTAACACTTTGGACCCTTCTGGGGTGGGAGGGAAATTCCCTTTCTGAAGAACACCCAAGTCTTTAAAAAGAAATAGTCAGGTTTAAATATCTCACTGTTTTTCTTGTTTGAGACTCCATGCTGAGGGTTTTATTTTCCTTTGCAAAGCTTATGCTCCCCAAGCTGCTTTCTCAGAGGTCGGCTGGCGTTGGTGCTCAGGGCCTGCTTGCAGATTCGCTGGAGCAAGTTTATTTGTAGTGTAGCCCGGGGCGGGTTGAAGATTCCATTATGATGCGGGAGACTCCCCGAGTTTGGAATATCAATGGCACTTCAAAGGGCTGGAGCTGTGAATTAGCAGCCAGGCTTCTTCTCAGGCCCTAGAATAGAATAAAATAACACCAAGAGATGTGTTTCAAGATAGAAAGAGTGGAGCATTTTCTTCTAGGGCTCTAATTGTGAAGTGGGTAATCCAAGTCTTCATGGATATCCTGGCGTCTCTCGGGGCACAGGAGGCTATCATGGATTTTGCAGAAACCCCTCAGATCTCCCAGACTGAAATCTTAAACACAGTGCTGGGCATCTCCCATTCTGCCAAGTTCTCCCGCTTCCTTAATATTAACCCCTACTGAGCCTTGGAAAAAGGGTAACTCAAAGCTGTTTAGCCTAATTTATTTATTGCCAAAAGGCCAAACACCATATTAATTTCAAGGTTTTCTCAAGGATTCTATTTTCCTAAAACTTCATCTTCTTGTCTTTTCCTCCTCTGTCTGCTCTACAGTGAAAATAGGGGAGAAAGGAAGTTAGGGTTTTTTCCTCATGTCTCTAATGGGAATCAGCACCAGTCTGGCTACAGTCAGGCAAACAAAACAAAAGAATCCTGAAGACTGAGCCGTCTCATTATTTTGCTATGTGATTATGTTTAAGGAGCTCCAGGAGGACAATCAATTTAACTTAAAATATACTGAAGATTTACAGCTCTAGCAATTGCCACTCTGTGCTTATGCTTCTCTCTCCAATTGTATTTTTTTTTCAATGAAAAATATGCATAGTAGTAAGGCCGCAGATTGCATGAGTACAGGTATAGATCTGTGCCTGGCTAATTGTCATGGTCGTGGTTATTCACCTAGCCCTAGTGATTTCCTAATGCCTTGAACATAGTTTTGGCTGCCCCGACTCCTCTACTTTAGGAAAGGGCTACACTTCCAAAAGCAAGATAGGAAAGGGGAAAGGACTCTGGACTGGGACTGGGGGTGATTACCTGACCTCCCTGATCCCTGATTTTTCTCATCCATCCCCCATCCCCCTCACTGCACACCTCCTGGCTTTCTGTTGACTAGAGTTCAGTGATGCACCCACAATAGACTTGATGACCCTTTAAAAATGGGGTTGTTTCTGGTTTTCATTCATTTATGCTGTCTGGCTCTTTCTGCAGGGATTTTGATTTGCAGCATCTGGCCCAGAATCTCACCTCTAGGACTTCATCCCATGGGTTTACCTGGAATATTCTTTCTCTGTTTACTTGGTTGACTTTACAAAGATTTTTTGTTTGACCAAACTTTAGTTAGCTTCTTGAAACTTCTCCTAGGCCCATCTGTGCACTTCCTTGTAAAATCCAGCTTTAGCAAAGAACGCTGCTAAGTCAGTTTAGCGAGAATCCTCCATCTTCAATATCGGATCCCCTTGATATCTTATTGGGTTCTTCAACCTCCATCATCTCCCAGGTGACATCTGATTGCCCTGGTCTTTCTTCAGCAAGAATCCTATTAGGTCCTTTTAGCCAGAACATACCTCACGCCTGATGTTTTCTCTTAGTAATTTTCCATCCGCTAAACCCCACCCTGCTTCTTGGTTGTAAATTACCATTTGTCTATGCTGTATTTGAAGTTGAATCCAGTCTCTCTTCACCACTGCAAAATCCCATTGCCACGGTCCCTATGTCTGTTGCCAGGGTCCTGTATAAAGTCTGCCCTACTGCGCTTTAACAAATATCATTGAATGGTTTTTTTCTATAACACTCTAAATAAGGTCCTTCAGGTCTTAGCTTTTGTCTTTCTTCCTCTGCGTTCTCTTAGCATCTTGCATCTTCCCATCATGGCTCATACTGTGCTGCCTAATTATTTATGGGTTTCCTCACTGGGCTGCAAGCTTTATAATAGCAGAGATTACATCTGTTTTGTTCATTATTATACTTGGATTACCTAGCATAGCACTTGGAATCTACCAGGCACTCAACAATGTTTTGCATTAATTAATTAACTAATAAATCAATTAGTTGATGTAAGCCTTGAACTTTACTCTGAATTTCAGGAGATCATCGAAAAAAAAAATTCTCCCAATATTTCTCTGCAAAATTTTAAAGATATTAAAATGTTGAAAGAATAATACAACAAGCATCCCCATAGCCTCCACTTACATTCAACAATCATATTTTTTGCTGTGTGCTTTAATCTCTTTCTGTATAGAAATGGATGACTTTTGCTGAACTATTAGAAAGTTAAGCTGCAGAGTTCATGATACTTCTAAGGATTTCTGCACTTACCTTTGAAAACAGAATAAAAAATGTCATTCTCCTGTGTAACACAATACCATGATCATATGTAAAAAAATTAATAATTCCAAAATGCCACCTAATATCCATTCATGGTCAAATTTCACCAAAGTTCCCCATAAATTATCTTTTGAAATAAAATGAGGTGAAATTTACAAGTTTACATAACATAAAATTAATTATTTTGAAGTGTACACTTCAGGGCATTTAGAACATTCATTATATGGTGTAACCATCACTTTTATTGAGTTCTAAATCATTTTCATTACTCCCAAAATGAGATACACCCATTAAGCAGTCACTCCCTATTTTCTTCTTCCCCTAGTGCCTAGCAGCTACAAAATTACTTTTTGTCTCCATAGATTTACTTATTCTGGATATTTTACATATAATGGAATCATACAATATGTGAACCTTTATGTACATCCAAATTATTGTATAGCCATTTTTTAAGAAGCAATTTTGAATAAGAATACAATTTTAAAACTACACAGTATTCTTCCCTTCAGTGACAATTTTGAAAGAAAAATATTTCATTTTGACCTCAAGCCTCAGCACTCCCTTGTCTTCTACTCATTACAACAACAACAACAAAAAACCATCCTTGTGAGCTGAGTCACACACAATCTAAACTGCAGGAAAAGATGACAAGAATTTTGTTCCCTGGCTCTTAAGGATGTTAGGAAGGGCTGCCAGGCTGAACCCAGGCTATGAATTATTCTCCATAGTTATCCTAAAGATGCTGGGCAGTGGGAGGTGGAGGTGGAGACACTCCCTAGCTATGGTTGCAGGCATAGCTATTGTCAGGCTAGGCCAGACTGATGTGAGTGGTAGTGATAGATTTGCTTAAAAGGAAGCATTTCTCTTCAGGACTAACTCTACAAAACCAGTCTGAATCAGACATCTTCTTTGCTTCAGTTGCCAAAGATGTATTCTGCAATATTCATTGCTCTACAGAAGAAAGCACATTTGAGAGGACGGTAGCACCTTCCCCTCTTAACTGGCCTTTCTGTCCACCTTCTGGTGCTTTCTCAGGGGAACTTTCTGTGCATAATAGTAATTTCAGCAGACTCTTTTGACTGAACATCAGTCTGAGACTCACCTGTACTGATTTTTAGTGGGGATAACAGCATCAAAGAGTGTCAGGGGTCTACAGGTTTGGAGGAACTGCTTGGCTTAGCATTTAAAATGACACTCGGCAACTCTCTATGGCTTCAAATTGGTAATGAGTGCTTTGTAGGTCCAGTGGATATAGCAGGAAGGGCTCCACTTCCTCGTTCCTTTGCCTATGGACAGACGTCACTGTCCCATTGCAGAATTTTTTCCATCAATCTTAAACACTAGTCTGGGATACTCCTCCACAATGAATTCCAGGGAAACATAGTCATCCAGCTGGACTTGGTATTCAAGGGGAAACCTTTTTCTTCTCATCTCTGTGTTATAAGTCTTTCCAGTTCTCAGTCTGTCAGAATAAACATATACTTTGAGCATCAGAAATTAAAGGATCTCTCAACGGGGGGCCAAGAGTATGTTTATTGGTTGATCTCCCATCTCCAGCAAGTCTTTAAAATGCTAATCCTACAGCTTGCTGGGTAATGACTCCAAATTTATAGTAAAAATAATTATGTGAGGAGGTAGTGTGATACACAATTAATATTCAAAAGTAGACTTGTATAAATTTACATGCCAAGATGCTTTCCTCCCTAGAGATCTGACACTGAAATTGATGTAGTGTATCTTTTCTAAGATAAAATTTATTATGGGATCTTATTTTTTGAGGTCTCACTGAGTGACTGTGTGGTGTTACACACCCTGCTAAGCACGGAGATCGGAGAAGGGATGGGTGAAAGACTGGAGTGCAAAGTGCAAGGGAAGTTTGTATGGCTCTTTTAGAAAAGATCCAGCTAAGGCCATATTATTCTGGCTCTTGGCACTTGTGCCCCAGCCACTAAAGTTTATGGTAGCCTGTTTCCTGATAACCGGTATTTTCATGGGAGCAAGAGCAAGAGTCTGTGACCTGAAGTGAAATAAAAAATGAAGTTTTTAGTCTTCCCAAGAGTCCTTTTTATTGTTGTGAAGTTGTGCCTTGGTTTCAGTTTCTGTGTATTTGATGAGTATTTCATGAAGAAAAACTACACATTTTAATCTGATGGAACCACAGAGCAAAAATGAATTCTTTGCCTAAAACATTCCTTAATTCTTACTTCCCCCCATCTAGTTCTTATTTGTGTTATTTTGCGTTGCGTAATTTATTTTGCTAGGCCACCTTAAAACTATCCTGAGACAAACTAGGGTATAAATAGTCAATAGTAGTAGAAATAATAATATGCTACCATTTATTGAGTGCTCACTTTGTTTTAGTTCTGTTCTGCATATTCAAATGTTTTATTTTAATCTGCCTACAGTTCTGTGAGGAAGTTATTTTTATTCCCATTTTATATAGGAAGGACATGGAATCTTGGAGAAGTTATATACCTGGTAAACGCCTGATTGGGGATTTGAACCTAGAGCCTCCTAACTCTGAAGCCTGAGTCCTTAACCACTGCACTGACTTCTCCATGAATAACTGTGTACGTTTGCCATTGAGTTTTTGTTTAAGTGCTATCTGGATCTGTAGATACAGTTTCCTTGTTTTGCTGAATCTTCCATTAGGAGAAGAGTCCCATTGGTTTCATCAGGATTGCTGTTACTTTTCTGGGTATTATGATGTTAAAATAAATTAGGAAAGTAATTCATCTGACTCTGCTATTTGCTAAAGAAAATTTACATATACATTTGCTTAATATAAAAAAACACCAAACCTTGATATGACCAGTGCCAAGAAGAGTAACAAAATAACTCTTCATGGTATATTTACCTTTTCATACCGTCCATTAGCCACTTTGTTTTATATGGCCAGCAGATGTTGGAACTTACAGCACCTACGAAGACAACTTGATTCTTTATGGCTGCAGCCTGGTCCCATCTCCATGGGATTTTATGTCCCCCTGCTGCCTTACTGGAGCCCCACGGAATCTGTGCTCTTAGTTCATTAGTGCAGTCAGAGTCTGTGGTGGGTCTTAAGATTCTCCATTCAAGAGGATCTGCTGGGCCTGCTTTGATAGTGCAGCCAAGCAACTGCTGGTTGCAATGTAAAAAATGCCAGAGGCTTCTTTGCTGTTTAGAAAAATCATCTGAAAGCCCAATAGCAGAAGAAAAGCACAGGTTTCCTTGCCATAAAACCTTAAAAACAAGTTTGGGAAAGAAGGCTTAGATAACAAATGTGCCCTATTTCTGTCTGCCCTCACTAAAATGAATGCACCTGCCTTTGGAAAAACTGCCTCCTTACTTTTTCCTCATTGAAGAAGCTATTGAGACAGGTTTAAAATACCTTCTGCAAGACATGCCAACCTATTCAATTCTCCTCTATTCGAAGTCACATTGGAGAAACAATTAAGGCCCTCTCTATCCATGAAAGTGTGTGAAAACCCATGGCAATATCTGAGTTGCAAGTGACTTTTCCGTACTTAGGATACCCTATTCCCAACTAAAACGGGTAATATCATCTCAATTTGTTACTTTCCTTTTCCACTTAAAAAAAACTTTACATAAAATGAAGCAATTTTAGGTGATATGTAGGTGCAGGATTACAGTGAATAAAAAGACAATTTCAAGAATCATGTAAATGTTTTAAAGAGAAAACATTAATATACAAATATCATGCAATTATAAGATATGCATATAAAATGATTACTAGAGAACATTTTGATTTTTTATTTCACAATCACATTTCTCATATATTATAAAGTGTTTTGCAGGATACTACTTGAATTCCTGCTTTTCTACCATGTGTAATTGGTGGTTTTTGTGGCTATGGAGAGTATAAAGCAGGACAAGGAAGAACTGGATAAAAGGGATTGAAGTTGGCGACTCGACTCTCTCTTCCTCCCCACCTCTTAATTTTACTTTCTGAGGCACAAAGGGGAGAATCATATTTGAGCTCTAGGGAAATTCTGTTCTAGTTTTGTAGCTTTCCAGGTAGAGTACTCCAGTTTTGTGGGACAGCAGTGTCAGGAGAAATTTAAATAGAGAGATCTCTTATCCATATATATTTTGTTAATATTGGGCTTCTCGTATGTCCAAATGAGTTATTATTACAAATTTACCCCACATCTGCCTGGCATCCATTCGCTGTGCTGAAGCAAAGAGATTTCCACTTTAGCAAAAGCTACCAGTCAAGTGTTCTGCTGCTGAGGTTTGTTTGTGTTTTAAATAGTGATGACTTCTTTCTTTATCTGCCTCTGTCTTTTAGATCTAAGAACTGGCCATATTTATTTAGCATATATGACTTGCTATGTCTTTCCTGTTCACTGCTCACAAAAACACAGAATGATGGGGAAGAGTCACATCATAAAATAACACGAAAGTGTCTGTGGGGTAGGGGGGAAAAGAGAGTGAAATATGCTTATGTTGTTCAACGGTATGAAGACTTCCTTTGGGATTGACTTGCTGCCCAGCCACTCAGACATCTCCTGAGCATGATTCCAGTTATAGTAGATCTTGCTGGGAACGGGCAGGGATGGTCAAAACAAGAATGTGTAAGCTCAGGTGGTGCAGAGTCACCATTTTTCTGAACCTGTGTTTGTAGGATGGAAAGCCCATAAGAATTGTTTTTCTCTAAGACAACAATATGATAATTTTGCTAAAGAATCACTGAAACTTTCACTTGCAATGGGATACCTAAATTATAAACATATAGATTGTGATTTTTTTTGTTGGACAGGGAAGATCTAGGCAGTGATTAATTATATATGACAACAGTTTCTCCAACAAATAAAGCAGAAGTGATTGCCTTGTTGAAACTTGTTAATGTTGAAGCTTTTGGGGGTCAAAATTGAGGATATTGGTTCATTGTTCTTGGAGTCACAAGTTCTGGTTCCTAGGCCCTGCTTTGCTACCAATAAGTAAGTCTGGTGTAAAATTGTTTAACTATTTTTTTTATTATTATAAAGTAATTCCTCATGCTTTATTTGAGAAGCCATAGCATGTAGTAATGAAAACAAAACAAAAGTAAACAAAAACAACCCTGAAACAAAATCCTAATTCCTTGCACACACAGCAAGTTGGAAAGCAGATAAGTTGGCCTTGGACAATTTAAAAAATATAAGATTTAAATGGTCAATACACTTTAAGAAATTAAAATCAAATTCCAGTAATCAAATAAATATAAATCAGCAAGCTACCATTTTCTTTGCTTATCAATTAGAAAAAGAGTTTTAAAAATATAATGACTATTGTTGATGTGAGTGTGTCAGAAGTTAGTACTGATGCAACTTGGGAGGGAGCTTTACTTGGGAGTTTAAAGTGTTTTTCCATTAAGCCAGCAATTTTACTTTTAATAATGTACTCCAAAGAAATAGAAATGTGCATGTAGATTTATATCTACTGAGCACAGTATTTCTAATACTAAAATATTGAAAATAACCTAGATTTCCTACAATAATTTATTCTGTATCCATAATTTGAAATACTATGTAGTTTTAAAGAATGGTATGGTAAAATAATATTCAATGCCATGGAAAAGTTCAAATATATTATTTCATGGAAACAAAAACAGCTTACAAAATAATATCCACAGTATGGTTCTGATTTTGTAAAAAGGCATAGTTAAATTATTTAAATATTAGTAATGATTATCTTTGGAGTACATGGATTGTGCATAATTTTTGTTTATTAGTGCTTTCATGAATTTTCCAAATTTTCTGCAACAAGAACGTTACTTGCTGTGTAATTTGAATAAAAATAAATAAATGATAGGAAAAATGGTCTGGAAGTCAGGTAATCTGGTGGCAAATCACTTAAACTTTCTAGAGCTGAGACTGTGAAATGAGCCAATTGAACAGACTTAAGTTTAGCGCTGAGTCTGTGATATCAGATTTTTCAGCAGTAGTAACATCTTCAGTTCAGCTCTTTGTCATTTTGGCTAACAGATATTGAAGGAGAAGGTAAAAGGCATTATTCATTTTTAAGCATTTGGCATGTTTCCAAAACACTGAGTCAATTTAATGTAATTACTTTTTCATAATTATTATTTCAGAAGTGCTTCAACTTCAGTTTCCACTAATCTTTAGTCAGCTCTTTATATTTCCTGCCTATGAACTTGGGGGCCTGAAGGGTAGTAAACAAACATTTAGGCACTTTGGATATCTGCTCTTTAAAGAAAATCTGTGAAGAATACTTATTTGAAGTAAATTGTCCTCTGGTAATAAAAGTCATAGCCACAAATGCTTACTATGTTAGTTGATTTGCTTATTTCAAGGTCACTTAAACTGGAATCTACTGGCATTATGGAGTGATGAATTTTTTTTTTTTTACTGGCTCTCGGCCACATGCCACAGTGACTTCTTAGGGAGATTCAATGGCAATAGCAACATGGTGCCTGGAATGTGCGGTAAAACTAACAATTGCACTGTGTCCCAAAGAACTGTTGCTATGATATAGCTCTGTTTCCACCTGTTGTGAGTAGCTTTGAGAAACTGATTACAATACTACCTCTTCATCTGCAGGGGATGTGTTTCAAGAACCCCCGTGGATGCCTGCAACCATGGATAGTACGGAACCCTATATATGCTGTTTTTCCCCTGTATATACAAATGGTAAAGTGTCATAGATAAATTAGGAACCTAGTAAGAGATCAGCACAATAACTATTAATAATAACAAGAGAACAATTATAACAATATACTTTAATAAAAGTTATGTGAACATGGCCTCTCTCTGTCAACTGGAATTTTCCATTTAATATTTCAGACAGCAACTGATCCTGGGTAACTGAAACCTCAGAAAGTGAAGCCACAGATCTGGGGCTATTGTACTAGAATTTGCTTTCCTTGAGGTTCAAGTATGTTTTCATTTGCCTTTCTAAATTGTTTACACCTCCAGAACCACTGTTTGGTCTTATTTCAGTGATGACTATTATTCTGATGGGTGTTATAATAAGTAAAATCTATATCTCTGTCCCAATTTTGAACTACCAAAGGAATTGTCTTAAATAGTATTAAGAGAAGATTAGAACTAACAAAATAATTGTTTTTAGTTAGATATTTTTTCACTTTTCCTTCTAGGCTGCCAGGGTTAAATTTATTTTGTAGTCTGCTAAAAGTCAGATACATGCATATAATTTTTCTTAACTTTCAGTTAGCTATTTTATCTTCCATTCTCAGTGTCCCTGGACTATTGATTTTTCTAGTTCAAGGCCTCAGGTAACATCCTTTGGCACATAACCCAGGAGTGTATTCTGACATTTCCATTGACGCATGGAAGAGAATCTTTGAGAAACCTCCCAGGAGCCTGATGTGTGCGAGTTCCCAGCTGGGGCCAAGGCTGCAAGAGATTACTGTGGAATATTGATTGAACCAGAATTTCTGCTCTGCATTGTCTCAGCGATCAGCCTCATACCTTCAGTTACCCTTGACTGACTCAACAGGACATGGTTAGGGAGGAGGAGAGGACCAAGTAGAGATCTAAATAAAGATGTATTGTTTGGCAGCCCAATACTCGCAGGAGAGTATGATCACACCTGAGCAGCAGGGTTTTCCTGGGATCTAATAGAAAAAGACCTGGTCAGGTCATGGGCATTGAGGCTCAGATATCAATTTAATCACCTCTTTTCTCCATTGCTAAAATGAACAATGTTATGTACCTTCTAGTATAAAAGTCTTCCCAATGGCTAGATCAAATTCTTTTTCATGTAAAAAATTAAAATTTTCTATTTTAAAACATAACTTTGTTACGTTCACAGACTTTTTTTTGGCTTGGTCATATGACTTTTTTTTTTTTTAATACTTTAAGTTCTGGGGTACATATGCAGAATGTGCAGGTTTGTTACATAGGTATACACGTGCCATGGTGGTTTGCTGCACTCATCATCCTGTCATCTACATTAGATATTTCTCCTAATGCTATCCTTCCCCTAGTCCCTCACCCCCTGACAGGCCCTGGTGTGTGATGCTCCCTCCCTGTGTCCATGTGTTCTCATTGTTTAACTCCCACTTATGAGTGAGAACGTGTGGTGGTCGGTTTTCTGTCCTTGTGATATTTTGCTGAGAATGATGGTTTCTAGCTTCATCCATGTCCCTGCAAAGGACATGAACTCATCCTTTTTTATGGCTACATAGTATTACATGGTGTATATGTGCCACATTTTCTTTATCCAGTCTATCATTGATGGATATTTGGGTTGGTTCCAAGTCTTTGCTATTGTGACATTCATTGATTTTTAAAATCCAGAAATAGCATATTGTTTATGTCAGCTGTTATGAGAAAGATACTTTTGTTGGGCATGGTGGCCCATGCCTGTAATCCCAGCACTTTGGGAGGCCGAGGCAGGTGGATCACTTGAGGTCAGTAGTTCGAGACCAACCTGGCTAACATGGTGAAACCCTGTCTCTACTAAAAGTACAAAAATTAGCTGGGCTTGGTGGCAGGCACCTGTCGTCCCAGCTACTTGGGAGGCTAAGGCATGAGAGTTGCTTGGAACCGAGAGGTGGAAGTTGCAGTGGGCTGAGATTGCGCCACTGCACTCCAGCCTGGGTGACAGAGTGAGACTCTGTCACACACACACACACACACACACACACACACACACACACACACAAACACTCTTACACAATGTCTCCCTGCTGTGTGGAATATTACAACAAATCAAAAGGTAACTATAAGAGGCACTGAGGCTTCTATTACCTTTGAAATGTTTGTGACTTTTCATTCTTTCATGTGCTTATTGTTCATAATTTATCTGTTTCAAAAAAGTATTAAAATAGAATGACAAGAAATGGCAATATGTCCATAAGAAAAATGTATACACAGTTCCCTAAGAAATGAAATTAAAGAAATTTATACTACTAATTGACCAATAATTGTGCACAATGGTGTTTGCTGCAGCATTATTTATGGCAGAAAAAATAAAAAAGGGAAAGAAAGTCTCCAAATACAAGGGATAGATTAAGTCAGAGCTTTTCAATGTTGGCACTACTGACGTTTTAGACAGGGTCATTCTTTTTTACAGGGGCTGGTCTGTGTATTGTAGGATCCTTAGCAGCATCCCTGGTCTCTGCCCACCAGATGCCAGATGCCAGATGCCAGCAGCATTGCCTCCATTGTGACAACCAAAAACCTCTCCAGACATGGCCAAATGTCCCCTGGAGAACAAACTCACCCCCACTGAGAAACAGTGGGTTAAATAAATAAGAATTATATTAGTTTTTTAGTGTTGCCGTAACAAATTATCCAAACTAAGTGGCTTAAAAGAATCAAAATTTCTTCTCTTACAGTTCTGAAGGCTAGAAGTCTGAAATCCAAGCATTGGCTGGTTTGGTTCCTTCTGGAGGTTCTCTGTTCTATGTCTCTCTCCTTGCTTCTGGTGGTCGCTGGCAATCCTTGGTGTTCCTTACATTGCAGATGCATCCCTCGTCTCTACTTGTTTCTTCACATGGCCCTCTCTCCTCTGTGTCTGTGTCTAAATTTCCCGCTTTTTATAAGGACATCAGTCATTGGATAAGGGACCAGTGGACTCCAGTGTGACCTCATCTGAATTTAATTGCATCTGCAAAGACCCTATTTCCAGGTAAGGTCACATTTACAGGTACTAGGCTTTGGGACCTGGACATATCTGTTTAAGGGACACCATTGAACTCACAGCAATAATGTTTTTGACATTGCAGAAATATCATTCAGTTTTTGCTAACAGTTATTATTTAGAACTAGTGGCATCACGTGGAGATAGAGAATTTGTCAATTGCCCTTGGAAAAAAACTGTGAAGTCTCCATGAACTTGAAGGCAGATGCTTCAGACTGAGATGTAAAATATCTTACCTGTGTAAATTGCTGAAGAATGGCAGGGAGAGGTTAGTAGGTAGATAGTGAATGAATCAACCGAACTACTTTCTACTTTAATATAAATTTCATCTGATTGGTACTTCAATACTCTTGCAGTTCTTGAGAGACGGGTGTGTTTTTTGTCTAAATATTTTGTTTCAGGAGCTGGTGTGCAGAACAAACCAGGAAGAACTTACAGGTTCACTTCTTGCTGGAAAAAAAAAAAGGGTGTTGACACAGCAATACTTATACATAATCCTGACTTTGAGAAAGGCAGGGCCAGCTGTTACAATCACTTTCTTTGGGCCATGCAGGTCAGGTTACACCTTCTGAATGAGGATGGTAATTTTCTCTGAAAAAAAAAGGGAGTTTCCACTTTAATTATTCTGTGGAAGAGACTAGGGTGTCTTAGAATGAGGGAGAGAAAACATAACTCTTCCTCTGAAGTCGAATGAGGAGGTCGGGCCAGGACTTTGGGGACGGAGGTGCCTAGAAATTTCTATTGGTGGCTCCTCCAATGTGGAGTAGCCTAGAGAAACTCTTCTGGTGGTAAATCATTCTGTATTGTACCCATGTTAGCCATAAGCTTTCATTAAAATTCTGCGTAATGTTACAGCCTAGTTTTAGCTGGACTTCAGGGATGTAAGGGAGGGGCCTGTGTTCATGTTAGGACAAAGGAATAGAGGAGCATGTCTTCTCTTCCCAGCGTTGATTCCTCTCCTCTTAGCCTGTGTAGCCATGGCTATGTTACTTCAAAGGGATGTGGAGCTCAGATGTTTTTGAGCTATGATTTGTGTCAGAACAGAGAGCAATGGTTAGGAGCCAGCTAACATTGTGAGCACAGGCTGTGCTGACATATTGACACACAAGACATGTTTTTAGGAATGGGTACACATCCTTGGGAGTCCCCAGCTCGCATTAGGTAAGGAAACCTGAATATCCTGGACAGCAGTTTGGGGAATTAGACGATTGTTATGTCAGTGTTAAAGAAAGAGTGACCTCTGAAAGCTAGAGAACTTGGAAACATAGAAATTACATAAATTACGATCTGTCCATATGGTGGAATAGCATAAAATTGTTTAAATCCTATTACTAAAAATAGTAATTAACATACGGATCTGTTTTTTGATACAATGTGAAGTTAAGAAAGACCATAAACTGTATAAATAATCGGATTTCAATTTTTTTACTAAGGTCCTATAAGAAAGAGCTATACCAAATGTCAAGATGTTAAAATCCTGATTATTAAGAATGGAGGATTTACAGCTTTAGAGGAGATTTCCGCCCCCTCGCCTTCTTTTAAGTTTTCTATGATTTCCAACATTCTCAATGAACACACATAAATTTAAACATTGTGCATTGGAGAAAACAATGTTTAGTTCTGCTGGCCAAGGCAAAGGGGGAAACACAGTGAGTAGCAGCATTTCTATCAGTAGTCAAAGAGAGCCAATGTTTCTAGTAGTAATTAAACAACAACTCTGATGGGGCAGGCATTCTCTCACCTACCAGCCCATGAAATCTTGTATCTCTGGGCCCAAGAGGTTCCTGTCTGAGCCACATCCTGACCCTGATGTGAGCACCCCTGGGTTTCCTTTACTCTTGACTCCTACCTCATTCTTCCCTTCAGGAAAAGTTAGCTGCTTTGGTAGGCAAAGTAGCCACCCAGAAGCTGTAATGGCAGGCCTTACTACCAGCGAAATCCCACATGACAAATTCATCCTTTGTGCTGATACAATTGACTTGTCACCTCATTTTTACAGCTAATTAGCTCTTTAGTAAGCGGTGGCTAGTGTCAGAGGTCATCTGATACCTGATTCTGGCAAATTGACCGTAAATATTACTGTCCATCTGTATTTGCTGTTCAAAATGCTGCTTAGTGACCACATTTTAAACTCTTTTTGTGAGAGACCCCTGCTTATTTTTGTTGGCAAGATCAAGTTTCCAAATAATGCTCACAAAATTCATCATCTCCTGAAGTTATCTGGGGTTGCTGCTCAATTAGTCTGTTCACTGGGTCATGCCACCCACAGGGTGGGGAACACACCAACACCGTTTCCAGCGTTTCCCAGAGTTTCTTTTGTTTTCTCCTCTAAATCAGAAAGTCACTGAAGAAACTCTTGTTCTGATTCTGTCCATCACTACTATAACTTCTAGGAACATTTTATTGCCTTATGACGATAGCACTGGTAACACTAAGAGCAGCCAGTGATTATCAAGGGATCACTATATGTCAGGCACAATGCGGAAAGGTTCATATGTGTTAAATCTTTTATTTCTTACAACAACCCTATGTGGAGATCATTTTAATCTTTAAACAAGGGATGAAGAAACAGAGGCTTGGAGTGGGTAAACTTTTTGCCCAGTGTCATATAGACAAATAGAAGACTGATACTCTGCTCAGATCTGCATGACTCCTAAATCGGATCTGATAACCCCTAAGCAGTAAAGACATGTGAATCTAGTTATTAACATAAATAATGAGTTAAAATACTAATTATGAAAATATTCATGGGGTAGTTTTTGCATAAATAGTCATTAGTACAGAGCATTTAGACACCAGTAATATCCAGGAAATATGAAACAGCAACACAAAAACAAATGAGAGATGGACCTATGGTTTTGGTTTCAAAGCGAGTCGTAGGTGATCTGGAATGAGACTGGCAATCACAGTTGAGCTGAGACAAGTTTAGGAAGCAGCATTTTTTCTCTCTGGTTCTACTTGGAAGCCCAGAGGCAGCATTCTTTGAGCTGTTAAAGTGTGTCCAGGAACAAGGCAAAAGGCAGTATGACGTCAGATGGGAACAGATGAAAAGCACGAGCCTTTTACATCAGTGAGAGTGAATGAAGCATTAATCCTGCCTGGATGCCTAAAATGCTAGTGAACACTGAGCCAAGACTCACTTGTTTCTAAACACAAAATTTGTTTTCAGTGAATTTAGTAGACTTCTTCCCTCCCCTCCCCACCTACTGTCCCACCTCCTTCCTAAGAGAGAGTGGGCAGTAAGGAAGGCTTCTTGGAAGGCATTTTAAAAGGATTAGGTCATCGATCACTAATGAGCTGCTCAGAATTCAGTAACAAGTAGACAGAATCTAGGGCCCTAGTCTAGCCCAGTTGTTCAGAGATGGTAAAAGAAAGAGAAAAAAAAATGATATTAATGTATCTGCTCAGCCTATCAAAAAGGATAGGCTAAACAGATATATTAATAGCATTTATAATAATAAATATAAAACGAAGAAGTTTTTACTTTCTCTTTAGAGCAGACCAGAACTGAATGTACCTGACTGCTCTGCAGATTCAGATTGTAGACTTAAAAATATGAGAGGTTAGGTATGCAAATGTGGAACTACAGCATAATCAATCAGCCACCCCCTAAGTGTATTGAATAGTCCTGTGTAATACAGTCAGCACTACATGTAATGCCAAATGATGACACAGTCTCTGACCTTATCTAGAAAGGCAAAGGAGGTGCAGAGGAGACAAATGAGAGGACCAAACATTTTATCATAAAGTTCTAGTTGAAGAAGAGAGACTACATAGGCAAGGGAATTTTAGAAGTCAGCTTGGATTAAGAGGAAAGATAATTTGATTGGGAATCAAGAGACTTTTGTGCCCTGTTCCTGGTTTTGACAGTAAGTAGCTGAGTGAGCCTGAACAGTGAAATTTATCTCTCTGGGTCTTTCTCAGTTTCCCATCTATAAAATGAAGGAGTCAGAGATGGTGATCTCTAAAGTCTTTCCAGAGCTAATATTCTAATATGAATGAGAAAATCTCTGTGGGTCTAAATCATTGGAGGAGTTGTCTCAGAAACCAGGGGTTAGAAATGATCAGGCATCATGAACATGGTGTGTGTGTGTGTGTGTGTGTGTGTGTGTGCGCGCGCGCGTGCACGTGCGCATGCACAGTTGGAGGTATGGGGAGGAAGGAGAGGGATTGTTTTTGAGCTCCGCATGATAGAGTACAGCTCTGTACTCACCCCAGATATGACGACAAAGTCTAGTCACTATAAACTTCAGCTCCTTGATGTGGAACAACTGCATAGTTAATCAAGCCAAAACACAAGGAGTAATTTTTGATTCCTCTCTTTCCATTATATAACCACATCCAAGTCTATCAAGAATATAGACTCAGATCACTTGACTTCAGTTACCCAATAAATGTTTATTGGATGAAGGAAAGGACGCTTAAGTAATAAACAGGAATACAGCCTGGAGATACAGTATGGTGACTTCATGCACCATGGATCAACTACAGGCAAACCTGGATTCAAATTCTAAGTCTGCCACTTTCTTGGCAATCATGTGATCTTGGGCAAGTTGTGTAACCTCTGTAAACCTCAGGTGCAAAACGAGGGGGGAAATGGTGTCAACATCACTGGATTGTGAGGTACATTGCATGAAAAATTATCATTAAATCCCCAAGCTCAGTGTTGCATAAAATTAACTCCTTGTTTCTTTTTACTCTTTGCCTATGGCCTCCGTTTCTTTAGGACTTGAAAATCTAGCTTTGCTTTGAGCAAGACAGGAAAATGGTGTATAATACCTAAAGAGATTTCCCTCCCTCCCTTCCTTTCTTTATCCCTTCTTCCTTTCTCTTCCTTCTTCTCTCTCTTCTCATTCTTTCTTATTCCCCCTCTCTTGTCTTCTCTTCCTCCCACCTTTCCGTATCTGTTACTTATTTATATATGAATATATTTATATAGGTGTGCGTGTATTTATACCCAAGTGCTAGTATTATACATTAGATAAATACAAATGTGATATAAATCCTTTTATTGTTATTACAATTTCTTTGTGAAAAAATCATATAGTTAAAATAATATATTGACTATGTTAAATTTGTCCTTCAGATGGATGAAATAATTTTGTAATATATAAGTAATAAACATTTGTGTAGTATTTTGGTTTGTAAATGGAATCCAGTACTTAATTTGGTTTTATTTGTTTTGATGTAATTCTCACATTACACACAGAAAAATAAAAGGTTCTGGGTAGTGGGTTGAACTGCATCCCACAAAAAAGATATTTCCAAGTCCTATCCTCTGGTACCTGTGAATGTGAACTTATCTGGAAATAGGGTCTTCACAGATGTAATTAAGATCTGGAGAAGAGATCCTTCTGGACATACAATGGATCCTAAATCAAATGACTAATATCCTTATTAAAGAAAGAAGAGGGAAATTTGGGACATAGAGACACGTAGGGAAGAAGGCCCTGTGAAGACAGAGGCAGAGTTTAGAGTGATACATCTGCCAACCGAGGGATGCCAAGGACTGCCTGCAGCCACCAGAAGCCAGGAGAGAGGCATGGACTTGATCCTGCCTCAGAGCCTCCAGAAGGAACCAACCCTGCTGACACTTTGATTTCACACTTATGGCTACCAGTGTCTTAGAGAACAAATTTCTGTTGGAAGCCACCAAGTCTGTAGTAATTGGTTACAGCAATCCTCAGAAATTAATACATTCAGTGCATTCACAAAAGTGCAACACCAAACAGAGACTATCCACGAAGCCAGTTGTAAGACTCATGGGTTTACAAAGATTCTTCCAGGTTGAAGCTGATCTTATTCTGAACTTAACAAGTTATGACAAATCAAATCTGCCTTGAAAATGTACTTTGAATTATTTTCACTTTTGGCTTTACTACTGCCACCCTGGTCCATTCAATTCTCTCTTTTACTTGAACTCTGAAATAGTCTTCTAATTGGCACCCCGTTTCCAAACCTGCCTCCCACCAGTCCATTCTTCACACAGAAGCAATAATGAATTGATTGTTTTGAACCTTCACTGGATTATTTTATTCTAAGTGCAGTGAGGATTATTGCATTTAGAATAAAATAGCCTTATGCCTTCAATGGCTTCCCACTAAAATTTACAGTAAAATACCCATTCCTTACCATGACTTTCAAGGCTCTTCACGAACTGGTGTGTGCCTTCTCTCCAAACCATCTGCAGCATCCTACCCTTGCTTACTCTGCTTTAGTCTTTCTCAATAGATTATACACCACAGGGGAGAAGGAACTATATCTGTCTTGTTCATTTTTGTATTCTCAGTGCCCAGTGAAGTACCTGGCACTTAGTAGATACTCACAAGATATTTGCCGATTTGACAGATGAATAAACAGATTGCTTAAGAAGGTCTCTACTCCTTTGTGGATCTTCTTTTGATAAGGTCCTAGGGTCTTTTAGATAGGGGTGCATTTGTTTCAGATATTTTTTGCTAGGATGCATGTATTGTGTACAGATTGTCATTGCAGTGGTTTTTGTACTTGAACAGCCAACCTAGGAATTGAGCCAATGGAATGATAATGAGAATACTGCTCATTAAAGAGGGAATTGAGAAATCTTCCCATTTCTTCAAAAGCCATGCCTTTTAATTTCTCATCAGTCTTGTCCTTATTTTATGAATTTTCCTGGCCTCACACAACTTCTCCTTTTATGCTTCGCTGGTTGCCCTTGGGGGCTGAGCTTCATGACAGATCCACTCCAGCTCCCTTGTCAGCTAGTTTCCGTTCTCCTTGGCCAATGGGAGGTGCTGGTAGGACACTGGACATCTGGAGGAGAGAGAGAGAGATTAGGGTTTTTCTTCCCTTCTACCTCCACACTGTGGACACATTTTCTAGCAGTGGCCACATTCCTCCAGAACTAGAGCTCCTGTCATTCTGCTCCTTCTCTGTATTTCCAGAGTTCACGGGGCTCTGGGAACACTATTCCTTCTCTTTACCCTTTCAGGAACAAACAATAGGCGGTAATAGGTTCCTGCTATTGCTGGTGTCTAAGGGAACCAAGAATCATTCATTGCTGGTTCCCTTAACTTGGCCCAAACCTTTGTAAGTGGTTCATTCATGAAAATCTCTTGAACCATCTGTGCTAGACTCTGTTTCCTGCTGAAATTTTTACTTTAGCACCATACCAACTAATACGGCAGAAGAGTAAGGGTCTAGAGTTTGACAATATCTAATCTTTTTGGTTCATGTCCAGTGTGTAACTCTAATTGTTTTCTAATTGATGAAACTTCATTTTCACCTCCTTTTTACCTTCAGGCTAAGGTAAGAAGAGAAGGTGCTCTTTGTCTGCCACTCAGGCCAATATCAAGTCTAATTAATTGAAGAGACTTAACTTCCTTGTTCTAAGCAGAGTCCAGAATCAGCTTCACAAGTTGCCTTCATGTACTGTGGTAGAAAATGTTAATGCTTACTCAGCCTCCATGTGTTCCAGTTAGGTTGAGGCCTTCTGACTGCCTTCTGGCCCAGGTGAGGTTAATGTCATTGATGTCAATCTCAGAGATGGCCTCTTAAAACATCTCCTGTTGTCCTACCACTTATGCTTCCTTGGCCATAGTGACCTTGGAAGCCAAGTGTACAGATGGTCCAGTTATTATACAAGCCTCAGAAGGGTTGCTCAATATGCTTCTGATTTTGCACAACTAGAAAACAAATATTTACTATGTTAGTCACTAAGATTTGGGGTCATAATTGTAACTTCAGCCCTGCCTAGCCTAGCCTGTTTAATATATGTACCAAATAGACTTACTTATTCCTGATATTTTAAAACATTTTTGGTCTAAATCCTCAATAAAAAAAATCACTCAACCTATTATTACCCCACTCTGTGACACCAGGGCCATAATAGAAATCATTGGTCAATGAGAACACTCTTTCTAGTTGCCTTAGTCTGTTTGGGCTGCTGTAACAAAATACTATACTCTGAGTAGCTTATAAACAACAGAAATTCATTTCTCATAGTTCTAGAGGATGAGAAGTCCAAGATCAAGGCGCTGGCAGATTTTGTATCCTGTGAGGACTCTCTTTGTGGTTCCTAGATAGTGTTGTATTATTCTGTCCTCATGTGGTAGAAGGGGCAAGGCAGCTCTCTGGGGTCTTTTTTAAGAAGGACACTAATCCCATCGCAGGCCCCAGCTCCTAATACCCTCACATTGGTTTCAATTATGCATTTTAGGGAGACACAGCGTTCACACCATCGTGCCAGGTGAGCTCAGAGCAGTTTCTGAATCGTTCTCCACACAGGGCTGCAAGCACCCACTGCCAACTAATAGATGAAACCTAGTTCTAGTTCCTGTTCTTTGTGGTGAGGTTTAGTTTTTGCTCCATACAACCACCTACTCGATTGTAATTTTGCATTATTTTGTTATTAATTTTCATTATGTAAAATAAGTGATCTTTTCAATATCAGAGTTGATTTCTATTTTCAATTCAAGAGTTGTTGGTAAATTTTTGTGTTATCTTTTTAATATTCACAAATTGTTCCCTCATTCTAGAATCACATGGCATACCACAGAGGGATGACCTTTAGAAAGGTTGGTAATATCCTACTTAAAAATATATACCTTAGCAAATACGTTTGTGTTTTATTTAGCTCAGATTCCAGTCCCTGATATAAATCTGCATATGGACAGTGTTTTGTTTCTTCACTTATGGAACTCTATGGTCCTAATAGAAAAAGGACTAAAAATTAAAATCTGTGACTTTTGGTTCACAAAAATCTCTTGACATCACCTGGAGCTGCTGAATGCAAGAGAGAAGGAAATGAGTAAAAACTCAGAAAGGACCTCAAAATACAAATGCTCCTTAAGTTGAATTTTTTCCCTTGAATTCAATAAAGGACTAGGAGGGGATTCTTGTTATTTAATTATGTCAAGAACTATTTTACACCAACCTGTCCCTAGAATATGTTTTCAGAAAATGGATCTACTTTTATAACAGAAACCTTAGAGGATTCTGCTATTATCTGGTATTCCTCATTTCCTTTTTTCGTATTAAGGCAAAGGAGAAATTGGCTGAGATTAGGGTGATCATGATCAATAGAATCTTTATAGCAGATACTGACATACTGATAATTTAACGAGGTACAACTTGCTTGTATTATAAACAGAAGCCATTACTATCTTCTTTTTTTTTTTGAGACAGGGTCTCACTTTGTTTCCCAGGTTGGAGTGCAGTGGTGTGATCTCACCTCACTGCAACCTCCGCCTCCTGGGTTCAAGAGATTCTCTTGCCTCAGGCTCCTGACTACAGGTGTGCACCACCACCCCTGGCTGATTTTTGTATTTTTTGGTAGAAACGGGGTTTCACCATGTTTGCCAGGCTGGTCTCGAACTCCTGACCTCAAGTGATCCATCCACGTCGGCCTCCCAAAGTGCTGGGATTACAGGCATATTGTCTTAAATATTCAAGGTTTCCTTGGAATTTCCAAGTCTGTCTGTTAAGTTTCCACAAAATGACTGTGCATTCTGGTCATTCAAGTTTCCAGCCTTTGAAAGAATTTCTTACAAACATGTAGCCTGTTTTAAAGAATGATGCCTTGAACCACTCTGTGTGTGAGTTTGGGAATGAAGATTAGGCTATCTTGGATAATCTTCAGACATCAAAAAACAAAATAAAAGCAACTATATTTGATTATCTTGTCACTCAAGAGTTCTTATTCAGGCATTCCCTTTGAACCACTTTCTCTTGATCACAAATCTGAGTTGGGATCCTGCCCATCTATAGATTCTGATCATCCTTGTCATCTGATATTACTGATTACTTTGCTTTCTGTAGTAATTTTCTCCCAGATTTCCTCCCATTTGATGTCTGCACCCACCCAATCTTCATCTCCTCAGCTGCAGCCAGATCTGTGCCTCTGGCTACCTCCTTATTGAGCTTTCCCAATTCTCAAACAGAATAGACTGGGAATCCATACATTCTGTTTGAAAAAAAAAATAGACCATAGTGCCTGATCAAATCTAGAAAGTAGTAAGAGCTAAGTATAGAATCACATAATTCTACATCCCTAACAGCAAAAATGTGGGCTTCACTGACCCTGCGTGTGAGGTCTAATTTCACAATAACTATTCATCCTAGAAAGAAGGAGTAAGAATGAGCTATTAAATGTAAAGATCTAATTGCTTAACCTTCCTCACTGGCTTCTCCATCCTTGATCTATGATGCACGTGGCTATTAAAAGGAATATCTCCATGTTCAGGAATTTCTTATCATTCTTTATTTAGGAACTCTGTAGTCATTTGCGTATAGGGAAGGCTGGCCTGGAAGCAATATTTTATTAACATTTGAGAAGAACCCAAATATCATGTTTAGAAAATAGTGACATATTTATCCTAGCCTTAATATGGCTTTTCCAGTAAGATCTATGTGACATCTCTCTGTGTGCCAAGGCTTGTATGTTTATCCCTCAGGGGTTTGGAACAAATGTTATAGACTTCTGATCGCTGGAGTGATACAGAGATTATGAGGACACATAGCCGTAAAAGTAAACAGCCTGAGTTTTAAGCCTATCGTCATCATTTTGTTCCCTTACCCTATGAACTTAGACAAGTTTCTGAATATCTTGAAGCCTTAATTTTCTCACTTATAATATGGAGGATAATAGTGGTTCTATTCCTTAGGATTATCATGAGGATGAAACAAAATAACTTGTGTAATACACTTAGAACCATGCCTGATACAAAGTGGGCATTAATGAAGGCTAGGTATTATTGGTAGAAGTGAGGAGAGCTGAACTTTCTTGAAATACAACAGTAGACCCCTCATGCCTCCAGGTCGAATATCCAGATCTTACAAGCCACAAATGCTCAACTTTAACAAATTAAAACAGCTGTCTAATTGCTCTTGGAGACGTTGGAGAAATGGAGGTAGTCATTACCAGCTAGATGTTTCCTCTTTTTTAAGAAGCAGAAAAACTAGAACCTAGTGACTCAAAATCATTAACAATGTAACACAAGTTAGTATTTGGGAACGGATAGATTTGTCACCTAAGAAAAGCATTCTATATCTTCCTGTAGTGTTACAAGGGAAGGACATACCCGCTTGACTATTTTCCCATTGTTTCCACCATTTATGCATATTTCGTCTGTGATCTATACTTCAAACTTCTCAAAACCTTCCATGTTGTACTGTCTAGAAGTAAATTACTTATTCATGCAGAACAAAATGGTAAAACGGATCAATGAATTTCACGTGCAGGAGTGTTTCTTGGAGCATCTCTCCAGTGCTTTATTTATTTTTACCTATCATATTAAAATGATGCCTCACATGAAGCTTCTGTTCTCTGTGATGCTTGCATTTATTTCTTCTGTATTGATAATTGTTTACTCCTCAGATCCCATTTACGAGGTTAGCACTTGCTTTCTCAACCTGGTCTCCTGGAGTGAAATGGATTAGTGAAAAGAACATAGATGTTAAAGACTAGCAAACCTGGGTGCAACGTCTGGTCGGCCTACATGAGCTGTGTGACTTTGACAAATAACACATAATAACTTCTTGAAGGGTCAGTGTACTCACATATGAGTAGAGGCCCTTCAGAAATAGTTAACAATTCATAAAATTGTTATGGGAAATTAGATATCATATGCATGATGTATAATATAAATAATTGTTGCTCAAGAAATGATCATTTTCTTCTCCCCTTTCTTTCATTTTGAACAGCAGTCTCCTGACCTCTACTTCTAGAGCCCAGATTACAGCAGAGAAGCCCTCTTAGGTTAATCTGTCCTTCCTGCCATCCCTGGTGGATGAACTAGAGATAATAGAAGGAAAATTAAAAACAGAGCAACCACTGATAAACCCCATTCCCTCCCATCCTGTATCTAATTCTGCATTCCAGTGACGTTATGTGGGATGTGACCAATCCCTGGAATCGCACTCTGGCTGCCATTCATTTACAATTCTGCTGTGTGTAGCACATGTAAGTCTATCCAAATAGGAACACATGCAATTATGTCATGTATGGAGGCTTAATTCAAAGGAAAGGAAGATACATCTCTCCTGCCATCCAGTCATAATGTAGCTGAAAGACCAAGGCTCACACACAGAAGACGGCTGAAGAACTTTTATACAGCACCAGACAAATAAGGATAAATTACTTGATACAAATCAAACGGTGCATAAGTGCTTTAAGGTATTTAGGGTAGGAGAGATTAGCATCGATTCAGTGACATTTATCGAGCAGTTTTTCTGTCATAGGCACTGTGCTTGGAGCAGGAGATTAAAACACAAATGAATATGACATGGTCCATGTCCATGCACTCATGAAGCTCTTCTGATGAGACAGGCAGGCATAAAACCAAATAGACACAGGGCCCAATGAGGAGCACCTATACAATGCACAGAAAAAAATGAGAAAATTGGTCTTTGAGTTATTTTTTTTTTAGAGAGGGGTTTTCACTATGCCACCCATGCTGATCTCCAACGCCTAGGCTTAGGTAATCCACCTGCCTCAGCCTCCCAAAGCACTGGGATTACAGGCATGAGTCACCATGCCTGACTTAGTCTTTGAGTTATTGTTAAAAGGACAGTAGGATTTGGTTTGGCTAAAGATTGCAAGTTCAAACTCCTAGAGCAGTCAGGAACATAATGTAAATGCTTTTTTTAAAAAATAATAAAACAGCCAATCGGTGTCAGACATTTACTGTTGACACTTTATTTGTGTTAACTCATTTAATTTTTGCTTCTATTATTGCTCTTACTATGGTTATCTCTATTTTACTTTTGAAGAAACTGAGGCACAAAGAGATTCAGCAGTTAGTCTAAGGTTACACACCCTGACATAGCATGGTTACAACTCAAACCCATGGCATCTGGGTCTGATGCTCATGGTATTCACTATATTTTGTGACTTTCTATAGAAAAATGCGACGGTATAAGTGACATGATCAATGGTGACTGATACTGAGCCTCAGTATTCAGGAGACAACAGGGAATGATGGAGACCCCAACCAATTATGGTTTTCAGAAATGATAGGTAGAAAATCCTCTTGTTTTCCTAGAGGAGCCAGAAATCAAGCTTCTCTCACCCCCATTACATATCTACGTTTTGTTTTTGTTTTTGTTTTTTTTTTTTTTGAGATGGAGTCTCGCTCTGTCGCCCAGGCTGGAGTGCAGTGGCGCAATCTCAGCTCACTGCAAGCTCCGCCTCCCGGGTTTATGCCATTCTCCTGCCTCAGCCTCCCGAGTAGCTGGGACTACAGGCGCCCGCCACCTCGCCCGGCTAGTTTTTTGTATTTTTTTAGTAGAGACAGGGTTTCACCGTGTTAGCCAGGATGGTCTCGATCTCCTGACCTTGTGATCCACCCATCTCGGCCTCCCAAAGTGCTGGGATTACAGGCTTGAGCCACCGCGCCTGGCCCATATCTACTTTTTTAAGTGTTGAAAAATAACTTTAAAATTAAATCCTGTATGGATCAAACAAAATATGATAATAAACTGCCTGTGGTGCACAAGCCACCGGGTGAGACCTCTGGATTCGGCAGAGGAAGAAGGCAGGGAAGAGAATTATTTGCAAAGGGTCAGGTAATGCAAAGGCCTGGGAGGGAAGATGAGCAGTATGAAGTGACTAGAACACCAAGAATTAATGAGACTGGCAAGGCCTTGGAACACCATAGTAAGAAGTTTACATTTTCCCCAGTTTGCAAAAGGAAGCAGTGCAGAATTTTGTCCCCACCGCATTGTTCAAGGTGGATTAATCAAAGCAGATGTGATTGCACAACTTTCTAACTTTGTTTCTCCCTTAGCGTCCCCTGGCACCAAATGTTCCAATCATCCAAACAGTTTTCAGTTCCCTGAATACAACAACTGGTGGACACACTAGTAGGGCCCACACTTCCCTATCCTGGTTCACTTCTGCCTGAAATATTCTCTATCCAGCTGGAGAACAAATACTCCTCTATTTAACTCAAAAGAGCTAACTCTTTCTGAAGTTTTTCCTGATTCTCCCAACCTCTCCCACTGCCTGCTTCTTGACTCAACACCTACAGAATTGGCCACTCTCTCTTTTGTACCTCTACTGCATGCTTATCGTGGCACCTGAAACACTTTATTGCACTAATTTCCTTGCAGGTCTATGTCCCTTACTAAACTGTGAACTCTTTAGGCCAAGGAATACTTTATTATTGTCTGTATTTCTAGAGTACAGGACAATGTTTCATATATAACAGACACTAAAATGTTTGATAAACGAGTGAATGAATGAATGAATGAATGAATAGATGGATAAATACTTTCTGAGACTGTAGTGTATGAGCTGGGATTTGAACATACTGAATATTCTGAATATATCATCTCTTAAATATTTTGTCTGTTGATCTAAGATATTTTGGTTATTTTAAATTAGCTTTGGGGTTCAAGCAGTTCCTTTTTGTATCTCTTCCAAAATATCAACCAATCCAACAAAACAATCTTTTTTGAAGTTGCCTGTATCAGATAACTATTGCTATACAACAAAGCATCCCAACTTTCAATGCTTACAACAGCTGATATTATTGCTCATGGTCTATGGGTCTGCTGTGTTGTTCATTGATTTGGGCTGGGCTTAACAGATCTCATCTAGATTCATCAAGTTTTCTGCAGTTAGCCAGTAGGTTTACTGGTTTAAGATGTCCTTAGTCACATGACTGTCTGTTGGCTGGAATGACAGAAATGATTGGACTATGTATCTATCATAATCCAGCAGGCTAGCTCAGGCTGTCCATATGAGAATGACAGGGTTTCCTAAGAGTGAAAAGTACACAAAGCCTCTTGAATCCTAGGCTAAGAATGAACACACCACCATTTCTGTCGCATTCTGTTTTCCAAAATAAGTCACAAGGCCACCCAGATTCATGGATTGGTGCAATAGATTCCACTTATTAATGGGAGGAGATGTAAAATCACATCGCAAAGGGAGTATATCCAGAGAAGTGTGAACACTGGGGCCATTTCTGAAATTCATCTATCTCGGTGCCAGATCCTCCTGCTCTGATTATCTTTGTGTTCTCCACCACACTCACAATTCTGTTGCTCCAAATGCGAATGATAGATTATGATTACCTCTGTTAATAATCTTGAATTCCTCAGAAAGAACATCATTCATTCATTGATTTATTCATTAAACAAATAATAGTTTATGACCAACTCTGCATCAGACATTGTGCAAGATACTAGGAATAGAGAACTAAATACTACAAAGTCCAGGACCTATAGAAGCTGAAGTCTAGTGTGGGAGAGAAATATGCAATAGAAAAATCATAGTCCCAGAGTGTAACAATAGAAGAGGCCTGAAGTCCAGATGAGGGAGCAGTTACCTTTATGGGGTAGAGGGTAAGCAGCAGAGCCAAGTAAGAAAAGGCTTCTTGGAGAGATAGATGACTAGACTCTTACCCAGTTATACAATTATTTGTAGTGTGTGTCCCCACCCAAATCTCACCTTGAATTTAGCTCCCATAATTCCCATGTGTCATGGGAGGATCCCAGTGGGAGATACTTGAATCATGGGGGTGGTTTCTCCCATGGTAGGGTTTCACCCATGGTAGAGGGTTTACCCCCTCGTGGTAGTGAATAAGTCTCACAAGATCTGATGGTTTTATAAGGGGAAATCTCTTTCATTTAATTCTCATTCTATCTAATTCTATCTTGCCTGTTGCCATGTAAGACGTGCCTTTCACTTTCCACCATGATCGTGAGGCCTCCCCAGCCACGTGGAACTGTGAGTCCATTAAACTTCTTTTTCTTTATAAATTACCCAGTCTTGGGTATGTCTTTATCAGCAGCATGAAAACGGACTAACACATCTGGTCTGAATTATTAAGATTTACCCTTAAATATTAAAATAATATGCCTTTAAATTATTGCTCTCGCAGAGGTACACTATCATATTAACTTGATTGTATTTGTCATTTGGACTGTAGAAATGATAACCCAGCATGGTTTCATCTGCTAGATGTTTGTCAGTACCTGGCAAATAACAATGCTTGAGTGCAAGCCCTGGGCCTAGTGCTTGGGTTTGAATCTCAGCTCCACATTTTGAGGAAACTGTACGTCAGTTTGCTTATCTGTAAAATGGGGATAGTAATCTGAAGTTACATGTATTCATATCTGTGAGGGTAGGGCCTTAGCATATAGTAACTTCTTAATTATTAGTTGTTTTTTAGAAATCTGTTTTTCCCTCTAGACTTTTTCTTTTTCCTTCCTTATAAAGTGGAGATAAAAATTAACCCACACAATAGCGTTGTTGTGAATATTTAATACAATTGAATATATGGAAGGCACTTTGAACAGTGGCTAGGACATTGTATGTACATTGTTAGTATACACTGTTGTTATTCTGTCGATATTATTTTTAGTGAATCAAAGAATTGAAGCTGCCTATTCCTAGTTTCCAGGGGTTCAAACACATTTTACTTCTTATTTTATAGTCTTCTCTTTCACCAGGCAGAGGTTATAATGTATTTACTTATTTCCCTTTGGGAGCATAGTGGGATGCAGGGAGGACCAAGATTTCCTAAAAAACACTTCAAGCAGGTTTGAGTGGAGGGGACTTTACACGATCCTGGAAGGCGTGGCGTGCAAGGAAAATGATTCCTCAAGGTACACTATCTCTAAAAGACCTGTGCACACATCCTCTACATTGGTGATGAACCCATCACATGACCTAGCCCCCCACTGCATTTTTTGGTACCACTTACTTTTTGGTTATGCAGATAAGTAGCTGATCCCCAGATTGTAGTGTTTACCGTCTCCAACAGATATTAGCAATCTGTTGGAAAGATGCTAACAAAAGTAATCAATAGAGCAAAGAAAGATGAACCACTGAAAAGCGTATAATTAGATGGTAGAAGTCACCTCAAATATATTGTGGTTGCATAATTATAGAATTGTCTGACTAAATTTAAAGTTAGTTAAATCATAGATGGAGTATATTCAAAGAATATCTGGCACATAGTGAAAACAGAATAACTTAAATGAATGAATGATTATGTTATAAAAATGCTTACTAACATCGATTACATGCTATCAATGAAAACCATTAAAAGCTATGCTTTGATTATTCTAAGAATGAAAAGATTTTTCAGTACTTTGAAATATCTGTCAAAGTTGTTTCCCTAAATACTTAATACTGAATTTCATAATGTTGTGGTGACCTGTGGGAATTTGTAATTGGAAGATCATAGATTTAGAGCAAAGCAGAGCAGATTGAAATCATACTCTTGAATTAAAAGAGCAATCTGAGTATTAAGTATTCAAGATCTAATAGAGCTGAAATGCCAGTCTATGACAATGCCTTGTGTAATTGTTTGTCATTATGTCTGATTATGCTATAAGGGCTTATTTGATTCTATGGCTTTGCAGTAGAAAGAGCACTGGATTTGGAGTCAAAGAGACTTGGGTTCACAGGCATAACATACACACTAGGGTGCCATTCATACAGAATACAGTATGCATGATTCTTCATGGAGTCAAGCAAAGAGAGGATTCGAATCCTCACATTGCTATCTACTAGCTCAGTGACACAAAGCAAGTTAATTAACCTCTCTCTCAATTTAGTTTCTCCTGCTACTAGCATGAGCACTGATTTGGAAAACCCAGTAGCATGTACAATATCTAGGTTAGTGTCTTGTTCAGATTTGGTGTTTTTTTCCCCATATTGCTACTTGTTGATTAATTATGGGAAGGCATTGACTCTGGATGGGTATCAATATGGACATTTTTTTCATCTGGATATTTTGCCTCATCTAAGAAGCAGTTTTGCAGAGTGTAATGGTTAAACACATACACCCTGGGCTCAGACCACCTCGGTTCCCATTTCTGGTTCTGCCATCTAACCAGCTATGTGACCTCGAGTGAGCCAAATAGCTCCCTCTTCAAATGTGGGTAATGGTAATACCTACCTCATAGGGGTGTTAGGAGGATTAAATGCTTAACATTTGTAAAGTACTTGGGACAGCTCCTGATATATATACTTACTATCACATAGCTATCTGTTAAAATAAAACCAGAGGAGCTCAGAGAGCTGTAGACTACTGTAGTAACTTGGAGAAATTGGTGACTTACTGTGTGGAATGTGTAGGGACTGCATTTTCCTAACAACACATGCTGCTTGAATTAATAACATTGCACGGCATCTTGATCCATCACCATCAGGACATGGAATTCAAATTATTTTGCCAGTTTTTTTCCACAGACATTCTCATTCTGTCAAAGTTCAATCATTAATGAAAATGGTGAGCTGAATTATGATTTCAGTCTGTGAAAATAAGACAAAAACAAAAATAAATAACCAAGGGGGCTGGGCATGGTGGCTCACATCTGTAATTCCAACACGTTGAGAGGCCAAGGAGGGCAGATTGCTTGAGCCCAGGAGTTTGAGACCAGCCTGGGCTACATAGCAAAATTCTGTTTCTACCAATGAAAAAAAAAGCTTGATGTGGTGGCCGGCGCCTATAGTCGCAGCTACTCTGAAGGCTGAGGCAGGAGGATTGCTTGAGACCCCAGGAGGCGGAGTTTGCAAGAGATTGTGCTACCGCACCCTACCGCGCTCCAGCCTAGGCGACAGAGCAAGACCCTGTCTGAAAATAATAAGTAAATAAATAAAACCACGGGGATTAATAGTTTTCCTTTTGAATTGATGTGTAGTTGGTTGATATGCACCTCTTTATCTTCATTGGTCTTTGTAAGAATGTATGTATGTACATTTGAATACAGGTTTACATATGTGAATGCATTATATGTATGAATCTATGTATGTTTGTATTTATTTTCTTTCACTTTCAGTAATTCTCTCCCTTCTCCCTTTTCTGTTTGATAACCATTGTAATATACTCTGTGTGTATATTTTTGTTTGAACGTGTATTGTTGTTCTGTGCATAATTTTCATAAAGCTTATTGTGCATATATATTTCACTTCATTCCTTAATTTTCTTGTGCTCATTGCTTGCTTTTGAGAGTGATTCATGTGGCTGTATGTCCATCTTGCTTCTAATGGCTGCAAGTGCTCCAGGAGTTACATCTCTCACATTTTACCTATAGGGATTGCGTCCAACTTCCTGCCACAACGAACAACCTCATCCACGGTCCCTCATAGATCTGCCAGCCCGAGAATTTCCCCTAGAACTCTGAAGCTGTTGTTCTATTGTCTTTTAGTATCCAATGGAGTTAATGAGAATTCTGATAATAATTTAATGATCACATTTTTATAGATAGGAAAAAAGCCCTCTTTTCTAAAATATTCAGGGGTGTGGTACTTGGTTAATTGAAAAACTGTTTAAACTGGGCATCTGTAAAAATCATATCTAATGTAAAGGTCTGGTTTCATTGCAAATGTTTTAAGTGTACCTTAATAGGCCTTGTTTTTTTTTTTTTTTTTTTTTTTGCTTAACCTAAGGTCAAGGCTTTTGTTTTGTTGTCTGTATGTGTTTACTTTTGGTTTTGTTTTAGTACGAATCAACTTCTGGAATTCATTTTTATGTTTCTGATGTAAACAACTGCTGAGTGCCCTGTGTGTTTTCCTATGTCACTTACTTCGAAGTAAAATAAGAACTGAAGTACATTGCAAGGAAATCAAGTGCAGATTTTTTTCTTTTTTTTTTTTTTGAGACGGAGTCTTGTTCTGTTGCCCAGGCTGGAGTGCAGTGGCGCGATCTCGGCTCACTGCAAGCTCCGCCTCCCGGGTTCACGCCATTCTCCTGCCTCAGCCTCCCGAGTAACTGGGACTACAGGCGCCCGCCACCAAACCTGGCTAATTTTTTGTATTTTTAGTAAAGACGGGGTTTCACTGAGTTAGCCAGGATGGTCTCGATCTCCTGAACTTGTGATCCGCCGCCTTTGCCTCCCAAAGTGCTGGGATTACAAGCGTGCGCCACCGCGCCTGGCCTTTTCACATTTTTAAGTTTTCTTTCTTTTATAGTTTTTCCACCAATACTACTTAGCTTTATCAAGTATTTCCGAAGCATTCAGCTTAGTTTTCAGAGTAATGAGTGCTGTCTTTCTTTTTACCCTTACGTTTTATTAATTTAAACATGTAGCCTATAGTTACACAAAATGAAACAGATGAAACTTGACAAAGGTGATTTTGTTGTTTTCATTTGGAGAGGTCCTATTGTTAATCCTAGTTTCTGGGCCTCAGGCCTTTTTAACTTCAGTTACTTGGGAGATTGGGGCCTAGAAGCCATGCTTTGATATTTTCAATAAGCATAAAACAGTGGTTGGAAGTTTAAAGGGACAGTAGGTATGGAAAGCATATCCTATACTGCAGAGAGTTCTGTGTATCTAAGATGGTTTTAAGTTCTGTGTCTGTATTGTCCTCACTATAACCTCAGTGTTTGGCCTCCACACATCTGGAGCCCCAGATTAACGTTTGTTCAATAAATGAATGAATTAAAACCTGGAAAGAGTGTAAGTGTGATTTCTGAGGTTATCCTATGTCACCTTAAACATTTTGGTATCGCGCACCATATATAAAGGATGCCTCTGGGTGATTGAATTTGAAATAGAAACTCAAGGAATATTTTGCTTTTCTAATAAAAGACGGGCTCTACCTGTGTTTTCTCTACATTGACGATGTTCATACCTAAAATTGGCATTGATGCAATGGTTTTTGTGCAGATTTTTTTGGTACATAAATTATTGCTGATTGACTATTTTGGTTTTGGATAATGCACAAGAAAAATGAAATTAGAATGAGTATTTTTTCTAACTTTTCTGGTTTTTTTCTAATTTTTCTATTTTTACTAACAAAAAAATAGATGGATAGCTGGATATATCTAAAAATTCACATTCTTATTTATTTACTCATTCAACAAATATTTATTATTATTTACTATGTTCCAGTCACTGTGATAAAAATATTGACAAAGTTACTGTCTTTGTGGAGTTTACATTCTATTCAAGTGGGAGCTAAAGACATTAAAAAGTAGCCAATAAGTGAACAAATATAAACATTATATACTGCGATAAGGATTAGAAAAAAATAGTATACAAAGATAAACAATAATGGGCAACTCTGGTCTGGATCATCTGGGATGGTTTCTCTGAAGAGGTGACATTTATACTGAGACTGGAAGGATAAGGAGAAAACAGCCTTTGAGAGACTAGGGAAGGCCACACTCGCAGAGAAAATCTCAATTTTAGGTGTTCTGAGTCTACCGTTAATTGCTTCAAGGATGTTCTGAAGCATATAAAATCTTTATAGATAAACTATTTTTTTAAATAAGAAGAAATGATGCCAGTGGAGATATTCCCAAATACTGAGGCAATGTAGGATTTATGCAAACACTAACCACACCCTTCCTCTGCAAAACAATTTAACAGAAATGTTTTCATGATGGTTATTTTCTTAAAGGATCGTGTCTGTAACGTGACATCCCCTCCACCCTTAAAAAAAATATGTAGCTTGGTGAAGGGAGGGAAAAAAAGAGAGAAAACAAGTTTAAAGAAACAAAATATGAGCAGTCAATTTTAAGAATCGGGCTAATTCATTCTTAGAAGATTAGGACCAGTTCCCTAGTTTGTGGATGATTCTGTTCTGTTGATTCTTTTACTTTTTCTCTTGCCACCCTCCTTTTGATTATTACACTGCTCATTAGCATTTCTATTAAGCAGTCCAGAAGAGGAGAATAATCAATCAAGGAAAGGAGTTTCCATTTAAGGTTTGGTGGGTGAGAAGTTGAATCTATTGGCAAAAAATGAGCTTATTTTTGGATTCTCTGTGGATTTCCTTTATCTATGTTATTTCTGTCCCCAACAGCATAGACCAGTGTAAGCTGATTATACTGTATAACATGAGGACACACACACATACACACACACACACACACACACACACACACAGAGAGAGAGAGAGAGAGAGAGAGAGAGAGAAAGAGAGAGAGAGCTAAAGGTTTTTGGAGCATGGACATATTTAAACTAAAACCTCTGGATGACAAATTTAGTTAGTTGATGCAATTTGAAGAGTGTTTAGGTGATGCTAGTAATAAAAACAAAGAAACATATGTATATTGTTGTCTGTAGCCACAGTTTAACACCTTGCAGTAAGGGATTCTTCCCAGAAGTAGCTACCCTGCATCTTAAACAATATGCTAGGTTAGATTCTTGCCTGTTTGCTATTCCTGATAATGCTCTTTAACTCACACAAGCTGAGCTGTTGTTAGTTAGGATCTAGGGCCATGGAAATAGTATGTTTGAAATAAGCATAAATATGAGTAAAATCCAGGCTTACCCCCTAAATCACGGCCTTCACTTTCTTCCTGTTTGTAAATCTTTTATAGGCCCCCAACTTTTTTTCTTTTTAAGCTTGTAGCTGTTTCTTTCTGAATGACTATTAACTTACTGTGTTTCCAGGGGTTGAGAAGCCGTACATCTACGGGATACTTGAGGAAACGTGGAATCTAAGACCAGGTTCCACGGGTAGGTCAGAAAAGGACACAGAGAGAGGTTGTATGTCCTTGGTGGAGATGGGTTTGTGCTGAACTTGCAAAATGTGTGAGTTCAGTGTCATCTGTTTTCAGTATTTCCTGAACAATTGATTTATTCCACATTATTAATGAACTTTGCAGCAGTTCTACTTGTCAGAGCCTACTCTGTAGGGGTCAATAATGAGAGGAAACCTGATGTTAGTGAATCCAGCTTAAGTGATTCTGTCATGCTAACGATTCAATATATCAGGACAAATGTCAGCTCCTTCCAATATGTTAATTCCTCTGATCCTATTTGCATAAACTACAGTCAATGAAATACAAGCTCCCCCTCTAAGGTAGTTAATGGAGATTTGTAAAGGATTTTTAATTTACTTTTTTTTTGCCTTCTCCAACATAAATTTTTGAGTTGAAAAAGGGACAGAGAAAGCAAGGATCACAGATTGGGAAGAGGATGTAAAACATTACAAAAGCTCAAATATAATGAAATATAAAATCTATGGATATAATTTAGCTGTTTCTTAAGAATTCTGTATATTTGCAATTACTTCTTCCAGAAGGAATAATTTCTTTTTAAAGAAACTTGGGAACAAAGCATCGATGAATTCTTACATTTTGAGGTTAGTTTTCAGTTTTGCTAGTTTCCTGAAAGAAATCACAAGTTCATTTGTTTTCCCAAACGACATTAAATCTGGGTTTCTGATCTCTTCTACTAAACCATAATATCTCCCTGAGACCACTGACATATAATAGCAATGCTTATTTTAGAATTACCACTTTTTTAACTTTCGAATTCAAGGTGCATAATATATCACAATTTAAAATTAAGATTAAGAAATCAGATTTTTTTTTCTTGGAGGAAATACATAGTATCTGATCTATCCAATAACGCCATTTCTTTTTTTTTTTAATAAAAAAACAAGCTTTCAGGAATTTATTTGCTTTCTGTATCTAATTATTTGCATTATTGGCAACTGTAATTTTTATTCATACTGCAAACATCTCTCAGTCTACCAGTTTCCTTGGTTTTTGTTTTGCAGTGTGGCTCAACATTTTATTTCTCCACTCACAACCTTTCATATTGACTACTTTATTTATGTAACCTTGGTAGAGATTTGAAAACTCAAGATAGATGCTGAATTTTAGACCGAGACATTTGCTTAAGTAGCTTTTTTTGGTCTCCTGCACAATCTCTAAGGTGTTTTTCAGTCTTACTTATGGTGAGATAACAATGATACAGGGAATGGCAGTGAGCATCATTAATCAACAAAGAGCATAGTAGCAATTATGAGCTTCATTTTCAATTTTTACTCAAGTGCTTACCTGCTATCAGCCTGTGATTTGTCCATTTATCTGTTTTTTTTAGGGTGCAAGATGAGTTTAATAAAGTCATCCAAATCATTACCGTTACCTAAGTTGCTATGTTTCATCTTTTTTTCTCCACTTAGTTTAAATATGCAGAGCCTAGAATTTTGAAAATTAGTACAATGAGTTGTTCAGACCATATTTTGCTCATCATTTTCACTAATACCATAAAATTGGATTAATATGTTTACTTGTCGCCACCTATGATAAGTAGGTAAGAGTATTTTCTTAAGACATCTGTACTATGTGAATGAGATAATAGTGGTCCAGGGACATAGCTGTAGTCAATAGGTGAGGGGTTACCAGACCGTCAACTTTCTAAAGATAGTTTCTGATGTGTGAATAAGGGAAGCATTTTGATGAGTAACTTTAAAGAGTTCATTTATCCTACCTATTTCAACTTCATGAGCCAGTTATATTCTAAATTTCATGAGGGCGAAGGCTGATTTTCCTTTGTTTCAACATGATGCTGAACATGAGGCCATATGATATAGTAAATAATGTCTATATGTCTTATAGAATTTTCCAGAGGATAAAGAATCTTTGTGCTGCCCTGGTGCTGTCTTTTTTAAAAAGACACTTTATTGAGGTATGATTGACTTTAAAAAAGCTGTACATGTTTCATGTATATGGGTTGATGAGTTTGAAGATAAGTACACACTATGAAATGATTGCCACCATCTATGACATAAACATATTCATCCACCTCCCAAAGTCTCCCCATCCTTTACCTATTATTATTATCTCTGTGTGGTGTATATGACAAAAACAGTTAATGTAAGATCTACTCTCTTAGCAAAATTTTAAGTATGTTATACAGTATTTTTAACTATAAGCACTATGCTGTACAGCTGATCTCTAGGACTTATTCATCTCACATAACTGAAAGTCTGTATCCTTTGAACAATGTCTCTCTGTTTACCCCTCCTCTCAGCCCTTGGCAACTATCATTCTACTCTCTGCTTCTATGAGTTTGACTATTTTAGATTCCTTAGAGAGGAATGATTCCAAATATCATTAAGTATTTGTTTTTCTGCATCTGACTTATATGACTTAACTTAATGTCCTCCAGTTTCGTGTATATTGTGGATGAAAATGGCAGGATTTAGTTCTTAAATTTTTAAGGCTGACTAGTATTTTATTGTGTGTACATAGCACATTTTCTTTATTCGTGTATCTGTTGATAGACATTTAGGTTGCTTCCATTTCTTAGCTATTGTGAGTAATGCTGCAATGAACATGGAAGTGCAGATATCTCTTTGATGTGCTGATTATAAATCTTTTAGATTTATACCTGGAAGTGAAACTGCTGGATCATATGGTAGTTCTATTTTTAATTGCTTGAGGAAACTCCATACTCTTTTCATAGTGGCTGCACCAATTTATGCTCCTACCAACAGTGTACAGGAATTCCCCTTTATCCACATTCTTGTCAACACTTTTTATCTTTTGTTTTTTGATAATGGCCATTATAACAGGTGGGATGTAATATCTCATAGTGGTTTTAATTTGTATTTTGTGTGTCTTGGCTATTAATTTGCTTGAATTCTTTCTATATTTTGGATATTAACCTTTTATTAGATATATGATTTGCAAATATATTCTCCTATTCCATAGGTTGCATTTTCATTTTGTTGATTGTTTCTTTTACTATGCAGAAACTTGTAAGTTTGAAGTGGTTCCACTTGTTTATTTTTGCTTTTGTGGCCTTTAATTTTGGGGTCAAATCCAAAAAATCATTACCAAAACCAATGTCATGAAACTTTTCCCCTATGTTTTCTTCTAGGAGTTTTATGATTTCAGGTCTTATATTTAAGTCTTTAGTCCATTTTGAGTTGAATTTTTGTGTATGGTGTAAAGTAAGAATCCAATTTCTTTTCTTTTCTTTGCTGTTTCTGCATGTGGTTACATTTTCCCCAATTTGAAGACTGTCCTTTCCCCATTGTATGTTCTTGGCACCTTTGTTAAAGATTAGTTGAACATATATACATGGGTTTGTTTCTGGGTCTTCTATTCTGTTTCACTGGGCTGTGTGTCTGCTTTTATGCCAGTATCATATTGGTTTGATTATTGTAGCTTTGCAATATAACTTGAAATCAGGAAGTATAATGCCTACAGCTTTGTTCTTTTGAGTCAAAATTCCTTTAGTTATTTGGGGTCTTTTGCCATCCCATACAAATTTTAAGACTGTTTTTTTAATTTCTGTGAAAATGCTATTGGGATTTCAATAGGGATTGGACTGAATCTGTACATTGCTTTGGGTGGCATAAACATTTTGACAATATTAATTCTTCTGATTCATAAATATGGGATATTATTTCATTTATTTGTGTCTTCAACTTTTAAAATCAGTATTTTATGGTTTTCAGTACGCAGATATTTCACCTTCTTGGTTAAACTTATTTCTGAGTATTTTATTTTTTGGATGTTATTGTAAATGAGATTTTTAAAAAATTTCCTTTTCAGATAGTTTGCTATTAGTGTGTGTGGAAACACAACTAATTTTTGCCTACTGATTTTGTATCTGCAACTTTGTTGCATTTGTTTATGAGTTCCAACCTGTTTAACTTTGTCTGTATATTTACCTTTTACCAGTGAGTTTCATACCTTTCATATCCTTTCATGTTTAATGTTTTTTTGTTGTTGTTGTTTCAACTTGAATAACTCCCTTTAGCACTTCTTGTAAAGCATATGTAATGATGACAAACTCCCTTAGTCTTTGTTTGTCTGGGAAATTCTTTATCTCTCTTTTATTTTTAAAGGACAGTTTTTCCAGGTATAGATTTTATGGTTGGGAGTTTCCTTCTTTCCACACTTTTAATATATCATCCCACTCTACTGGTCTGTGAGGTATTTGCTGAGAAATTCACTCATAGTCTTGTGGTTTCCTTATATGTGATGAATCATTTTTTTCTTGCTGCTTTCAAAAATATTTCTTTGTTTCTGACTTTTGACAATCTAATTATAATGTGTTTGATATAGACAACTTTAGGTTTAATTCGCTTGGTACCTTTTGGGTTTCATGAATTTAGATATTCCTTTCTCTCCCCAGATTTGGGAAGTTTTCAGCTATTTCTTTAAATAGAATTCTTCACCTTTCTCTCTCTCTCCTCCTGAAATGATCATAATTCATATATTTGTTCACTTGATCATATCCCTTGTATATTATAGGCTTCCTTAACCATTTTCATTCTTTTTTTCTTTTTCACTCTTGTGAGTAGATATTTCAAATGACCTGCCTTTGAGTTCACCAATTCTTTCTTCTGCTTGATCAAGTCAGTCTGCTGCTGAAGCTCTCTCTTAAATGTTTCATTTCAGTCATTGCATTCTTCAGTTTTAAGATTTCTGTTTGATTCTTTTTTCTGATTTCTACTTCTTTGTTGAACTTCTTATTTTGTTCATGTATTGTTTCTCTGCTATCATTTAGTTGTATGTGTGTGTGTATATATATATAATTTGTATTTATATCTATGTTATAGTGTTATATCTATGTTATATATGAGTTTGTAGCTCACTGGGATTCTTTAATTTTGAATTCTTTGCCAGGCAGTTTGTGGATTTCTATTTCTTTAGTATTGTTTACTAATGCTTTGTTTTGTTCCTTTGATAGTATTATGTTTTCTTGATTCTTCGTGATATTTGTAGATAAAAATGTATTGGTACCTGCATGTTGTAGAAGCAGTTACCTCTTCCAGTCTTTCTGACTGGCTTCAGCGGGAAAAGTCTTTCACCAATCACCCTAACCAGAGATTCTAGGTGTGCCGGTAGCCTGGGTCCGTGAGTAGGCAGGACTGCTGCCAGGAGCTGTGGGCCAGCTATTGAGCTCTGTGTGCTGGTTGTTGAGAGCCTCTGTCTCTTTTCTTTGTTCTTAGCTAACCCTGGGTGATTTAGTCATACTGATTCCCTCACTGCTCTGGGTGAGGCACAACAAAATTGGACCTCTCAGTTAGTCTCCTGAAAGGTTGGGGAAGTTGGATGCTCACTTCAATCTCTCCCTATGGGAGAGCTTGTGGGACAAAGGTATCTCTCTCAGCACTGTACCATGCTGGCTTGGGTGGAGAGATGATGTGGGTAAAGTGAAACTATTCTTCTTACCCTTTTAAATGTGTTTTTTTCTCATTCTTATGCTCCACCTAGGTGCTGTAACCTCTCCCTGGGATTCTGGACCTCTTTCATTTTCAACTGTGAATGGTTGTTAAATCAGTGTTTCTATGGGGGTATGAGGGCTGGGACTTTCTATTTTACCATCTTGCTGTTACTTTCTGCATCTATTTTTTTTTTTTTTTTTGGTCTAATGATTTGTTAAAGATAGGAAAACAACCTTCAAATTGGAATTGGTGTTTATCAGTTTGACCCAGAAACTCAGTTGATTTGCAAGTTAGATCTTACTCACCTTTGCTACTAAAATACATATTAACGTTAGCAGAGTTAGGTCACTATTGTGTTGGAAGAAACACTTAAGTAATCTAGAGGCTCCCTTTGGCCTGCCCTTCCCTCTTAGGTATTCAGGATTTCCTCTCCAAGTTTTCCAGGCTTGCTTTATTATTCTCTTTCATCTGTCATATGCTGGCAGTGCCAGCTTCTCTGAGTACTGAATTGTCAGCTTACTCTTCTGATAACCAGATTCAGTCTAAAATTCTACCATGCTAATCGGAGAGAACATAAGACTTCATATCTTCTCTTGATACCAACTGTCTTGTATGAGAGACCTTGTGGAGACTATGTTCTTTAGTGTGTGTGTGTGTGTGTGTGTGTTTTATAATTTCATATGGTACAAGTGAGAAGACAACTCTATTAGATGTCAGAAGGAGTGAATTTTGTGTCCTCTGTTAACAATTACTACTAGTGCTTGATTTTGGAAAATTTCATTATCTTTCTGATTATTTGATTTCTTCCTCTTCTAAATTGGCAGGATCAAATGAGAAAGCATATGTGTAAAAGCTATGCAAACTTTGAAGTGCTCTTCCAAAACAAGGCTCTATTTTGTTTTATTGTTTTGCTTCTATCCTTTCTTTTATTCCTTTCTTCTCTCCCTCACCTGCTTTCTCCCTTCCTCCCTCTCTTTATTCTTTCCTTTTCTTTTTCCTCTTTATTTCTTTCTTTTCACTTTTTTCATATTCCCCCCTGCCTTACTCTCTGTCAGTCAAACTCCCTTTCTTTCCATAGCCTTCTATTCTTCTTACCCCTCACCTTCACATTTCAATCCTTTAAGGATATCCAATTGTTCACTTGAATGCCTATATAACAAAATTAGGAGCAGAGGAGGCAGAGTAAGGGAAATATAGAGCAATAGTATGACCACAACAAGGGAAAAGTAAGTATGAGACTGGGCCAAAAGAAGAGAAATACGATTGGATAAAATATTTCCATTGTTTTTTAAAAAATAAAACATACATTCTTCAGGAAAGACAATTTTTTTTTTCTGATCATTAGGTCTAAAGCAAATTTCTTAAATACATGTTCTTAAGAGAGGCACACAAATTGTGCTCTTAAATTAAAGCAATGGTGGCTTTCCAGATGTTTGTAGTATTCCTGAGGGCATAAGGCTGGAATCTCAGTTCTGTTTGGGATTGGAGCATAGTCTCATGGCCTAGCTTCTTGATGAAAATATTTAAACCAGGGATAAAATGTAGAATATAAAATGCAGCCTGAGTTTTCCCTAATGGCGTCACATTAACAGTAATACCTCCTAGTCAATTTGTTCTTGCATCCCTCCTGATCATACTGGAGCTAGTATTTTCAAAAGTCTCCCCACTTATTATTTGAGGCATCAGGCCAATTTCACATATATTCACAAACAAGTTGATGAGCATTGATGGCCACACAAAATCAGCTGAGTTCTCTCTATCTTGCTCTGTCCCCTCTTCCTAAGTCTTTTGACCTTGAAACTACTTGAGAGTTTGTGTTTCAGCCATTATACCCATTGCATTTCTCTTATCCACTATTAGTCATCTTTCTGAGGTACCAAATCAGGGTTACTTGCAACCCATGTGTTAAATTATCCATTGCAAAAGCAGTTTCTTCAGTTTACTCCTTCAGATGTTTTCCATAGGGTATATTATTGAGTCATAGGTCTAGGTCAAGAGACATGTATGCTCCCTCCTCTCCTCTGAAACCTAAACTACTTCCTCAACCTTCACCTAAAAATAAACTCATTCATACAAATGCATGAAGGCACCTGCCCCATCAGTTCACCATCTATTCTCACACATGTCAATCAGAGCCCCACAGTGAACATACTTTAGACTCAAATTGGGAACCAGTTATATCTTGAAGAATAAATTTGACTCTTTTGATTCAATTACATTGAATGATTGAATTGAATAAAATAATCTTGAAAAATAACAGAGTCTTCAAATAGTGCTCCATACATATAATTTTTTACACCATTACAAATATTTTGATTATTATTTGTTGAGAAAATTTCAGGCTAGAAAAGAGGAAAGGTTGTTCCTTGAAAACCTAAGGGATGGTGTCATGAAAAACATGGTATTGGATTCAGCGATTATGCCTTTGGCTGCAAGTGACAGGAAACTCTGACTCAAATTGCCCAATTTAACTAAAAGACTAGAGAGAACAGAGTTTCAGCTGTGGTAGTACTTTAGGGTGCTGGATTTTCTTCTATGTGATTCTCTTGGCTCCACCCTCTCCCATTTTGCTTTCATCTTTACCTCATTCTTAGGCAAGAGGGTAGCACTGTTATAGGGGACCCACTGGAAGAAGTCAACATCCAGAAGTAAGAGCATGTATCTCTCTTTGTATCTTTCTCTCTTTCTCTCTGAGTGAGAAAGCTTTTCTCTGACACTGCTAAACAAATCACTATTTATGTCTTCCTGGCCAGAATTAGCTCACATGTCCATTCTTAAACCAATCATGTGTAAGGGGAACAATGCTAGCTTAATTGACTTAGAATAATTACGTGAGTTAGAGGGGATGTTAGGGAATTAACTACAAGGGTCACTCTGATGCTTATTAAATTATACAGTAGTCAGTTGTTTGTGGGCAATGGTTAGGTGCCCGTGGCCCTTGCCTTTTTGTTCCTGGCCTCATGAACACCTGGAGGTATTCATTGTGTTATAAGTCCAATAATTTGTGTGTAGGTATCTTCAAATTTCAATTATAAGTCTTTTGGGCTTTGTAATTCCTTCCTATATGATATTTAAACAGAAAATTAATCAAGTCAAACATCATCTATCTCCTATTCTTCTGAGACCTTTATCTGTAACTCTGATCTCTCTTATGAGTTTTGGTTATGTTTATCCAATTATCTACTGGACATTTACACAGCAACATCTGTGGTGCCTGTGGTGGTTTGGCACTATCTCCATCCCAGCTTTCTTCTATTGGGTCTTCCTAAATTTCAGAGCCTGGAAAACTTAAAAAAAAGACATTGAAACAAAATAAAACACTACATTTTCCAGACTCCTTGTAGCTAGACTTCTGGGTTCAAATGAGGTTCTGCCTACTAGATGCATTTGTGCGAGATAGGGCAGGCAGAAGTGAGGAAGGCCATGCTCCAGCTGCTTTGGCATTGTGGTGTGACCAAGCATGGCCACTGATCCAGGCTGAGCTTTCTGCGGTACTGGAATAGTGTCTACTCACTCACTTTGTGGCCGTGGTGAGCAGTTGTAGTGACAGCACCAGCTTCATATGTGATTCTGGATCACAGTTATGGTGATGGATTTCTGAAGTCAAGAATTAGTGGCAGTCTCCTGAATCCCCATCTCCTGGACAGGGTCTCATCAGTTTAGTAGTATTCTTCTGGATTTATTTCTAGAGACCCAGCTTAGAATCCTCTCTCTTAGTGCTCCCAATTATTTTTAAGTATTTAATTCCCTCTTTTAAATTATTTTCTGCTTAAATTAACTCAAGTGTTTTTGGCTGCAACTTGACTGATAAAACAGTCTATTGTCACTTAAAACTGAATTTGTTTATAACCAAACAATATTCATGTCTCTGAACTAGCTCTTCTGATATCCTTAAGTATTATCACCCAGGGTTATCTCTTTTCCCCTCTGCCATCTTTCTTTTTCATAGCCAATCAAATCCTTCAAAGTGTCTCTTTTTATTGAACCTTCCTTCCTACTTCTCATACTAGCATCAAGACTAGACATTACCACTCCTTTGGGCTGGAATATTTAATAAATCTCTTGGCTATTCTTCTCAACTCCATTTTCCTCTACTTTTTAATCTATCATGCCCCCAAGTGTGAAATTTATCTTCATAAAATATTGTTTTTATTACATTATTTCTATTCAGTGATGTCTTAGCCTGCTTGGGCTGCTATAACTAATCACCATAGATTGGGTAGCTTAGACAGCAAATACTTATTTCTCATAATTCTGGAGGCTGGGAAGTTCAGGATGACGGTATTGACTGATTTGGCTCTTGGTGAGGGCCCTCTTCCTGGTTTGCAGATGGCTGCCTTCTTGTTGTATCCTAACATGGCAGAGAGAGAATGAGAGAGAGAGAGAGTGCAGAAAAGCTCTCGTGTCTCTTATAAACCATCACATGTCTTGTAAACCATCACAAGGGCTCCACTCTCATTACTTAATTGCCTTTCAAAGGTCCTATCTCTAAATACCATTACGTTGAGGATGAGGGCTTTAACTTGTGAATTTTTAGAGGACACATTCAGTCCACAGCAGTGTAAGAAATCTTAATTGATTTTTCTAAACTTGTAACCTTGCCTTCTGTGTTTTCTAAAATCTTGTATAACTTATTTTTTTAAATATATTTTCTTCTCAGGGAGAAGCGGGTAATTTGTATGCTTTACTATGTGAGAGGTATTATATTATATGCTTAAAGAATTTCATTACAACTTAATAGCAGTCCTTCACAATAAGTACTATTATCTCTGTTTTCCAGGTGAGCAAACTGCAAATTAGGTAAGTTGAGAGCTTTTCTTTTTTTATAATTTTTATTATACTTTTTATTATACTTTAATTTCTAGGGTACATGTGCATAACGTGCAGGTTTGTTACATAGGTACACATGTGCCATATTGGTGTGCTGCACCCATCAACTCATCATTTACATTAGGTATTTCTCCTAATACTATCCCTCCCCCAGCCCCCCTTTTCTAATGTAGCATAACAAACTGATGGTGGACCTAGGATACAAACCTACACAGAGTGGTTCCAACACTCAGCACATTGTATATATGTGTAAGTTTCCTCCCAAAGTTGTGACAGCCTACGGAGTATCTCTGGAACATGCACATTGCAACTGTTGGACCTGTGCTCTTACTTTTCTTTCTTCCCTGTTTTCATATAGAATTGTCTTTTCCTCCTATTCATCTTAAATTTCAAAACTCACTCCAAGTAGTCTCTTCTCGATGAAGTCTAGTTTGAATTTTTCAGGTAATTTCTGAAATACAAGTCCTTTATCATCTGGCTGATATGAGTCTTATGAAATCTCATATGGGCATGTCATATTTTTTACTTATTTAACTTTTCATTGCATAAGTCTTGGCTCTTCCAATAGTCATGAGGTTCCTTAAGGCAAGGATGGCATGCTATAATTCTGCAACACCTCTATATACTTAAAATCCAGTAGTATTTGCACTAATCTTGGAGCTAGCAAAACTAGTCCTCATGCCACCAGTTACTAGCTTTGAGATATAGACAGGGTTATTATTATTTTTTCCCCTTTAATTCTAAAATAGAGATATAAAGGGATTCCCTCTCTTCCTCACAAAGGCATTGGTTTTCCACCTTTAAGATTGCAATGAAAGCTACTGACATTCTCTGGCAAGCAAATGCACTTGTGCACAAATACACAAATTATTTATACAATTGAAGGCTTTTCTGTACCTCTTGAAGTCATTCATAAACCTAGGTTAATATTTCCTTTCATAGGATTACCATGAGGATCAGATAAAATATTGCATGAAAAAACTCTACATAAACTTATGAAAAGCTATATGAAGTAAGATGACACTCAACTAAGGATTAAATGAATAAATGAATGAAAGAAACTTGACAGGTAGAGATCTTAAGAATTCACCAAGTTTGTCCTTTCTGTTTTCAAGAATGTTTTCTTGAAACTAGTCTAGATGATTATTGTAAAGAACTCAAGAGAAAAGAATACCTACAAATCAGACTTACTGTAATAGACCACAATCAAAAATTTATTTCTTGGGTATAAATTAGCACATCTTCATAAGAGAAGTCCAGTGAACACGTGAAAAAAATTGCACACTGATAAAGTAATGCAAATTAAAACAACAGTGAAATATTCTTCGTGTATCACATAGTAATTAGTAAGCAAACTAATAATTGTGTGTGGGGAAAAGTGGTATTCTCATATGTTGTTAACGGAGTAATATTGGTTTAAGTTTTCTGGAGGACAATTTTGTAGTAGGTGAAAAGAAGCTTATAATTCCTTACCTATTTAATAACTAGTTCTTCTTTAGAAATCTCCTCTATGATGTACCCCAAATCTCCAGTTATAAAAAATTGCTGACATACTTTACAAGGGTGTTATTGAAGCACTGTTTATAAATATCAAAAATTGAAGACAATGTAACTATTGAATTAATTAACTAAATTTCAGCATATTCATGTGAGGGAATACTATGTAGCCTTTTAAATATTATTGTAGAATAGTCAATAATGTAGAGAAATATTCATAGTAATTCGCTATAAAAATTATATGTAGAGTATAATTTGCAATAAAATTGTATGTAGAGTACAGAAAAAACAATATATTTTATGCATAAAAAACAAACCCAGAGAGGACATTTGCCAACATGATAATAATGGTTATTTTTGGGTAAAGAGAATGGGAGTTTGTCATTTTGTTCTTTGTTCATTTATCTTTTTACCTTTTAACAGAGTAGGCATACATCAATTTTATAATAAAAATCAAGTTGTTAAAATGATGGTTACATCTAATCTCAATTCCTCTTGCTTTTTTTATTTTTACATTTCGAGGAAATGGAGCACAGCTGATGATCATCTTCCATACAGAACACCAACATCATCTTTGATCTTTAAAAAATTATTTCATACGTGGAGCCAGTTATAACCAATGAAAATTTATTTTTTCCTCCTCATTTATATCTTACTTGTCTTTCCTAGATCATCTCTTGGTATAGTAGATAGTGCCCAAAACATTCATCTGAAGTCATTAACGTCTCTTTTTCATTTTTTAATTTCTTTTACATTAATCTAGGAAGGAGATAAGATTATTTTCCTAAACTGAGATTTTTATTGTGCACAGGAGTTGAGGTAATCAGTGGCATACTGTGGAATAAAAAGTCATTGAGATTTAGAATCTGAAACCCTGGTTTGGCATTCTAGCTTGGTCTTTTTGTAGTTATATAAACTTTTTAGGAGTGTTTAATCTCCCTCAAACTTAGTTTTTTAAATCTGTAAATGAAAATAATGACACATGCGTATATACATTCACAGCTAATTGAATCAAAAGGCTGTGTTAATGGTCAAATGAGGTGACATATTTGAGAGAGCTTTACAAACCTCAAAGTCCTCTACAGATCTAGTTGAATTTGTTCTCTTATTGAGCATTGCCAAAGGAATGCAGATACATGAGGAGAAGGAGGTGCTTCGGAGAAGCAGTGAAGCTGCTGTCTTCCTGAAGCCTCAGAAGTATGGATGGATGATGTCAGTACATACCACAGTGTGGTGATGTCATGGCTTCCTATTCACTTCTACTGCCTTTGCCCTTCCTAACATCTATGTCTCTATTAAACACTCAATTAAGTATGCTGAGAGAAAACTTTCACTTTTTAAGCAGCCTATATGGGCATGGGTTTACTTTTTACCATCTCTGAAAACTGACATATGGCTAAATCATTTCACCTCTGGTGGCAAAGATATATTGGACTACATGCTTTCTAATGTGAGAAAGGCAAATCCAATTTAGTAGAGGAGGGAAAGAAAGGAATGGTGATAAATTCCTACATAAGTGGCTCATGTTGGCATGAGATTATCTACAATCCTCTTAATTGTCAAGTTAAAAAAATTTGAGATTCAGGGAGTTGGAGTCACTTTCCACCACACAGTTTGTGGCAGAATCAAGACTCAAGTTTAGGTCTTCTGAACAAAGCTCAGTACATCATGTCCTTGTCTTCTGGGATCCATTTCCGAGACTCACCAATAGCTTCAAGACCAAGGTAGATAATTTGTTATTTCATACGTTACTTAGAAAATGTCATCAATCCTTTTTGTGGGGATAAGTGGAAATGTCAAAAATCTTAAATTGGCAGACTTTCCCATAATCACACCAGTTGAAGTGATCATGACCTAATGAAAACCCTCATTGGGTCCTATTGGTTGATTTTGAGACTCAGTAATCAATTATATATGCTGGTGATTTTGCTTTCTAGTGGCCAGATATATCTGATTCTGTTTATTTCGTGGTCTTAGTGTAGGAAGATGAGTCTGAATCTGGGATTGCCATTTTGAATTTTTCCTCTAACCCTCACTCTAGATTTTACAAGGGGGATTTTCTTTCCTTTTTTGGATTGCAGATGTGAGTATGTTAAAGTTTCTAGGGACAGAAAAGGTAAGTGGCTGCTGCTTTGTTTTCTCTTGCTTCCTGTATATATGAAACCTTTCTGATAGATCTGCAGGAAGAGATTTAGTTGCAGATGGCAGAGGTCAGTGTCTTGTGTATTCAATGTAGTCAATAATAAAGTCAGGACTTATGCTAACTGAATGTTAATAAGGAAGCACAAGGACCTTGGAAAGTCATTATGTCTGGTCATTTGCTTCATAATATTACTCCAACAGGCTCAGGAGGCCAATGCAAGGAGATTTTTAAACAAGTAACGAGAAAAGCCCAGAAAAATAAGGAAACGATCGAAATGCTGCATAGATTGTAAGATTCATGTAATATACTACAGCTCGGCAGAAGGAGAATTTTAAAATGTAGTTTATGTGTAGCAGAGGGAATAGTATTATTTCTTATTGAAGGAAATTTGGTCCTTATCCAAATGCACATGTTATGTTTTTCTTGTCTAAATACTATGATTCCTTCTTAATACATATAATGGGCTTCTACAGGCACTAATTATAGGTACTTCAAATGAAGTTAGTTACATAAAACTAGTAACTTTCTTTATGGAAGAATATTTATGCATCACTGCATTTAGATGGGTAGAGAGGAAGAAGTTAAGATTGAGTGACTGGTGAGGGAAAAGCAAATAAATGTAAACCAGCATCTGTCTCTTATTCTCTGTGTTTTCATCTCAAATTTCGTTTCTTCCCAGTATGAAGATTAACACTGTATCTATGCATTTAGTCCAGGCTTGGGTTTTACCCTTTGTTTCTTTTCTAGTCCTTCATTCTTTATCCTCAATGCACATTTATTTCCATAAAGCTAAGAAGGAAGCCACAGTGGTGCAAGCAAGACACACACACACACACGCACACACACACAGACACACACAGACACACACAGAGTAAACTTGTCATTATGCAATGGTAAGGACCAGAGAAGTATTATCCATTGCATCGTTTGCAAGGAGAAAACATCCCAGTTCCTCAGATGAGGCAAGAGCACAGCATGATCTTTTGTTCCCACTAATTTGTAAGTCCTAGGAGATCTTCACTTTATCAAAGGACTGCCTATTACCTAATGTGAAAAAAGAATCTCAAAATGTTAGATTTTAAAGTAACTTAATATTTCTACTTCCTGCTCTTGTTTTTATATATCTATCCATCCATGTATCTATTCATTTATTCAGTGTTTCTAGAACCTCTGTATTAGAACTGCAGATTTGAAAGTGCAGCTCTTAAGAACCTCATTGTCTAGTGAGAGTACAGACATAACAATAGTAGAAATATGGTAACTCCTATGTCAATAGCGACACATACAAACTGGTCTAGAAGCACAGAGGAAAGAGTAGCTTAAACTCAGAGTTTCAAGAAGTGACATTTGAAGTAGATTACAGAGGGTAATGAGTTAAAGGCATGAGAATAAGGACAAGTAAGGAAATCACAAAGGGAGAGATGTGGAGACATGTTTGGGTAATGATGAACAGAAGTGAGAAGTTAGAGGCTTGGCAGTTGTGTGGAATGGAAGTGGAGGCTGAAAATGTTCTCCTGAGCCACATGGTGCAGGCCTTGTTTGCCTGGCTGTGGTGAAGATAACCTGAAGACTAGAGCCATTGAGTGTTTCATGATGTCTTGCAGAAAGTAATGGTGGAACCATGATGTGGCTCAAGGTCTTACCTTCCATAAAGTTCTCTCTAACAAAGGATCAACTCTTGCTACCTCATTTTAGCAGAAAGGGTGGGAACAGATAGTCAAACTCAAGTTCCTTCTATTCTTCTGGCAAATCCATGCCTAAAATTCCCACACACATGCACATAGATACAAAAAACCATCCAAAACAAGTGTAGAGCTTAATGAATTATTTTGAGCCAATGATCATTGTAACCACTATTCAGGTCAAGAAATAGAATTTTCCCAGTCACTGTAGAAGTTCCTTTAGGTACCTGATTCTAATTATAGTATCCTCTCTTACTTTCTGTTAGTCCCTATTTATTTTTACTTTTATAGTAATCACTTCCTCAAATTTCCTTATGGTTTATTACTCAAGTGTCTGTCCTTGGATACTACAGTTTAACCTTGCCCATTCCCTTTTAACTTGACATCTCTTTTAAGTCCTCTTTATCCTATAGGCCCCCTTCACCATTTCACTTTCCCATAACTTACCTGTTGAAGGACTTGGGTTATTTACCTGCAGAATTACCTTCAGTCTAGATTTTGCTGATGGCATACTCAAGAGACAATTTAATAACTCACTCCATCACCTTCATTTCCTAAACATTGTCAGCTACATCTCAGGTTTGATCCCTTTGGTGTTGCATCACTTCACTGAGAGACATATCAAATCTGATTTTTGTTTCTTTGTGGTGTCAGTGGCTGTTAAGGCTCAATACTTAAATCTATTCTTTCAGCTATTTCAGGCTAAAAAAGAATGTTTTTCTATCATTTTGCTTTTACTTATTAGCTGAAAAAGCTTTTAAAGGAGTTGAGTCCCCTTATCTATCATTTGGTTTATCTAGTGACGGACTGCTGTCTTTTTACTTAATTTAAGACAAATTGGTTCATATGAACTTATGGATTTCAAACATAATTTAAATATATTTCTTGGTTTTCAATCTGTTGCAATGCTTATCCTTATTTGAGTTTACATTGTTTCATCTTTGGCCAGTGAGCTCCTGAAGAACTGATTTCTGAGACCTTTTGCCATGACCCTAGTAATCTTACATGGACTCTTTGCTATTCATTTGATATGTCAAGATGTTTCAGGGTCATCTTGTACATTTCCTGATGCTGACCTGGAAACAGCTATATCTTGAAAAGCTCTGTTTGATTGTTTTTTTTATAGAGATGGTTTTTCAAAACCACAGCCTAAGTACGAGAGATCCTTATTTCTGCTTGGTTAATCATTGTTTCGTGGCCTTTTCATTGGACAGAGCTAGAACACATACATACATACATTATAATATGAATAATATATCGTGCATTATATGTTGTATTATATAAATATAAAAATATAAAATATTACCGAAATAAATATTTTTAGTGTAAACACATAAAATACTTAAATTCATATCAATATTTCCAATTTATATTTAAGCTTAGCATGGTTTAATTTATCTGGATCTATATTATATCCTTGTCTTCTGAATTCTGCACCAAGAATTTTAGTTCTCAAGGGCACAGGAGTAATAGAATTAGGAAAGCCCATAATTTTTTGTTTTCCTTTTCTATACATACAATAGTGTGAGAATAACAATACTAATACTACCATTGCCAATTCTAAAAAACTGAAAACAGTTTATTATTTGTTTTATATATGTTAGTCCCATACTCCCACAGTTTTTAATAGTTGTACTGAATCTATATTATTAGATCACATAGCCGTTACATACTATAATTTCTCCCTTTTAATCCTCACTTAATTCTATAAGTCGCTACATACTTAATGTTTTTCACCAGTCTCTACTGATCTCAGTTGTTTGAAGCTTGTTCTGTAGTAGATTCCTTGAGAAGTACTCATGAGGAGAATAGTAACTGAACTATTATCGCTTGCTGTCTGTCTCCTGTATATTTGAATGTCAGTTTTTCTGAATATAAAATATTTGGTGCACATTTTTTTCTTGAGTGTTTTAAGTCAGTTATTCAGTTTTCTTTTGGGATAAACTGTTGTTGAAAAGTCTAATGACAAACTAATAATCCAATCTATTATGTAAATCATATGTTCTTTAGTCTAGATTCCAAAAGAATTTTTTCTTTAAATTCCTGTTCTTTTACAAGAAAATTTATTTTTTGCTTTTGGTTATTCTGGGTTTATATTTTCCAGTATATATTGTACATTTTCAATATGTGGTTTCAAGTCTTTTTTATTTCACAAATTTGTTTTTGAATTATATTCTTGAGAATTTGTTTTAGTGTTTATCAATACTGGTTTTCTTCTTCAGGTATTCCTATTATCTGTATGTTGGGTTTTCTTAACTACTTCAATATTTATCTCTTTTCCCACATCATCTTCATCTCTTTCTTCATTTACTTTTGATGTTTAATTATTTTCTCCTTTTTTTCTTCTATTTATTTCAAAGTATTGTTATTTACTCATTTTCTTTTAATTAAATTTTCACTTCTAAAATAATTGTTTAATTTCTAATTATTTCTTGAGTGTTATATCAGTCAATTATTCTAATTTTGATTTGTGTTACTGTCATATTGTATTACTTTCTTAATGGCTTCAAATCATTTTGAAGTGTTATGTTACAGTTTTGATTGCTTTTTGAAATCTTTTTTTCTGGCATGCTTTTCTTTTCTATAGTTGTGCTATACAATATAGTACCAACTAGCCTCATATAGCTATTTAAATTTTAATCAGTTAAAATTTAATAAAGTTAAAACTTAGTTCCCTGGGCTCATTAGTCAATAGTCACATGTGTCTAGGAGCCACTGTATTGCATGGCACAGATATAGAACGTTTCCATCACCAGAGAAAGTTCTACTGGGCAGCCCTGAACTATAAGGATGTATTCTGTTTCTTATTTATCTTTTCTCTTTTAGTAACTACCTCAGATATAGACTTCAATACATTCCTGCTACTCATTTCACGTTAATTTAGTTTTTCGAGAATGTTAGAAAGAGCCTTGGTTCAGATAGCTGTGCAACTTTATGGAACTCCCTCTTCTCTTTTTGTTCGTTTGCTTATTTTTATGTTGTGCCAAGAAGCGTGACAGCTTGATTTCTGAGATTTCTTGCTAATTTTTCAGATCAGGACCATTTCTTTTCTTTGTCTTTTTTTTTTTTGGTCTATGTCTTGCTTAACTTTAAAAAAAATGTATTTATTTATTTTTTAAAGAGGGGTCTTACTTTGTTGTCTACAGTAGTATAGTCATAGCTCATTGCAGCCTCAAAACTCTGGGCTCAAGGGATTCTCCCACTTCAGCCTCCGAGTAGATGGGACTGTAGGCATGTACCACCATGCCGGGCTATTTTTTTTTCTTTTAATTTTTTTAGAGACTGGGTATTACTATGCTTCTCAGGCTGGTCTCCAACTCCTCACTTTAAGCAATTCTCCCCTCTTAGTCAGGATTACAAGCACCACCCACCATACCTGGCCTGCTTCATTTTGATCCCACTGTCAACAGTTTCTCCTAGGTATGAGTCCCCATCCTAAAAGACACACCTGGCTGGTCAGTTTCCAGCGTGCACAGTGGCTAGACTGCTGCAGCTCTTTTAGGTATTTACTTATGCCCTTTGTACACACATGATATTAGATTGAGCAAAACTGTTCCAGTGTCATCCCCTATTCTCAAATTGGCTTGCCAAGGTTTCCAATAATATCTGCTGGCTGTTTTGAGGCTGTCCTATTCTTAGTCCATAGACCTGTATTGTTTTTATTTGCTTTTTCCTGCACTGATGTTGGCAGTATGAACATCTTGTGGCTGCTGGTGGCTTTTCCACCTTGTGTCATTTTGGGGATTCACATCATGTGGTTACCTTGCCATCTAGTTTTGTTGTAAATGTGATCTATGTGTTTTCGATCTGGCTATCTAGTTGCTCTGTTTTAATGGGATACATCAATGGGATACATAAATGGTCAGATCCATGGACCAATTCCTTTGAAGACTACATTATTTAAAAATCTTCAGCCGGGCGCGGTGGCTCACGCTTGTAATCCCAGCACTTTGGGAGGCTGAGGCGGGTGGATCACAAGGTCAGGAGTTCAAGACCATCCTACCTAATACAGTGAAACCCCTCTCTACTAAAAATACAAAAAATCAGCCAGGCGTGATGGCAGGCGCCTGTAGTCCCAGCTACTCGGGAGGCTGAGGCAGGAGAATGACGTGAACCCAGGAGGCGGAGCTTGCAGTGAGCTGAGATCCGGCCACTGCACTCCAGCCTGGGCGACAGAGCGAGACTCCGTCTCAAAAAAAAAAAAAAAAAAAAAAAAAAAACAAAACGAAAAACAAAAAAAACTTCATAAACTTCTCTTCACAATTATCTTACTTTAGTTTGAGCAAAGTACTGGGTTTCCATCAGGATTTGACTTGAGGTAAAAGGTTGTTATAGACCATGCAGCTGTCCCCTCTTTCAGATGTTCTCCAGCGTATTTATTCTGGATGGAGCTCACAATGGCTGACTTTTTATTGCATTTGAAACTACATTGTAAGATATTTTTCTGCTCATATTAAGTCTACTGCAAACATTTAGTATGTTGCTTAATTGGCCAGCTGCCAAGTTGTTGGTTTTCCTTCTCGTTTAGAACTTCAAGATAAATCTGAGACTTACTTAAGTGGGAAGTTTGGTTAGATATATATTTGTGTGTGTATATATATTTGCGCATATGCAGTAACTCTCATATAATATACTTCTGCACTTGGTAAAATTTCAATGTTGAAGTGTATTCCTAGATCCTCTCACAAGGTTTTTCATCTTGGCACTATTGGCATTTTGGTCCAGATTATTCTTTTACTGGGGGGCTCTTCTGTGCACTGTAGGATGTTTAGCAGCATCCCTGGCCTCTACCCACTAGATGTCAGTAGCATCTCCCGGTTGTGACAACCAAAAATGTCTCCAGACATGGCCAAAATCTGGGTGAGAGTGTAGAGAGTGGGTACTGGTGCTGTTGCTGCTGCTGCTGCTGCTGCTGGTAGTGGTGGTGGTGGTGGAATGGGGGTTAACCCCTGTTGAAAACCATGGTCTAATAGTTCTTTCACTTGATAGTTAAATAATGGTCAGAAGAAGGAGCCATTATTTATATAAAGTCACACTACTATGTCAGAACTGTTTTCTAGAATCTCTTGAAAGACATTACAAAGAAACAGATAATTATGTCTAATTATACTTCATCTTATGAAAGTAAATGTTTAAAAGATTTTGGTAATCAGGATAAAGACCTTTTATTTTGGACTAAATTGTTATTTTGATAGCCTCTACTGTGGATATTTATTGCAAGAAGAAGAAGTGTTCACTGTTGCTTCTTGGAATGTAGACTAAAACACTCCACAGGTATGCCTTTGGACTTTGAAGAAAATTGGGAAACAGCTGTTTAGATAATAAGATTCTGTGGGTTTGTTGATTTCTAGTAAGAGAATTATTTTGAGATTGCCTTCTCTTTTGGAATTTTCTTTGACAGAGTTGGTCAAGAAGAAGAAGAAAAAGTACTGGTAAGTATCCCTCATCACTAAGGACTGCTGGGAAAGCAGCCAAACTGGTAAAGAAACAGGGAGATCGGCATCTTTTTCAACTGGGGGGAAGAATCCTAAGTCCAACTTGGTAATGCTTTTCCCCATCACCATCTTTTGGAGATTTATGACAGTATATTGTTTTAAACCCTGTAACATCTTTAAGACAATTGGCAGAAATGAGAACGAGGGAGAGAGACAGACAGACAGACAGACAGAATGAGAATAAAAGCACAGCACTTATTAAGAAGTTCAGCACAAGTTTATTATTAAATGTTTCTTAAAGGTAGCATCACTGACTTTTTGGTGTTTACCAAATTTTGCTGTTTTCGTTCTCATGTTTTTCCTAAAACTATAAGTTTTAGATATATTAGAAGAAGAATGTGGGCAAGACTTTGCTGTGATAAAGCTGCCCTATAATTTCAGAGTTTTAAAAATGACTGTGATATGAAAGCATAAAATATGATTTTTTTAGATTCAACAAATTTTTTCTCTAATGCTGTTCATGGAGGTCAGCCAATGAGACCATTTCACAGGGAAGGCTCCTTCAAAAGGTATCCTTTCATTGCTTAGGAAATTAATAATTTTCCCCTTATGGGAATCCAATATAAACTGCTTCTCAGATTGTATTTTACGTATTGGTAAATGGCATTTGAATTACTTGGAAGAGAAAGAAAGCAAAATAGAAGGCCAAATAACATTTATTGAGCCCATTAATGTATAGTTGTTGTCTCCTGCAACCTTTAAAGCAACTCTATGAGTAAGTATTCTTAGCTCCATTTTCCAGATCAGGAGATATCCCAATATAATTAATAATATCCTACAAATGAAACTCTCATATTTGCTTTATAATTGACAAAGAACTCCAAAGGTATGGAATGTGCATCAGGCTATTAGAAAGTATATAGTTACTGATTTAATAACCCTTTATTAATACATATTCATAAATGTTTTCTAGATATGAAGCCTTTTAGAATTACATTATCTAATAAAGCTTCATAAGGGAGAGGACCTTCTAGTCTAGTTTACTTATCAACAATGCATAGAAATAGATGTCTATGTATGTAATAGATAATATATATATATTTGCTGATACAATTAAATTATAAAAAGAGCATAATAATGTTTACCCGAAGAGTTGTAAGAAGTGAATGAGAAAATACAGTAAAGCAGCAGACCTCATGCAGACACTCCATAAATGCTCATTCCCTTCTCTTCACTGTAAACCTCCCTCCTGAATGAGCTGCTGTTTATGTCTCCATCCTTGATACCCATCAGTGACTGGCATTTGCTTTGAGATGAAATCTTCTTCAGCAGCCACTCTTGTTACGCCTGGATTAGGCCATCCTATTCCAGGCATGGAAGTATTCTTTTAAAGTAATCAGTGACTTCCAGGACAACTCCAACTCTAAAGCTTTCTATATGAAAGTAGGCTAACAAGTATTACTCCAAGTACAGGGCACAAAGCATAAGACATCTGTTTGAACTGTTAAGGAGGCATTGAAAGGGCCATTTTGGGGGATGAAAAAAGGAGAGTGGAAATAAAAATTAAAGATCCATTTGCCCCTTGGTGGTTCCTCTTCACTAATATTCACTGAACTTGCAGGGCTGAGAAACTAAGTGTTTCTAAATGTCCATGGAAAATTCTGTGTTCAGATGCTTTTTTAGAGTTCACATTGATTTATACAAACTAATTTTATTTCATTGAATTTGTTGTGCAGCTCTATCCTGGTGAATATGTGACACCCAGAGAAACAACAATTTTCTTCACTTTTCTTTTTTATGTTTAATTTCAAACCTAGTTCTCCAAAAGCATTTAGGAAACAGAAGAATCTAAGATTTTTCATATGTACAGTTATGTGCATTTTAACAAACTTTAAACTTCAGAGATTAACTACGCCTTCCTGCTCTGCAGAATACTAACTGCTACCTGCACAATAATAAAGCGTTGAGAACTGGGGAGGGAAGAAGCTCCTGTGTGGCAGTTATGCCTGGGAAAGAGAATTTAGCTTTCATCAAGTTTACTAATAATCTTGAATCTTCATATGGAAATGTGACTCATTTCTCTGAGCTGCCTGCCACATGTGTTTCAGAATGTCTGTGTGTGTGTGTGTGTGTGTGTGTGTGTGTGTATATATATATATATATATATATATATTTTAAAGGCAATATGTTCTATGGCTCCATGTTATATAAAGCCTTCTATATAAAGGCTCTATGTTCCCTGCCTCCAACGGAAACCAGTTTAACAGGAAATGATCAATGTTGGCAAGCTTGAGGGGATGAGTTAAGGAGGGTTGATTTCATGTGGAGAAGAAAAGTGAAGCAAGAGGACAGAATTTCTGTATTTTCATTTTCTGCATAGAAAATTATCCAGGTTTTTTTGGTACATTATTATGTTTTTACTTGAAAGAGATAATCCATTTGTCAGGGTTCTGGGAATCCTAAAGTGCTAATCAAATGTTAGTATATACAGCCAAACATTGATTATTTTTAATATGACTTGTTTTCCCCCAGGCCTTACACAATGTACCTATGGGATGACCTTTACATCAACAGCACAAAATTGACTTGCTTCATTCACTAAAAATGCCAGAGTCCTCTCACTCTCCGCACACACATTAAAAACAACAACCACAACACTTATAAAGTTACTCCCAAGGACCGTCTCTCCTGTGCTCAGAAACAAGTTGGTCAAGGATGATCCTCGGGTGTCCTTCGATGCCTTTGTCCTTTCCTCCGTCTGTTGCCCCCCAGCTTTGGTACATCTCTAGGGTAAGGAAATCTTTGATACATGTTTGTACCAGCACAATCACCTAGCATATTATTACCTGGCTCAGCCTAGGTGACCAGCAGATGATTAAGAAATTGGATTAACTAACACATTCTGCCTTGTCATCCTGTATGTTCGCTCTTTCATCTGAGATTGTTATCAGCAACCTATCTATGCCTGCATCTGCATTATTAATGATGCAAAGAGTCTTTCTGTCTATCCTTGCTTGGAGTAGAGGGTTGGGAATGAATGAACTCTAATGTTCCTTACAGTTTCCAGACACTTTCTATCATGTTTGTTAATATGGGCTTTGGGTTCAGACAGACCTGAGTGTGAATTCTGATTTTGCTGCTTGATAGAAACATTGGCTTGGAAAAACTTAACTGTCAGTGCTTGCATTGGAGGTGGTTAATAAATGTACATTGAATAAATTAATGTTCTCTATGCCTCATTCCCTAAAATGAAGAAAATAATATGCAGTATACCTAGTAGTGCTGTTAAATATCTCATTTGGCAAATTTAGGAACGCAGAAAATTATTCAGATGTCTTACAAACATACTTTTTGATAATCATCTGCCATTTTTCCTTCCCTTCCTACATGCCTGTAGTCTTCTGAATGATCTATCTATCGATCTATCTATCTAGATTTCAGGGAAGGTTAATTTCTGATATTATGTTGTATTTCTATGGCTCCCTATGTTCTCACAACATACTGTTTAACTTTGCCATTTCAGCAAGCATCTGAGGTAATTGAGGATATCATTTGCTTGTTACAGACCAGAAACCTGAGCCTCAGAAAGAATTTGATTTACCTAAAGTTACCAGAGTCTCCAAAGTATGATGAGAACTTAGCTTTTCTGACCTAATATCTGGGAGGTTTTGGCCACTGCCTTGCTGTCCTCTCAGTGATCAGGATTTCTAAAATGAACTGAACATTTATTTATCTACACACGCCAGTTCTTTTTGATGAAACACAAGGGAAGGAAGACTCGAGTTCCAACTTACTGTGTGGCTTTAATGGCAGTACATTTGATTTACTTTTTTGATCTCTACAGTTTGTTTGCGGGTGAAATGAGGAAGAGGAGAAACGGAGAAATAGTCCATTAAGCCCAACAGCTGTGTTTGTGTTTGCAGCTGTTCTTGTGCATACAGGGCTGCAGGGAGACCCTGACTGCTGGTGGAATAGCTGATCTCACGGCCAGTAGCTAGGTTCCTTTGTGATATTTGGAGACTAGCTGGAGCATGAGGAAAGTTTAGAAGAAATGCAAGTCTTGCTCAAACTAGGATTCTTCAGTGTAAAGCATATCCTTTTCCCCTTTTTCAGTATTATGCAGGTTCATGCCTGACTGACTCAAGTAAATAAGCAGCTTAGCTATGATGGGGCCGGCTGAAGGTGGAGTGCCAGGAACTACTAATAGATTCAAGAAGAACAATAGAATATTGGTAAAAAGTGTGGATTCTGGAGCTAACTGAACATCTACTACGTGCAAGGTGCTGGGGGTATAGCAGCAGGGAAAAAAATCCCTGTTCCTCTTATAGAGCTTATATTTTAGGGGGAAGAGAGAGATAGGAAAATAAAAAAGTAAATGATATAGTATGTTAAAAGGTTATTGTACTATGGAGAAAAATCTGTCAGGGAAGGGGACAGGGCATATTATTAAAATTTTCCCTCTTCTCTGGTCCATGGCAAAGTTTTGTGATTCAACTTTTTAATGTATCAGCTTCTAATTCTTGGGCTGCCCTGGTTCTCCTCTGCTAACTTTATCCTTCTTTTATCCAGGAAAAAGCAAGTCTTGCAGTTTGGTGGGAGAGAGTATGCAGTCCCAACACGGCATGAATTTAGGAGTGAATAAACAAAAGAAAAAAATCTATTATTTAGAGATAAGCAGGCATTAAAAGTTTAAAAGTCCACCTTAAAATCATGTTTTCTGTTTTTTTTCTTGCTTTTTCTTACATCTTGTAAATCAATAATACTGAATTGAGTTCTGAACTGTGCAAGCTTGTCCCAGCTATACAATCCCTTCTGCCCAATGGAGGAATATTTATATTTTCCAAACACACCTTTTTTTTTTTTCAAGAGATTTGGACATCTATCATTAGAATGGAATAAACGCAACACAATACATGAAAGAAAGCCCAGACTAAAGCAAGAATGAAGCTGCAATCACACAACAATGACAAGCCAAACACTCCAGAAGCCTTGGAGCCCTTCCAGCAGTCATAGCCAAAGGGGAAGGCACCTACCAGTTCATCAGATAGATGAAGGCTTCCTTTCATTGAATTTTTTAAAGAAATTCTTCATGTTGGACAGTCCATGAGAGAATAAGAAATAATAAAATGAGCAATATCCTCATTAATAGCTTTAGTGCAGATGCAGATTTTTTGTTGTTGGGTATGCTTAGAGTGATCAGGAATGTTCCTCCGTCTGTCTCCTTTTAGCCTCTCAAGTTTCTGAGGGAGAAGTCAAAGACAGGGTTTTGGAAACCTGTTTGGAACCATGTGGAGCTACAGTGTCCCGGCCACAAAGGCAGGTAAAATCTCAGAGCCTTTGCTGAAAGTAGGAGGATGATTTTCTTGGCTACTCCCTGAGCCTACCGTCCAGCCCTGGGCCCTCAGTGTCAGTGGTTTGCAGACATTTTTTAACATGCCCCACAGTCAGAAATATATTTTACTTTGCCAGCCAATACACATGCACACACACACAGTTTAAACAAACATTTCTCTAAATTTCCAAGACAATATTTTCCCATACTGCAAAAGAGGCACTCTGATTATTTTTATTCTATTCAATTCTATTTTTAAATTGTTTCTTCTGCACTATACACAATCGCAAAGACATGGAATCAACCCAGGTGCCCATACATGGTGGATTGGATAAAGAAAGTGTGGTACATATACATTATGGAATGCTACGCGCCCATAAAAAATGAAATCATGTATCTTGCAGCAACATGGATGCATCTGGAGGCCATAATCCTAAGTGAATTAACTCAGAAACAGAAAAACCAAATATCTCATGTTCTCACTTATAAGTGGGAGTTAAACACTGGGTACACACGGACACAAAGATGGGAACAATACTAAGGATTCCAAAAGTGGGTAGGAGGGCAAAGGTTGAAAAATTACCTACTGGGTACTATGTTCACTACCTGGGTGACAGGATCATTAGAAGCCCAAACCTCAGCATCAGACAATATAACCATGTAACAAACCTGCACATGTACTCCCTGAATCTAAAATAATAAAAAAAGCTGCTTGTGACCAACAAAAAAATTAATTTCATGACCCACTAGTAGAGCGTAACCTGTAGTTTGAAATACAATACTTTGAATCAATTGTTCTCAACCAGGGCAACTTTTCAAATTTCACATGTCTCTCCCTTGATGATTTGATGTAAGTCTATGATGTGTATAGGTGGTAAAATTTCCCTAAGTGTTTCTGATATGTCCTGTTGCCATCTTCTAGCCAATCCAAAGCTACAGAATGCCAAGAAAAATAAACAAAAGGAAAAGAAAGAGGCAGATGTATTTCCCTGTCCCAAGGGGTGCCATTTCCTAATAGAAGGGAGTTCTGGGCTCCAATTAAGACATGAGCAGTTGGACTACTACAATCCTCAGGAGAGAAGCCAGGTATATTTATGTAAGAAAAACAGTAAATCCAAGGAGAGTCAACCTTCGCCAAAGCCTAGACGTTTAATCCTTTAGGTTGTTAAGGAAAAGGTTTCTGTTTTCCCAGGACCAAAATTCCAGATGCAATAATATATGTATATTCTTTAGTGCAGGCAGTGAGGCTTAATGAAACCTACATCTGTACCTCCATCTTCAGCAGATTTCTGGTAATCTGCCAGGGTCCAAGTTTTCCTGGGTGTTAACATCTCAGGGTACATTGTATCAGGGTGACCAGGAATTTTGCAGACAGCATTTTGGAAGTACAGAAATAGGTGAGATCCAATTACAGGGGGATGTTCTATCTGGCTGTGATCCTTCAGTCTCACATTTTGGATTCAGATGGGCAGGGAAGGAGCCATCATACTTAATATCCTGAGAAAATAATTTTTAATAACACCTCTCTGTGTGACAAAATTATTTTCAGTAACAGTTATAAAATGAAACAAAAATTAATAAGAGCCAGAAAAGAAATGTAGGGGTTGACATTTGAAAAACTTATCTCTCTATCTATCAATCATCTATCTATCTATCTATCTAATCACTTATTTATTATTTTTTTTTTTTGAGACAGAGTTTTGCTCTTGTTGCCCAGGCTGGAGCATAGTGGCATGATCTCGGCTCACTGCAACCTCCGTCTCCCAGGTTCAAGCAATTCTACTGCCTCAGCCTCCCGAGTAGCTGGGATTACAGGCATGCATCACCACACCTGGCTAACTTTTGTACTTTTAGTAGAGACAGGGTTTTGCCATGTTGGCCAGCCTGGTCTCAAACTCCTGATCTCAGGTGATCCGCCCACCTCGACCTCCCAAAGTGCTGGGATTTACAAGTGTGAGCCACCACACCCAGCCTAGTTTAATTTTTTATAGGCATGATATTATATGTATTTATTATATGCAATATCATGCTTATAAACATATATATTTATTATATATAATATCATGCCTATAAAAATTAAATTAGCTCAGCTGTAGTGGCTCATGCCTGTAACTCCAGCACTTTGGGAGGCCAAGGTGGGTGGATAATTATATGTAATTATATATAACTATATAATTATATATACTAATTGTATATAACTATATAATTATATACAATAATTATAATATATAATGTCTGTATAAAATTAAATTAAAACATTTAAAATGAAATATAGTATGAAAATGAGATAAAATTATAGATTAAAATATTTTAATTATTGACATGTTCTTAGAAAAATATTGTATGTGATAATATTGAATAATAACATTACAGTCTATTTTTAAGCCATCACTTCAGAAAATTTGTCAGTGATGTTGATTGATCTCTGCATATGCATGTTCAGTACACAGTATGGTCAGATGTGTCAATCTATTTTTGCTCATAGTTCATTGAATAACACTTTTTAATTAATTTGTAATTTGACACATTTCTTTTACATAAAACAACAGATATCTAAAATAATTACGAAAAGGTTTAAACATAAGAATACACTTGTCAGAAGTTCCTAAATAATCCCATTTCACAATTTCAGAAATTGTAATACTATCCATTTTGTTTTTCCCTCAAGATCAACTTTAGAAGCTTGAAAATGTCTCTGCAGTTGAAAATTTTCCACTAAAAATCTTTAGCATAAAATTTATCATAAATTTTTACTCTATTCTGTAAATATTTCTGAGGTCCTTAGTATTTTGCAAAAATCAGAAATTGGCTGGACACTAGTGAATACTGGCATTATTTAATCCATTGCTTAAGAATGAGTTATATAATTGAACTAACTGAAGTTCTGCTTCTTTGTCGTTACAACTACTGTGTTATTATAGTTTATTTGGAATCTACTGTTTAAAGACATGCATATGTAATACCACAGGGGTTGGAGACAAATTGTGGCCAAAGCAAGCTTCAGTAAATGGTACAATTAAAAGTTACCTGAATTAACTTTTGTAGAATATAATGTTTATCAAAGGATAAGCAATACAAATGTGATGATTTGAAGTTTGTATATATTATTAAAGTTCAATCCTATCTGCAGCAATTGTTTTAAACATAGACCAACGAAAAGAATTTTCTGGGGAGAGTATTATTGCCATTGCTTAGAATTGCCAGTGCGCTGTGATAGTAAAAAGCAGACTAACTTCTATTTGGTTTTATTATTGTTTTTAAATTCTGTACAGACTCCCCGATGCCCACACTAGGAACAGTTCCACCCCCAGTATGCCACTGGGAACAGGTCTGTAGTGAAGTCTGCCTGATTTGAGTTCTGTTCTTCCCCCAGCACCTCAGACAGGTTACAGAGCTGACCTCAAGCTTTTCTCCCTTCCATACCTGAAAGGTGAGTTTCTGACATGGAATTCTTTGGAGAGAGAAAGAGAAAAAAAACCCAAAACTACCCCCCACTCCTAAAAAAAAAAAAAAAAAGTTTAATCTCTAATAAGGCATTCTGCTGTAAGGGTAACACTAATCTTCACCCTTTGTAACATTCTTGGTCTCCAGTGACCTGACCTATTAGCAATTGTTGTCTTTGGGGTAGATGTGGAGAGAAAACCTGTGCTTCCCAGAGAGGCCAACCTTTCACAGATTGCAGGCAGTGCTTTCAGAAGTGAGAAACAAGCACTCTGTGTTCACAGCCCAGCGTTGGATCCCTCCCAAGGTCTGTCACTGATCTGTTGTGCAAACGTGGGCCAATTACTTAGTCTGTCTGTGCAGAGTATCTGTAAAGTGGGGATAGCAGTAGTACCTGCATCCTAGAAATTTTGTGATGATTAAATGAGAGGCACCTAGAACAATGCCTGGCATATAGAAAATACTCAATAAATATCAATTAATAGTTTTCCTCTTTTGTATAATGGTCATTAAGAAATGCATGAAAGAAATGTGCAAATCAAGAAAGACAATTCTTTCATGGGTTTAAGTAAGTGCTCTAAAAATTTTGTTTCTGAGACTAATCTGATTTTAGTTTACATAAAAGCTAGTTTATCTTATTAGCCATATTATTTAAAAGGGCTACACCATCTAGACATCATTCCCACTCTAGATAAATGGGAGATTGGATGCAGTCTGAGTTTGCATGGTAAGAGAATCTGGGACCTGAGGGAAGGTTTAACTGCACAGCAACTCAAATTCCCTAGAAAATCTATGGAAACAGCCCAATTATAGGGGATGACTTGAGTCTGAGGGAAGTTGATCCCCATTAACAGCTTGCAATTTAATGCTTGCCACTATCCAAGTTTAGGCCCTGGCAACTAGTATTTCAATTATTTTTATCCATTTGTGCTTCTTTTCAAGAACCTACTGCACTTCTCTGCCAACATTGAAGTTAAATAGGAAGACTAACAGATTGAAGCTTTGTTCCAAAGGAGTTTCCTTTGTTTCAGCTTCTTAACACTTAAGCTTCACTTTTGACAACTTCAAGAATCTAGCATTCTACTTCACTACCATTTTACCTTACTTTCCTTCACCTATCCATTAAGACAGGTTCCTCACTGTACCTGCTTATTCTCTTTCCAGTCTTTTTTTCACCCTCTCTTTACCTCTAATACCTTTTCTCTATAGTGTAGAGGAATATTGTCTCTGTCCCAGCATAAGATGAAGAAACTGACTTAGAATGCAAAATAACTTGCCTAAGTTGACATATTTTGTTTACTCCATGGCAAAGTTGATCCTAGACTTCTGATTTCTAGTTTAGTTATTTTATTCTGAGTAGCTGTTGCAATTGGATTTCAGAATGCAGGTGTAGCATTCCCTTCCTTCACAGGTGTTTCAGTAGTTGAGATCTGCTTTTCACTTTCCTCCCAATAGACAACAAGAGACCCTGCAAACTCTTACAAGTTTCAATAAGATTCAAATTTGGACACACACACGTGTGTATGTGTGTGTGTAAGTGTGTTTGTGTGTGCTGAAGATGTCAGGGTGGAGAATAAAGCTAAGGGATAGGGTAATATTTAATTGACAGGTAATTTTGTTATGAATGAGTATTTGAGGCCATACCATTTCAAAAAGTCCTTCCTTTTTGACCTGGTTTCTTCAGTCCACAGACTTGCACACCACCCCGGGGTCCCTTTGATCACTTTTGGCCAGTGACCTCATAGTCCTGAATGTTAGTTTTACAGCTTCTAGTTGGCATTTTTAAGAACAAGTGCTTTGTCGTCTGTGGTTTTTGTTGAAGAGAGACATGGATTGTAAGCTAGCATATTCTCACTCTCATTTGAAGCCCAAAATAAAAGTTGGTCTCCCAGGTGTCATAGTAATAGGCAACACAAAATGTAAGTAAATGTATTTCAGTGGAATTTTGGTAGATATATGTAAGAAAGATGGCTGCACTTAAGTCAGAAGTAGGCAAGGTGCAGCATGACTCAGCGGATTTGGAGCACAGGCGCACAACCCTGCACATTATGTAACCATGCCACATGAGGTACATTAGGTAACCACTCACATGAGCTCATTCTTGGCTCAGAGTCACCATTGTCTGTAAAAGGTATAACTACCCTACTGATGCTGTACATATGGTTCATGCCCAGAGAGAGAATAAAGCCATGTCACAACTGCCTATGATTCCTTGGGTGTTTTTCCAGCTACCTACCACCTGCCCACTGAGTCCCCTTGGACCTCAGCTTGGGCTCAAACCTGATAACTGGCATAGTCAGCAGGATCCCGAGGTGAGTGAGCCTTCAGTCCCTGCTGATTTTGGGTTGGCCATGTGGCTGCAACATGGGTTGTGGTAGCTGGTGGCAGCTGTGCTGCTTGAATGGGCTCCAGTGGAAACCTGGGCAGCAGTAGATGGGTCCCCCATGAGCATGGAGAAGGTGCTGAAGCAGCTGGAAGCACAGAGCATTGAGAAGGAGCAAGTCTTTGCTGGAAGAGTCAGATGGGCATTTATGACTGTGCTACAAGAAGTACAAACCCAGTCCTTGAGGGATGCAGCACAGGTAAGGGATCTCCAAGTGCAGGCAGGGTGCCTGGAGGCCAGGCTTCAGAGCTTGGAGAAAGAATTAGAGGCTGCCATGAATGCAGGCCTCGGTCTGTTGTCTTAGCCAGAGACCCCCACTCAGTTTGATACTGAAGAGGAAGAGCCCCCATTGTGGGCTTGCCCAGTAGTCTGTCAGAAGGTAGATAATGAACAGCAATTGGGGCCCCAAAGGTAGGCTCAGGGACCTCCCCCAACCATAATGCAACACAATTTGTATATTGCCGATACCCCAACTGAGTGCAGGAATCAGGCAAGCAGTGCCGCTAGCATCCAGGGAAACCCGTGCCAGCCATGATGCTTCATCTGTGGGATGAGGGAGAATATAGTATCTCCTGTTCTGCCTTTGAGATGGAAAAGCTGGGCTCCATCATGACTCACCCCTCCCTCTGTCAGTGGTTGCAAGTGAGCAGGAGGTTAGCAGCAGGGCAAGGTGACCACACCCTGACTGAGTGGCTACAGGCAGCCAGTGGACTGTGTGGAACGATGCCAGTGAAATCCCTGAAACTGTGAATAAATGGCAGTCATATGCTGAGTGGGTGCAAGTCATCTGGGAGATGGCTATGCGGCAGACTATGTTTGACCGGGGGCCAGATGATGAACGTTTCACCTCCCACATGAGGGATCTCCCGTTGGGTTCTGCACCCCTGAGTGCCTTTGGCTCCCTAGCTGCTGTGTTCACCCCGTACACAGGATGCAGCATACATGAAATGACCACTGCCATGGTGGCTCCTGGGGAAGCAGAAAGCCATCTGCAGAAGGGGAAGGTGCCCTTCCTGCAGGGGGCTTCCCCGTGGGAATAAACAGGGCCCCGACTAGTGACATGCTTACAGATGAGGCTAGATTTGATTTTGGTTGGGGCTGACTGAGAGAAAATCGATCAGCAGCCCAGTGAAGTACTCCTAACTTTGTGGAAGTGTTTGTTTGGAGCAGCAATTCCAGAAAATGCCTGACGGGGAGAAAGACATTGCTGTGTGACCCAGTCCTGCCCGGGCAGTCCAGCTTAAAGACTACTTGCTGCAATCAGGTGTAACTGTAGTCTTTTCTGTTTGATTAGGGAACTGGCTGGGGTGCTTGGTTTGTGGGGGTCAATGGACTACCAGAGGCCACATGTGGAATTAGCAATCCACTGGTCCCCCACCAGTGTACAATGGGTACTGACACTGGTAGATACTGGCACAGATTGTAACCTTGTTTATGGGAACCCAAATAAGTTTCTGGGCAAGGCTGCATACATTGCCAGCTATGGAGACTGGTCAGTGAATATGAAACCTGTATCTCTGCACCTCGGCATCGGCTGCTTGGCTTCCTGTTTATATACTGTGTATGTCCGTCCCACACTGCAATACATTCTGGGGGTGGACAATTTACATGGCCTGGCATTACAAAGCATGGCCAGGAAATGCAGACTCTGAGTGTATGCGGTGAAGATGGTGCTGCACGGATATATGCATCACCAGCCTCAGGCAGGTCCAGCTACAACCCCGACTGGTTAATTCCACCCGTCAATACCATTTTCCAGGTGGGCATCTGGAGATAACTGAGACAATTAAAAAGCTGGAGGAGGGGCAGATATTGCGTGGCACCCACAGCCCCGACAATTCTCTAGTGTGGCCAGTTAGAAAGCCTGGTGGAACTTGGTGGATGACGGTGGACTATCAGGAACTGAATAAAGTAACACCCCCTTTGCATGCAGCTGTCCTGTCAATCATGGATTTGCTGGCCTGTTTGAAGATGGAACTGGGACAGTACCACTATGTAGTGGACTTGGCTCATGCATTTTTCTCTATTGACATTGCTCCAGAGAGCCAGGAACAGTGTGCCTTCACTTGGAAAGGGTGACAATGGACTTTTACAGTGTTGCTGCAGGGCTATGTGCATAGTCCCACCATATGTCATGGTCTCATTGCCATGGATTTAGCTGCCTGGCAATGTCCAGAAGGGGTCCACCTATTCCATTGTATTGATGATATTATGAGAACCTCTGATTCTCTTGCAGATTTAGAAGCATCAGTGCCACTCTTGGGGAAACATTTGGCAGCATGCAGTTAGGCCATCAACGAATCCAAGGTCCAAGGACCTGGATTATCTGCCAGATTCTTGGAAATTATCTGGTCATGTAAGATGAAGGTCATACCAGAGGCCATCATTAATAAAATTCAGGCATATCTCAGGCCCACCATGGAGAGGCAGCTGCAAACTCTTATGGGCCTCTTGGGATATTGGAGGACATTTGTTCCCCATTTAGCTCAAATGATAAAATTGTTGTATTGGTTAACAAAGAAGGGAGCTATCTGGGATTGGGAAGTGGCTGAGACCATCTTCCTGGCAGCCAAGTGGACTATTCAGCAGGCACAAACCCTATGAGTAGTTGACTGGGGGCACCTGTTTGAGCTGGATGTGCATGTGACCACAGTTGGTTTTGGTTGGGGCCTGTGGCAGTGTATGGAGTGCTTAAGAATGCCAGTAGGCTTTTGGTCCCAACTATGGAAGGGAGCTGAGCTCTGGTATTTCTAAATAGAGAAACAGCTAGCAGCTGTGTATGACACCCTTCAGGCTTGTGAGAGTGTGACAGGATAGGCTATAGTCATCATGTGGACGACGTACCTGACAGTGGAATGGGCGCATTCATAGGTAATGATCCCCTGGACTAGGACTGTGCAGCATCCACTTTGGCAAAGTGGGGTGTCTACTTAGAGCAGTGGAGTACACTGAGTACAAGCACCTTAGCAGCAGGGGCTTGAGACCTGTAGTTCTAACGGAAGAAGACTTGGGACCTGTAGTTCCAATGCAAGATAAGGTTATGGGGCCTGAGGCACCCTTGGACCCTGAGCAATCACCATTTAAGGAAGGGCATCCCCCCATTCCCAATGGAGCATGGTACACAGATGGGTCTAGCCAAGGAGCTACAGATGTCTGAACCACTGTTGCAGTCCAACCTAGTACCGACACGATATGGTTTGAAACCAGGTGCAACCAAAATAGCCAACGGGCTGAACTTAGTATGGATAGTGATCACCAAGGAGGAGACATCTATGGTAATCTGTGCCAATAGCTGGGCAGTCTATTGAGGCTTAACCTTGTGGTTAACTACTTGGAAAACACAGAACTGGCTAGTCGGCCACCAACCCATTTGGGGCCAAGCCATGTGGCAAGACCTCTGGAAAATGGGCCATCAGAAAGAGGTAACTATTTATCATGCATCAGGCCATATGACTTTGGCCACCCCCGGCAACGATGAGGCAGATGCCTTGCCCAAGGCCCAATTAGTAGAATTGGCACCTACACAAGATGAGGCCTTGTGGCTGCACCAGAAACTGGGACATGCAGTGGTTAAGCTGATGCAACAGGTCAATAAGCATTAGGGTCTGTCCTTGCCCATGCAAGATATTTGGGAGGCTTGTCAGAAACGCCTGGCATGTGCTCAGGCATACCCTAAATGGAGGCAGTTGCCCAGTGTTACACAACAAGTGATGATAGGGCGAGTGCCCTTGCCCAGGTGGCAAGTAGACTACATTGGGCCGCTGCTGAAGTTGCAAGGGTATACACATGTGCTAACAGCTGTGGACGTCGCCACAGGCCTGTTGCTCACCTACCCTTGCAGGGTGACTGGCCAACAACATACCATCTGGGCCCTGCAACACTTATGTGACCTGTATGGTTGCCCTCTGGCCATTGAGAGTGATAGGGGAACACATTTCACTGGACAACAGGTACAACAATGGGCACAACAAGTGGACATAAAGTGGGGATTCCATGTGCTGTACAACGCACAAGCTGCAGGTATGATTGAATGATACAGCGGGCTCTTGAAGAATGGGTTATGCTTGCATGTCACACCCTCATCTTTGCAGGGCTGGAGTTCCAGGCTGCACCTGGTGTTCCAAACCTTGAATGAACGGCCATGGAAAGGCAGCCTGGCCCTGGTGGAGGGTTTACACCAGGCTGCCACCCCCATTCCATTCGGTTGCAGATACACACTACGGATGATCTCCTCTGACCAGGTATGGGAGACGAACAACTGCCCCAACACCCCTGAAGGTGGGGGAACAGAAAACCTGGCTGTGGCCATGGACCCTGCAAGCCCCCACTGCCAGTGGTTGGCCACTGTAGCTCCCTAGGGGGAGGGCCTATAGTATGACTTGCATGCCACTCCTTGGATGTTCAATACATGGCCCCCACAGTTGACTGTTCACAGGGGAATGGCCAGAGAAGGAACCCTCCTCTGGGAGACGTATGTACTGTCTGTGTGGTCTATTATAAGCTCCCCCGTGACTTTGGCATGGATACATGACCCAAAGGAACCATGGGGAGCTGAGAAGGTGTAGTACCATTGCCCAGGGCAGAAGCCCTCGGTGGCTGCATTGTTATCCAGGGATGAAAAGTTAGCCTGTATTTTGCCTGAGGGATGTGATTTACCTCTGTTAGTACCTGTACCTGCTCTCTCATTTCAACTGTAGGTTAACATGCTCCATCTGCATTGTGGACCGGGCCCACACCTATGCTGAGGTGACCAATGTTTCCAACTGTTGGATCTGCACCACCTTCCAGCAGCTGCCGCGGACGGCTTGCCTTGGCACATACATTCAGCATCTGCAGAGAACTGGACGTGGCTGGAGACTTGGGGTCCTATGGCTGATGCCTGGAACACAACATGGTAAGCATTGGACAAAGGATGCCATAAGACCCATGGCACACCCACGCCCTGGCTGGCCATAGTGTTTACGATGGGTGAGGCTGGCTAGTGGGGAAGATGTAGTACCCCCAGCCCAAGCACCACAGTGCGTAGAGCAACATTGGAGTAACACCACTGTGGGATGGGTACCTGGCACAGCCTGTGCACATGTCACCACACTGAAGGTATGGTGGAATAAGCGGCCCCAAAAAGTCAGGCCCCAATGGACTTTGTGCCCCCTGGGAGTTTATGGGTCTGTGGGGACATAGGGTGGCCTTATCTACCAGCAAACTGGACTGCACGTTGTACCTGGGGGTCGCCTTATGCACCTGCCACTGTTCTCCCCACACTACCCAGATGCTCACATAACTGGGAGGCACGACACTCTTGGTTTTTGCGAGTACGATGAACCCCCTGTTGGTTCTACCCCTTGGCAGTGACTATCCCTGCAGCAGATGTCATAACTGTAGAAACACTAGTCACTGCTCCTGCAGAGCACATTACTTGGGCTCTGAATTACACCCAAGTGACCCTCCTCCTGTTAACAGATGAGGTTGATCAGATCAGAAAGGTGGTGTTGCAAAACTGAATGGCTTTAGACATAGGAACTGCTGGCCAAGGAGGCATCTATGCCGTTTTAGGAATACAATGTGTGCCTTTATCCCTGACAATCCACAGAACATAACAGCATCCCTGCAAGGGGTCTCATGGGAGATTGAGGCAGTCAAGAGCCTTACTGATGAAACCCTGCAGAGATGGCAGGCATTCCTGGGCTCTGGCCTATGCTGAGCCCTAATAGTCGTAAGTAGCATACCAGTAGTGAGCTGTTTCTCTCTGTATTGTTGTTGTGGGTTATGGATTCAGGGCTCTGCCCTATGGGCACGTGTGCCTACCCAGAAGACACTCTTGGCCTAGGGGGTGGAGTGTAAGGGAATTGGCTGCGCTTTCATCAGGAGGAGGCTGAGGCGGCCTTCCAGTGCAGCATGACTCAGCGGGTTTGCAGCACAGGTGCACAACCCCACACATTATGTAACCACACCACGTGAGGCACATTTGGTAACCACTCACATGACCTTGTGCTTGGCTCGGAGCCTCTATTGTCTGTAAAAGGCATCACTATCCTGCCGACAATGTACGTATGGCTGGCACCCAGAGAGAGATTAAAGCCAAGTCACAACTGCCTACGATTCCTCAAGTGTTTTTCCAGCTACCCACCACCTACCCACCGACTCCCCTCAGACCTCAGCTTGGGCTCAAACCTGACAGGATAGTGCTTAATATAGTTCAGACATGGGATTAGGTTGTTTTAAAATAATTTTTATCAATCAACATAGTAGAGCCTTTCTTTAGTCCTTTCTGAGTCTGAAAGACTTATACTATTTAAATATTTAAAAAATGAATATCAACGTTTCTGACTATTTTGACAAAGAGAATGCTGTAGGAGGCATTTCTGTAAGAAAAGTGTCCTTGGGGAAACATTAACAAATTCTCTTTCATGTAAACTTTCAAGAAACTGACATTAAAGACATGCTTAAGACTGTCCATTTATATTTATTTCACAAATAGGAACAGCTACATATACAATAATTAAAGAACAAGTTCAAAAGGACAACTGATTTATGTCACTGTTAGGTCTTAAACCTAGAATTCCTGAAGATAAAAGTTTGGGTTTATGATTGGGCTCATCTTATATTTCTTTGGCAAAAGGTAGGAAAAATTAAGATATAAATTATCTTTGCCTCATACCCATTTATTTTCCTCCTACTATCATAGTGATCATTTAATTCAATTTAATTCTAGCAGCATTTATTCAGTAACTACTATGGACCAGATTCTGTGCCAGGTGCTCTGGATGATACAAAGTTAAATAAGATATACTTAAAACTGGGCATACTTCAACTAAATGTGCTATTGTTTTTATACTAGTGCTATGAATGGTGTAAGCAAGCCTCTCTTGAGAGAGAAGAGCTTCGCAGAGAAGCAGATTTTGCTGGTGGTGAAACAGGGGAAGGTCATTCCTCGCAGAGGGAGCAGGTGAGCCCAGGTATATCTTGGAACATTTAGAGTGCATGAGGAATGTGCAGGAGATGAGGCTGGAAAGGAAGGACAGGACAGGTTACTAAAGGACTTACCTGCATGCTCAAGACTAACAAGGTTAAAGACTGTCTTCCATGAGCAATGGAAGATCAACAGTGTTTACGAAGAGTATGAAGCATATGGAAGGAAAGTTAGGGTTGTTGACTCCTGATGACCCTGAGTCTGCTGGGGAAGTGAATGACAGGATTTCTGCTGACACCCAGGAGTTAGCGGTGAGGTTAGGATATGGGGGAGAGTGTAGTCAGGTGTTGAATAGGTGCTGTAGGGGATGGAAAAGGAAGCCAACTGGTAATGAGCAACAAGATTGGTAAATAGTATCTAGCTAAAGATGAAAAAAGTCACAAATTTATCATATAGCTAATTAGTATAGGTATACCAATTTTCTGCTGCAACATTCAACAGTCAAGGTACAGAAAGTTGTATGGATATTACTACTCATTCTTAATTTCACAGACACATGTTGCTTGATGTCCCTGGAGTCCCCCAAATGCTTGTAGTCACTCATCTTTTATTAAGATCTGTGATGAAGGCCAAAAATGTGCTTTTGTGTCCTGAGGGGTGGGGTGGAAATATTTATCCAGGAATAGACATGACGCCTTTTTGACAAGAGACAAATGTTTCATTCAAATGCTGCATTTCGCATATTGGAAACTGTAATGAATTCTTGTTTACCTCTCTACCTAGTTCACAATGTCAGGCCCAGGCATTGAGGCACCTCAGGCTTCCCTCACAAAATTAAATTTAATGTTACACCCTCCAGTAAAATGGTGCATAAATCAAGCATTTGATTTGCATGGACTGTAGCAAGCAGCTTCGTTCTGGATAAATATAAACCCAACTCGGAATATTATGTCAGGGACAGGAACAAAGCAATCTAGGACTTCCAATAAAAGTCTGGTACCAAGTGTAATTCATGCTGGTATTACACTGCTCTGTGTCAAGCCTGTTATTAAAACTCTTGTTTTAACCTCCTTTTTTCATTTCAAAAGAAAATGTTTTCTTTGACCTTCCTGTATTCAGAAAACCAGTGTACACTCAAACCAGTACTATTTATAAACTGGTGTCTACTAGGACAACCATGGGCATATTTATTTTCTTTCCCCACCTACCCCTACCAACATAGAGTACACGAAGTGGGTACGTATGAGTAATCAAGTGGAAAGAAAGAAAACAAAGGGCATGGAATAAAATACACCACAGGAGATTAGGTAACATGGATATTCACTAATGTTCTACCTTTGGCCATAGTCCCAAGAGAATGGTAAGAACAGTTTCAGGGCAGACAAGTATAAAAAACGATGCAATAGCCAAATTTAATGCACATTTGGATGCAGAACATGCATCCAGTTCAGGAAAAGTGAGTCTAATTATGCATCATTCGGTTTTGTTTCCAGCCTCCAGCATATGCTGAGTTACACATTTTCCTTATATTCATCTTTTTCCCATCACAGGCTATCTGATCTATTTCTTTTTTTTTACTAAAAGTAAAATCACGGTGATCTGAAATTTACTGAGGCCTTGAGATAAGAAACATCTTTACAAATGCAAAATGAGTCCCCCACTTAATCCCCTAAGAGCATAAATAGATCACGGACTTGCACATATTCTACTCTACATCAAGGCCTGTCATGTTTATTCTGGAATGCTATAAGGGTATTACAAACAGAGCTCGCTCCTGAAGCCAAGTGCATTTCCAAGAAGGCACAGCTGTCCAGAACACATAACCAGGTGAAGATGTGATCCTGAGAGCTGTGCTGATGATTTGGTATCTGCAGTGTAATTTCTCCCAGCTGTCCACGAACATCTGTTAGAATTTGGAATGCTTCAATATCTGAATAGGTGAAAGTAGGTGTCTGAAAACATAAATTTATGATGTTTTAAGAATAGTAAATTAGGATTCATTTGTGAATGGAATACATCAATACATATGTATTAAATGGATACAATATGTCAGTCATGGTGCTAGGTACTAACACCATTTTGTCAAAACAAAATCGGACCTAGATTCCACTTTCTGGGAATTTACAAAACCAATTTAAAGTCTAAGATATATATATATATATAACTATCTTACAAGATGAAAATGTCATAAGGTATATAGATATACAAAAGGGATCAACACATTGGAGGAAATCAGAGAAGGTTAAACACACAGGATTTGGCTGTATAAAATGGGGGCAGTTAAAGGAGATCCAGTGGGAGGAGGGCAAGAGAACAGGAAATCCCTTGCACAGATCCTGCATGATGAATATTGACGAATTCCACACTACTGAATTAGTGGGTGAAAGAAGACAGCAGAGAGAAATGAAACTGGAAAGGTAGACTGGGGGACAGGGATAGAAGGATGGGACAGCCAGTGAATACTGGACTAAGCAGTTATTTTATTTTATTTTATTTTATTTTATTTTATTTTTCAGGTGGAGTCTTGTACTGTCACCTGGGCTGGAGTGCAGTGGCCCGATCTCGGCTCACTACAACTTCTGCCACCCAGGTTCAAGCGATTCTCCTTGCCTCAGCCTCTCAAGTAGTAGCTGGGCTTACAGGTGCCCGCCACCATGCCCAGCTAATTTTTTTTTGTATTTTCAGTGGAGAGGGGGTTTCACTATGTTGGCCAGGCTGGTCTTGAACTCCTGACCTTGTGATCCACCCGCCTTGGCCTCCCAAAGTGCTGGGATTATAGGCATGAGCCATTGCACCTGGCCTAAGCAGTTTATTTTAAAAAATTAAGCAATATGGAGTCATTAAGGATCTGGGGGCAAGGAAGTGACAAGGAAGCTTTATGTGGTCACAGTGTATAAGATAGATTAAAGAACAGAGACTGGTATTGAGGAGACTGGTTAGTCCTAAAGAGAAGGAACAATAACCTAAAAGAAGAGGAGCAGTGGGAACTCATAAAAAGAGACAGAGTATTATGCAAGTAGAATCCACAGGCGTGGCAACAGACTGGTGAACGAGAGGAGAAGGTAGAAGATGATTCTGAGGTTTTGATTGAGTGAACAAAAGAGTCAGATAAGTTAACAATAAAACCTCAAAAAACTTAATTTTTTTCCTTTATCTTGAAAAGATCAACGCTTTTATAAAATAGAATGTAATGTAGTTGCATATGTTTTACCTGAGCTCAAAATTCAATTTACAGACTATTGTAAGCCCTTTATTTCACACAGTAATTTGGGTAAAGTTGAGTGAGTTACTTGGAGTTGGAAGAAAAAGGAGAAGCAAAATATTTCTAAGTGGTTGCTGTGGTTATAAAATCAGCATAAAAGTTCTTGGCATTTATCATTCTGATTATTACACTAATATTTTTGGAAATCATTACAGAGAGCCAGAGTTTAGCATATCCCAAATAGAGCAAACAGCTAAGTGAAGGTACATTGACCTCGTTGATCATGATTTAAAGATTCCTATTGGAATAGAACAGCATCTAGTCTTATCCAAGTTTATTTTGAAAGTACAGTCAGTCCACTTCATGGATAAGGAGTTTTCTAATTGACTGAAACACCAAGCAGGCTGATCTCTAAGTCACTCCATCAATATCCTTACAGAGAAAACCAGCATCCCCTTAACCACCTCTCTCAGGCCAAGTGATTAAATGTGCATTGGTCATTTAGCATAATAAATGTGAAGTCAGAGCGAGTGAGTGTTGCCATGGGCCTCCTGCTGTGGAAATAAATGCCCTCCACCTTAGCATGCTTAGAGCAGACACAAAGAGTTTGCTTTAAAAGTGTTAAGGAGCCATAAGCACCCTTTTAGTTTTGAAACAGAGCCTTGATGTAGTTAATCCTATCTGTCAGGCAATGTGGAAATGTGGTCTGTTATCACTACCCTCTAAATTTGAAATAAATCTATTTTAATGGAAAACAAAAAGTGGTTCTTTAGTGATCATTTTCTAAAATGTAACATGTACCTCCTTTAAAGGGCATTTCTACCAGTATGGGGGAAATCATATGAACCTTAGAAATAGCTACTAGGGAAGAAATGAAGACTCCATTTTGAAAATGTCTTCTTTGCTCTCAGAAATCAAAGAAAGAAGAGTGCATGTTGCAATGACAGAATCTATTTATCACTAAGCAAATGCACAAAAGACGCTGTTCTTTCTTAAGGTTCTTCAGCGTATTAAGGAAATTAGCTATATTAAATTCACCAAGTTTCCGATTTTGTAAATTTATTAAGCCAACAAAATCGCTAGTACAGTCTGGTTATTAATTCTAGTTGTCTCTGCCTAGATTATTTGATCCAGGTTATTGCTACTGTAGAAGAGACACAGTTTCATATAAAATGAAGCAAATGTTTCATCAAATTAGGTGCTGTCATTCGAGGCGGGGCATATTGAAATTAATATCCTCACATCTCCACCTGCCATCCGTAGAAATTTGCCTGTGACCTGCAATAAATAGTTGTGGTTCTTGAGCTATTTAAGCCTGATTAAGGTATTTGTTATGCATTTGACAGTACACAATAGTGCACAATGTCAATTCTCAGCTGTCATCATTATGATTAAAAAGGGTAGAAGAGAATGACCCCTATGTGGAACAAGTTGTAATAAATAATGAGAATGCCATGAACCTCTAACGCAATCACAGGGTGTAGCCAAAGTCAATAAAAACTCTAGCAAGATCTCTAACCAAAAAAGTTGCCAAACAGATTATGCTGGTTTTTCTTATTCATAAAAATTATTTTTTGTTGTCCAGCTATGTAATATCCTCAACTGTTAGGGGATCTTGTTATGAATACTAATGAGAAGAATGCAGTTGACTTCAGAGAAGCACCCCATATAACCTCCCTGTTAAAGGTTAGCTTATTGGAAGCTTTTTAATTTGAAAAATAATTTAAGTTAAAGGAGGCAGCCCAATCAAAATTCCAGCAAAGAGAAGACTTCAGGATTAGGAGAAATGCCTAAACCAGTGGTACAGCTGGGTTAAAAAAATCCTATAGGCATTTTAAAATGCAGAAATCACCGGTCTTCTGTGTCCTTCGCGCTGGGAGTTGGAGACTGCAGCTGTTCCTATTCGGCCATCTTGCTCCGCCCTCCCCTGGAAGCTTTTTAATTTGAAAAATAATTTAAGTTAAAGGAGGCAGCCCAATCAAAATTCCAGCAAAGAGAAGACTTCAGGATTAGGAGAAATGCCTAAACCAGTGGTACAGCTGGGTTAAAAAAATCCTATAGGCATTTTAAAAACCTAGGCCTGATAAGTGTTCATTGGTTTTGCTCGTCAGTCTTAAGAACGGGCCAAGTGACGGTAATTCAAGCCAGTCTGTCATCTTGAGAGGCCTCAAAGTGTGTCAGTGTAATGCCGAACATCCAATCTGGCCAACTTACTCACTGAATTGTCTCCCCCTGCTGAAGCCCACTTTTAAACAATGGTGAATTGAACAACAACAAAGACAACAACAGCAGTAAAAATGCAGTAATCACAACTTTTATTAAGAATCTACCAGGCATTGTGTTTAACACTTTTTGTGGATTATTCGTTTATCAACAACTGAAGTTGATACTGTTATTACCTTTTTCGTAAAAGAGGGGAAAAAGGTTAAGTAACATGCCTTGGCTATGTGGTGTTTTTGGGCCTGAAACTCAGGCAGTCTAGTCATTTCTGTTCTTTCATCCATTATGCTATAATTCCTTCTTTATGTAGTGTATGTAAACAGATTTTTAAAAATTGAATCTTGTTTTCATTGTGGCAGAGATTGTTTTGTTTAAAAGATTCTTAAGGCTATTCTTCCTATAAAATTCTCATTCATTCATTTAAAAAATATTTATTAAGAATCTGCCATGTGCCTAACACTGCTGATGCTAAAGGAACAAAGGATAAGATATAGTCCTTGACTTTAGAAAATCCTCTCTAAGGTGCGACTATATTCATATATGTGTCTTTTGGGCATAACCATGGTCTTCATGTTTTTAATATGCTACTTAACTAATATGTTATAACTAACATGCTAATATGTTTTTAATATGCTACCTAACCTCAAATTTGAATTTTCATGCCAAATTTGAATTTATGAGCCCGGGCTATTATTTTTCCAAAGTGGAAGTAACTTCTATTTTTGCAGCTAATTACAAAAACAGGCTGGGCATGGTGGCTCATGCCCATAATCCCAGCACTCTGGGAAGTCAAAGCAGGAGGATGGTTTGAGGCCAGGAGTTTGAGACCAGCCTAGGCAACACAGTGAGACCCTAGCTCTACAAAAAATTCAAAAATTAACCAAACCTGGTGGCACACGCCTGTGGTCTCAGCTACTTGGGGGGCTGAGGTGGGAGGATGGCCTGAGCCTGGGAGGTTGAGACTGCAGGGAGCCGTGTTCATGCTGCTGTATTCCAGCCTCGGTGACAAAGGGAGACCCTTTCTCAAAATAAATAAATTAATTAATTAAATTAAAAAATACAAAATAAAAATAGAAACAATCAGGCAATACTTAGTAACACCAAGGAAAAAGTGAAATCCTCTATAATCCTTATCCAGTGACAACCATTATTAATACTTTTGTGCATTTCTAATTTTCTTCAAGAATTTTTCTTTGCCCTTTTTAACACTATCTTTAGTGTTTTATAACATGCTCAGGATGCGTATTAACAATACTAGGTGAAATGTCCTTCTTTTCTTGGTCAATAAATACAAATTTACATAATCATTCCTAATTATGTATAGAATGTTATTTACCCACGCTTTATTTTTTTCATCCCCTTTGTTGGACATTTAAATTGTTTCTAGTGTTTTTACTTTTGTGAACAATTTTTTGATGGCACACTTGTACATCATTCTCTTCATTCTTATTCCTTTAAGATTAATTTCCAGTAATAGAATTGCCAAGCCAGAGACAATGCTTCCCTTAAGAAAAGCCTTTGATAAAAATATATGGAATACTCTCTAGATAGTTTGTAGAAAGTTTTACTCTTACAAGTATTGCATGAAATTGTCGATTTTCTAACCCATCATGGTCAGTATGATGAAAATGCACAGTGTTGATATGGAGATTGATCACAATAAAATATTTTATATATGTTATTTCATACATGCATTATAACTCCCTGTGAAATAAGTAGGGCCAGTTTATTATCTCCAATATATGGTTGAGGAAGCTGAAATTTCTCAAGGTGAGATTCCTCTGGATCTAGCTGCCCATCACGATGATATCTCCAGCCCATTTTGTTTCTGATGCTAAACATCGAGAGAAGAGTAAATTTTGCTTTACTTAATAGTCCTTGATTAAAGACCTTTCATTGTATATTTTTTTTCTTCCAGATAGGCCTGATAGAAGTCAGTCTGACTCTTCCTTAACCACTTTAAGCCCCAGTAGCCGGCCCAGATCCTCCCACGATTCTTGCTGCCTCCTGAACTGCAGTGCGAGCAAATGAGATAAGTACAAAATATTCCTACACCACTGGCTCCATGCTCTCCTCATATTCAATCATGAAGACTAATGAACCAGAGATGATTACGGTGGTAAAAATCCAAATGCAGATTTTTGCTGTCCTTACTAATGAGAGAAAAATATAGTAGAACATTGGCCTAAAGGCTCCAGATGCGATTCCTTTGTAACTTAGAGTGCATTAAAAAAGCTTCAGTCAGCAAGATAAGTTAATTTTTTTATGACCTTTATAAACTCTTTTAGCCTGTATCTGGGAGCTTCTTAAAGATTAAATTTCAAAAAATCCTTTTAGCTCAGGCCAACACAGCATCTGAGTCTTTTTTGCTTCAAAGGCTACATCCAAAATCTATAAAAAAATTCTGTTCATGACAATTATTGTCAAAGTAATGATTAGCTAACATGTCATTTTTAGTTTTTACTGTTCTTGCCTCTGAGACTAATCCAATAAATCTCACTTCTTCTTAATGTAAAAGTTGCATGAAGGATGCATTATTCCCAGTTGACTTTGCCTACATTTGCAAATTCTTGAAAAAGCAAATTGAATTGTCACTAGTGGCACCTCTTTCACAGGATGACTGTTGGGTCAAAGTGAGGGTGTAGGGCACAAATATCAAGATTTTTCTTAAAAGAAAAAAAATCCCCACCCTAAGAAATGTAAAGCTGTATTAATATATAATTGAGATCATGGACGTTAGTAGACCACGTGGCACAGCTACCCAAGGTGATGGGTATAATTTTGCAGGGGGAATAATGCTGGAGGAATGTGAAGGGTTCTTCACTGATGGCATCACAAATTTAATTTATTACGTGAAGCATGTAGTTTCTTCTCACCTCTTTGGTTGTACGATATCTGCTCCTTTTAAACACGGTGCTTTTGACTGGCTTGATTGGTAACTACAACAGTCATCATCCTAGGCATCTGTCACTACTTCTATTACATCCAACCCACTGACCCAGAAAATCTGTGGTTGACACAATTGATTTCTCTAAAAGATTCATTCAGCGTTTATTTTTGACATCCACCTACAAGGTCCCACAGAAATTTAGTCCCTACATCTCTGTGTAAGAGAAACACAGCCCTTTATAAAAAGTGTGTATCCTGAAGTGAGGAGCTAGAACAAAGCAGGAGTCTTGCTTAGAATGATTCACTGAAGTAACTGGATTTATTAAGATGTATGTGAACTTTGGTGACTATGCCATTGAAGACATTTGTGCTCACCTCATGAGAGGCTGCCACTGGAAATAACAATTAATAATAATAATAAAAGGAAAGAAAAGACTCAAGTTGTAAGACTTATTCTTGTATCATCAAACTACTCTGAATCTTAACCTTCTCTATGTTTCTTTCCCTTCTTTCCTCTTGGGATGCCTTCCTTTAGATCCCAGAAAGCATCTTGGTTTCAAACGAAGATATACAAACCACATGGCTTAAACAGATGCTTGACAGTTATCTATTACTTCCCATGTATATTACCGTGCTACCTCATTATATAGAAAGGTTACATGATTCTTTTTTCAAGGCATATGGATAATTAACTGCCAGATTCAGAATTCACCCTTAATTGTTTATCTTATAAATATATTGGCATCTTCTCATGTACTCTAAAATCTAATGACCTGGCTTGATCATGCATCATCCTATGAATTTGCTAAGGAATGAGCAATGGGAGGGAATACAGAGGTCTGTATAAAATGGCAGTAGTGGTCTTTGCTTACTGAATTCATATATCTAAGTAGATTAAATTATTTCTCTTTTTATCTTGTTAGCTAAGAATTTTCAGCTTCGGCTGAGCCCCAGGTCCAATCAGGTATACTTAATATTTAAGATTTTAAAAATTGTTTTTCTAGTAATCAATATCAATAGTATTTTATTTTTATTTTTAGTAACTTAATGGTAATATGCAGGTGCCACATTTTCTGGGGAAATCCTTTTTTCTAATTTGACATAGGACAATATAAAATGTTTTATTGACTATATACGTAACTGTTCAGAAAGCTCTTATAGCAAATATCTTTCGTCAATTTCTTCTGATTCTACTAAACGTTGTTTTCATTCCGTAACAAGAAATGAATGAAAGCAATGATTTTGGAGAGAAGGCAGTATCATTGGCTCTTTCAAAGATAAAACACTTCCAAGGTTCCTAGAGCTGAGTTTTGCTATAGTGCCACCATGAAAGATCTGAAGATCATTATTTACTAGAAATAAAGGACCAAGGCAGAAATCGATGACTACAACACTAGATTTATGTTTCCATTGCTCTCTATACACATCTCTATTTGTCCTAACTTCATGGGGAGGATATTTAATACATAATGGAAGGAGTCTGTTGCTTTTGATTTATCTTTTGTTTATTATTTTTGGCATTCCATAGAGAAATTCTGGAAATCAATACTGTCTCTCTGTGTGTGTATGTCTGAGTACCTTGGGCACAATATACATTTAAAGGTTCTAAAGGGACAAAGAAAACCCCTCACTGGCTGAGCTCTCTTTTAATATATCAAATTATAACATTTACTCATGAAAGAGAGTTGCCTTTCTTTCTGTGTATGTTTTACATGACATTGTAAGCACAGTCACAAAGGCTAATTTAATCACAATCACAACAGCAAGATGATGCTTTGTGTATTTGAATTTATAGACTATTGTGGCCGGGCGCGGTGGCTCATGCCTGTAATCCCAGCACTGTGGGAGGTCGAGGCGGGTGGATCACGAGGTCAGGAGATCCAGACCATCCTGGCTAACACGGTGAAACCCCGTCTCTACTAAAAATACCAAAAATTGGCCTGGCGTGGTAGGGGGCGCCTGTAGTCACAGCTGCTCCCGAGGCTGAAGCAGGAGAATGGCACGAACCCGGGAGGCGGAGCTTGTAGTGAGCCGAGATCACACCACTGCACTCCAGCCTGGGCGAAAAAAAAAAAAAAAAAAAAAAATTATAGACTATTGCCCCCTCCTAGAGCCCAAGTGATTCTCACCAATTCTAGCTAATTCTCTCTTAGCAATTTTATTAGAGAATTAAGATATATCTTAGGTCCATGTGGTAGATGAAGACGCAATTCATAGAGGTGTTATGAAATTTTAAATTTACTGTGAGTGAATAATGGGATAGTTGGTAACGCAGATAAGGTAAAATGAACCCTGTCTTTAAATAGTTTCTAATTACATATTTGGACTTAAAAACTACAGGTAATCAACACTAATTTCTCAAGACCATGTGAACAGGAAATTATATTTAAAGGAAGTGATATGTGTTGCTATTGCATGAATTTATGACAGCTGGATAGAAACTCAGAAGGACAGAATACATAAAAAAAAGGATGAAAGCAGCAAGACTGTCCAATGTCACAAAACACTGGAACAGCTCCATAGTAATTTCCAGCACCCCCAGACTGGCTCTTAGTAATGTTGTCTTTTTCTTTTTCTTTTTTTTTTTCTGGTACAGAGACCAGAGAAAATTTCAAATTGGTTCTTCCTCTGGGGTTCTGGTTTCTTGTCGGAGAGACTTGCCTCACTCATGGCTGGTTGTAAGGACGAAGGTTATTGACTCTTTCTTCAGAGTATGACAATTTCATAACAATACACTAAATGATAAACTGATTATAAACAACCACAGGAAAATACTTCTCATATCTAGTGTCAGTGTGCTGGATATAGAGGTCCAAAAGAAATTAGGAGTATGTATTTGAAGTTCAGGAAAAATGACTACATATATAGGACTTGTCAGCATAAGGATAATTGAAGTGATTGGAGTGGTTAAGCTTTCCCTGGGAGAGTATTAGTTATAAAATGCAGGCAGAGGACAAAATCTTCAGAAATAGCAGCCCCCCAAAAGTTATGAGGATTCCTAGAAGACTGAGAAAGCAGAGTTAGAATAAGCAGTAGTGTTATAAAAATAGTGTGCAGTTAATGCCACAGAGAGGCCACGCAGAATCAGAATTCACATATGTTCACTGGGTTGACCTCAGGAGGTAATTGGCAACCTTTGCATTAACAGTTGCTTTGGCTAGGTAATACTAGGTAATAACCATAAGGTTACTTTGGTTACACTTAAAAAATGACAAGTGTTTGCACTTGTAATTTTCTTGATCAAAGTGACACCTATTTGAATATCAGTCAACATTTCTAGCTAAGATGTTTCTTAGCTAACTTCATGTTTTTCATCATCCCCCCAAAGTGAATGCACTTTTTGGAAAGGAGCAATGGAGTCATGTTCCCTTTATTGAGTTTAAGCAAAGAATTGTTTTATATATATATAAATAATATACATACATACATATATATACACACACACACACACACTTTATTTTGTTGATTGTGATGAAAACCTTCACTGAATTTTGGGAATATTTGTCTGCTCACTAAAGTAAAAGGGATTAGAGGAGCAAACATTTCTAAGATGAATGTGGTGCTCCACAGATGATCAGTTTAGCCATGACCCTCCTACCGGTCCAGTTTGCACACACCACTCTCCAGTTGGTTGTTCCTCACTTCTGAGGCTTCCACTAATTTAAGCCAAGCTGTTCTTTTTAATCATCCACCAGCCCCTGAAGTTTGTCTAAATTGTATGCCTAGAGATGTTGTTTATATGTATGTTTTCATTATGAATGTTATTAAAAATTAATGGCTAGCAAATACTATTTACTATGTATTATACACTACAATAGGCATGTTAAAAGGGTTGTTTTATTTGATTCTCTCTCACACACAGAAACCTGTAGGTAGTGTTATTATCCCCATTTTATGGATTGCATAATTGAAACTCTAGTTCACACAAACACTAGGTGGCAGAACAGGGGCTTGAATTCAGGTATCTCTAGTGTTGCGATTCTTGATCTTAACTACTACTTATACTGCTTCCTGGTTATTTGTATGATCAATTGTTATTTTTGTTAAAGTATGATTTCCTACACTTTTAAATTGTGGTGCTTGACTTGTGACTATTTTGTCTTCAAATTTGGTGTAATCACAAATTTAGGTACAATAAGTGATTGCAAAGCTGTGCATGTATCTCTATTAATTTTAATAAATGAGATACTTAAGAAGATCTTAGATACTCTATTACTTTTTGAAATGTCATGCTAAGAGTAGTAGAACACTATATGACATATTGAGACATTCTGGAAGTCAGATTTCAAATTCAAAACAATCACATTTTTAAAGAAACAAAATAAATGATTACTAGTGTTGCCCCGTGAAAATAGGAAATAACAAATTTTTCCTTCTGCTGTTATATATAGTACCAATGTATACGATTTTATTCAATATAAAGCTACTATTTAAAAAAATATACTTTAATATACATTGAAATATGTTGGTTATACACCATATCCCATTCTAAGCACTAAAATAGCTCAGTTGTGAATACATTACATGATCCTATCATTTTGTGAGCTCCGATTTAGATTTTCTATGAGGGAAGCTAGAAGGTTTTAGAGAAGAGTGATACTTGAGCAAATCTATGTTGTGGAAATAGGGAATTTCTGAATTTACTGACTTAAAACAAAAAGTGCCCCTAGGTTCATGCTAAATACACACATCACACAGTGCAGGTCTTCTACCACCCTCTGTGTGGCATGGAGTTCCACCTATTGGAAGTACATCAGTTCTCTTTGGAACCATGTAAACATGGCTTTAAAATACGCATCCAAAGAGCATTATATATCTTAGTCACACACAACAAAAGAAAATTGTCCTGACTTTATACAGAACACATAGACAATGTCTTCTGAATAAAAATCAGGCTCTTCTAGGAAATAAAACTTCTACACTGTATTGTCTTCACATTTTCTTTCATGAAACCCCCACACCCCCAACTATCATTGTAGGTATTTCTCAATCTACAGGATAATTGTTCTCTTTAAAATCTCCTTTTAGGTCAGAGCCAGATCAGCAGTAGGACTCTGACAGAAGCAAAGTGACTGGGTTCTGAAACCCCACAAACCTCTGAAACTCACCCAAAGCAGCCAATTACCAAAGCCCTTGCGCCCTTGCAGAGAACACTGGCAGTAGTCAGAGGGGCAAATGTGCATCAGCTGAATGAACACCCTCCCTGGGGAGGCTGGAACTCCCCGCTGCTTGTCAAGCTGGAGTCGATGTGAACAAACCTGTCAGTTTGTCGGCCTTTTCTCATTCTGTACCACATGCAGGGTGTTTTCAGGTTGCACAGTCTCTGAAAATACCAGAATTGGGTTCCAACATTTATCAATAACAATTTATAACTGATAGCTTTCTGGAAAAAGGTAGGAATCCAATGAAGCCTAACAATACAGCCCCCACAAAGGTTTCCAGGCCTGGGATCAATGTCATCAGCGAAATTTATGGGAATGCCATGCAACTCTCTGAGATGCAGTGGCATTCTCTGCAACCTGTCTTGGATTCCATCAATTATGGTCTAATAAGGTCTTTCCTGCCACAGGAGACATCTCTCTCAGTAAGGCTTTCATTCTGCCGCTGCCTCTAAGATGTACATGTATATGTAAAAACAGTTTTTCTATTGCAACTGTGGTCCTTCGAGAGAGAGGTCTCCATGGGCTTTGTCTGCCTTTCTGGGTTCTGGCAAATCACTGTGGTTTCTTTTACTGGATCTGTTTGCTCCAGGGTATCTGAACAGCCGGATACCAGCTCCTGAAATCTCTCTGAGGTGAAACAAACACTTGTCCATAAAAAATTCACATTCCCTGCATATTTTAAAACTGTGAAATTGACATATCTAGCTGAATATGTATATTATGGCAGCAAAGCTTGTTTGTGGAAATAATGTGAAGTCCAGAGCAGAGGAGTGGACTGTGGTATATTGGATACGGTTTTGCTCTAAACTTTTAGCTTCCTCAACGTGTAGGATACAGAACTGTGAGTCTTGGAGCCTTTGATTCTCCCTCAGGGCAATTCTAGATCATCCTGGTGGTGTCCTCAGGGTTGACTTCAATGTGTATTTAACTTACTCCAGGCTGTCTCTTTGAGAGGCTAGTGTGTGGCTCAGTCTAGAGGATTCCGGATTCTCTGAAAGAACTCTCAGTCATTCAGGAAAAACAGATTTCACTTCTGTGATGTACCCAAGCAATATACACTCATACATATCCACATTTCTACACACATTCATTATATGCACACATAATATCCATGCACATGTATATGCATGTATTTCCATAAGTTTTAGGAAAGCTGCTTTAGGAATGTTATATTTTAATAATGATACATGATTACTTGTCATACTTTTTCTCTGGATGAATAATGCTTTATTTTCTTAATGTGATCATAGCAGCCTTAGGTCAATAATGGGCTGCAGACAGAAGCCAGCCTTCCTTCTAAGACTTAAGTCACATCCTTGATTCAGAATGAGGTCTCAGGCTATGTATAGCAGGCTTCTGAAGTAAAGTCTGGTGAGGGAGAAAATCTAGACGGGAAGAAATGGGAAACTCTCACTTTATCAAGGTACCACCTGTCCTTTACTCTTCTTAAATATCCTTATTGCTAGTTACTCTACCATGGGTAGAGTACCGTTTTCACCGTTAATAATTTGGGGGACACATCCAAGACCATAAAGTCTTTATTAAATAACATAAGAGTAAAGATAAAGATGAAGCCAATCTAAGTACCTGTATTCATTTCCTAGGGCTGCCTTAAGAAATTACCAGACTGGGTGGCTTAAAACAACAGGAATGTATTCTCTCATAGTTCTGGAGGCTAGAAGTCTGAAATCAAGATGCCAGCAGAGCTATGCTCTTGCTGAAGGCTCTAAGACAGGATATGTTCCATGCTTTCCTCGCAGCTTTGGGGGGTGCCAATGACACTGGCACTCCTTGGCGTGTAGATGCATCACTACAATTTCAGCCTCTTCTTTTCCATGGCATTCTCTGTGTCTGTCTTCTCCTCTTCTTATAAAGATCCATGTTATATTAGATTAAGGGCTCACTCTACTCTAGCATGACTTCATCTTAACTAATTGCATCTTAAATGACTTTATTTCCAAATAAGTTTACAAACCTGAGGTTCTGTGAAGGGCATGAACTTTGGAGGGACACTATCCAACTCAGTACAATACATAAGGGGTTCTTTTATTGAAGCACTCATTAATGCATGAAAGCACTATATTAACTTGTTGCTATCTAGAAGAAAATTGGCAACGGCTGGGTGTGGTGGCTCATGCCTATAACCCCAGCAATTTGGGAGGCCAAAGCGGGTGGATCTCTTGATGTCAGGAGTTCAAGACCAGCCTGGCCAACATGGTGAAACCCTGTCTCTACTAAAAATACAAAAAAATTAGCTGGGTGTGGTGGCACACACCTGTAGTCTCAGCTGCTTGGGAGGCTGAGGTGGGAGAATTGCTTGAACCCAGAAGACAGAGACTGCAGTGAGCCAAGATTGTACCACTGCACCCCAGCCTGGGTGATGGAGACTGTCTTAAAAAAAAAAAAAAAAAAAGAAAGAAAGAAAGAAAAGAAAGAAAAACCCAAAGAAAATTGCTAAGGTAAGTATTAGGGATTGAGGATGGAAAAATAGAAAATATCCACAACAATGATGTCCAGGGGTATTTAATGGCTATTTAAATTTGAATAAGTTAAAACAACAAATTAAAAAATTCAGTTTCTGTCTCGTTAGCTACATTTCAAAAGCTTGATAGCCACAGGTGATCAGTGACTACTCTATTGAACAGTGCAGAAATAGAACATTTCCATCAGTACAGGAAGTGTGGTCTAGAACACATCATGAAGAGGAGTTACAGCAGAAGTTCTCAGAAAAAGGGAGGGTGGAAAGTCCTGGGAGTGCAGTAATGTTGCTGTGAGAGAAGAGACTCTGAAAGAGCGGATGAAGGTGAAGGTAAAGTACTTATACTAATGTAGTGTTGTCTGGGGCAATCCAAGTGCTGGACGTGGTACTTCTCTCTTTTTTTTTTTGAAACGGAGTCTCACTCTGTCGCCCAGGCTGGAGTACAATGGCACGATCTTGGCTCACTGCAACCTCCACCTCCTGGGTTCAAGCAATTCTCCTGCTTTAGCCTACTGAGTAGCTGAGACTATAGGCGCATGCCACCACGCCTGGTTAATTTTTGTATTTTTAGTAGAGACGGGTTTCACCATGTTAGTCAGACTGGTCTCGAACTCCTGACCTCGTGACCCACCTGCCTTGGCCTCCCAAAGTGCTGGGATTACAGGTGTGAGCCACCGTGCCCGGTCATTCTTCTCTTGACTCTGGTATTTTGCCTTGTATTCAGCAGGTGCTTACTAAATATTTGTTGAACCATTGAATAAAAAGATGAATACTTCAAACAGGATGGAATGTTGTGGAGACTGGCAGTGCTGCTGACAAAAACATATGACTGCCCTGAAGATTTCTGGAAAAAAGCACTTTAAGTGTTAGCAAATTTTCATACCTTGATCTTTAGTTATAGCATAAGAACACCTATTTCACATGCCTTACGCCTTAGTTAGCACCAGCTGTGTTCTGCCTCAAGTCCTTGGGTTCCCCAGGAACGCAAACAGCCACATTCTTTCTCTGTCAAGGTGTAGCTGACATTATATTACCTGTGCCCTTTGCCCTTCTGCTGATTCAACAATTTCCCTGTCGACTGCCATTACTGCACCGGAATACAAAACCGCCAGCCACTACTGTGAATGCCCAGAACACGGTGGCGAATCCTTTCCTGACAATCTTTCCTCTCCCCATGAGACAGTAAGAGCAAATCACAATTGGGTTTGAAAGAGATGGGTAACTCACCTGGTCCCTGGGGCTTTGACAACCTCCTGCTGCAAAGGAGGTTGTCTTTGGGAGGGCTGACACAGCTCATTTTCCAAGCTTGGATTTACTGTGATCCCTGGTCACAGCTCTGTGATGAGTAAGGAAGGAGGGGAGTTTTCATCAGTGCAATGAGTACTTGTATTAGCTCCCTGTAGTGACTCTCCAACACAAACACACACATTGATATATTCCTATCTACTCTCATTGATATATAGAGCAGTTTTTCTATAAGTCTCAAAGAAAATTTGGAAGACCTCCCTATAATTGCCTTTACTATTTCTCTAAGCTCAATCTTGATAGTGTTTTGGATACAAAGAGGAAGGAACACTTCTGCTTTACACTGTGGCATGGGTAGAGCCAATGGACATATTCTAAATAAATCAATCACCAGGATGTTGCCTTCTGAAAGTGTGTTGGGCTGCACATGTTTTTTTATTTGGATGCAAGGAACAGCTATTAAATGATATGGTAGAAACATTATGAATGATAAATACCATTAAATGTTTATCAAATAACCTGCCTGAATTACAAAAGGGAACAAAACATTCTTAATTTTCTCTTTTGAGTTATAAAACAAATTCTACAAATTAAATTCTGAACATTCAAAACTACTTTGGCTGAAAGAAGATTAATGGTTACCTAGAGTCAGAGGTGGAGTGGGGCTTGGGTTTAACTGCAAAGGATAATGAGGAGACGTTTTAGGGTAAGGGAAATATTCTGTATCTTGATTGTGGTGGTAGTTACGTGATTATTTATAAATACCAAAACTCATCAAAATGTGTACTTAAAATGATGATTTTCTTATATGTAAATACTACCTTAAAAGTTAACACCAAAACTCAAAACATTCAAATTGAAACTCATAATTTGCAATATTTACAATAGCTTAAGGAATACAGATTTTAGAAAATTGAATGTTTAAAAATATGTTACCATAAGGAATGTTTTTAAAAATTTATAATTAGATGAGCATTTTCCTTATGAAATATTGTTTAGGTAAAATCAATACCATACTTGGATGGTAGAATTATTAGTACTCAGAGAGGACTACCCCTCTCAGCCCCCTTGGAGTTATCTGAGACCTTGTCACTGAATAAGCCCAATGGATTGTTAGTGGACTTCACGTGTGTATAGGAAACAGCCCCTGCATGACCGTCCAGCTCTCTCGTTTCCTGCCTCAGCAATGTTGAGATGGCAGCGTCACAAGATGATGGAACCCTTCTCAGTCAGGGAGACTATGTGACAAATTGAGATAGGGCTCCTTTACCAAACTGCACTGGATAAGCAAAAATTAAACCTTTGTGATGTTAAGCCATTGAGACTTGGGGGTTTATTTGTTACTGCAATATAACATAGCCTGTGCTGACCAATACAATATGCTGCCGTGATTTTAAAACACTCAGATTTTAATGCAGTTTAAAGGTGCATTTAAAGGTTGCCTCACTGAAGACTAAATTTTCAAAAACATACTACTTGTAGGCACTGTTGATGAAAGACACATTTGAGTGATTACTTTCTTGTCAATTCATACTGGGTATTCTGGGATATTGTGAGATTATCTATTGATACCTTTGTCAGAGGCAGAATTCACTTGAAGGTCTTTGACCTGCAGACTAAAATATATAATTAAAATATATAATGCTTCCCTAATAACACAGGGCATATAAGACAAAGCAGAAAATGTATTGACCAACCTAGGATTTGAGTTGCAGGCTGGTCGTTTTTCCTTTTCTTGCAGTCCACATATTCCATGAATCTTACTACTGCCACTAGTTTGCTACCTTTTACCATTTTACATTATATCTTTAACAGAGGGTTCAGTTTCTTAATAAATGAACTCTTGGCCCTGTTGATATCATTGTCTCATCTTTTACTCCAGCAGCTCTAATTTTTCCAGCTGGTGAAATCTCTTTAGCACTGTTTGAAACCCACATTTCTACTAGTAAATATTTCAATGTTTTAAAAAGAATTTGTTTTGGAAGAAGCACTGGTTTGTGTGTGTGTGTGTATGTGGTGGGGGGTGGTATGTAACTAAAGAACTTGTTCAGCAAAATCACCAGCAGTAGCTCATGGTAAATCCAGTGAAAGAATGTATTGATCAGAGGCACATGAAGAAATACATAGTGAGTTTTCCTGGAAAAGAAGAATGGAAAAGGATAAAGCCAAAGGCAGTCAAGTAGAGAAAAGTACTTTTTAATAAGTGAAAAGACAGTTTTGTAGGTTCATGTTGATTTAAAAAAAAACAAAAACCAAACCACTATGTGACTGTAATCATTCTGTTTTTGTCTCACAGAGAAGCAGGAAAGCAGATGGAGGGGACCTGTTTTTTCCCCAGAATCCCTTTTCATTTGGGGTAAGAGGCTGAAGACTAATGACTAAGAAAGCCCAAGGCAACTAAGACTTCATCTCCTGGAAAACTTGAAGCCATTGATTGGAACAAGAGAAACACTGAAAGACAGGAAGGGACGTAGAAATTTTCCCTCTATCCCTCTTCCATTACGGAGACACGGAAAATCCCAGTATGTGTTTGTTTATTTCTCTATTTCTTCTTCTCGTACAGAATTTTAAAATAATAAATTGGGATGCATGGGTGAGCTAGGCCTCTGGGGCTCTTGCTTTAAATCATTCTTTTGGTGCTGTTCCCTATTCAGGTGTTTACATTCATGCTAACTCTCACTCAAACACATTTACAACAACCACTGAGTTAAAATTTTTCCCTTGGTCCTTTAATATTATGTTACTAATAGTGTATGCTACCCAATAATCTATTTAGCTAATTATAAATATTTATAGATCAGTCTAAAGTAGATCTTGAGTATAGGAGCTCGGAATGAGCGTGACTTGTGCAGTGGCTTTGAAAACACAGAGGGTGACTATTTTAGGTTCTTCCTCTAAGTCAAAAGTGCCCTTAGAGTTTGTTTTTGTTAAGGAATCTACAATTTGTACAAGGACAACAAAAAATGAGAAAGTAACTGGGGCCTCAGTAGTTGAAAGCCTGTAAAAATCTTCTCCAGTATCACACAGGTGTATGGGAGCTGGGGTGAAGGGGTGAGGGCGGCAGGCATTTGGATGGAGGCAGAAGAAGCCATGTTGAAGGACACTTAATAAGAACATTAACTGCAACACAAAACCACAGAAAACTAATGTCAGTATTTTAATTTAATTTGAAGGGAAAGTCTGAAAATGTTCAGGATAAGAAAACTGATTTGGGGTAAATATACATTTTTTTGTTTTTTTTTTCATTGAAATATCATAGTCATACATTTTTTGCGGGTACATGTGCTATTTTGATGCGTGTATACAATGTGTAACGGTTGAATCAGTGTCATTGGGATACTCATTGCCTCAAACATTTATGTTTTCTTTGTGATTGGAACATTACAATTCTTCCCTTCTAGCTATTTTGAAAGATACAATAAATTATCATTAACTACAATTCCCTAATTGTACTGTTGAATACTAGAACTTATTCCTTCTATCTAACTGTATTCTTGTACCCATGAACCAACTTCTGTTCATCCTCCTCCTTCCTCATTCCCTTCCCAGCTTCTGGTGACTACCATTCTATCTCATACCTTCATTAGGTCCAATTTTTTAGCCCTACATATGAATGAAAACGTTTTTCTTTCTATGCCTGGCTTAATTCACCTAATATAATAACCTTCAGTTTCATCCAGGTGTTGCAAATGACAGGATTTTATTTTTTGTGGCTGAATAATATTCCATTGTGTATATATACCACATTTTCTTTTTTGTTTTCATAACTTCAACTTTATTTTAGATTCATGGGGTACATGTGCTGGTTTGTTTGACGGGTATATTGTGTGATGCTGAGATTTGGAATACAGTTGATCCCACCACCCAGGTACTGAACATAGCACTCAGTAGTTTTTCAACCAACCTTTCAATGCTTCCTTCCCTCCCTCCCTGATCTAGTATTCTTCAGTATTTATTGTTGCCATCTTTATGTCCTTGAGTACCTAATGTCTGGTTTCCACTTACAAGTGAAAACAAGTGATATTTGGTTTTCCTTTCCTGCATTAATTTGCTTAGGATAATGGCCTCCAGCTGCATGTATGTTGCCACAAAGAACTTGATTTTGTTTTTTTTTATGGCTGCATAGTATTCTATGTTGTATATGCACTACATTTTCTTTATCCATTTCACCTTCAATGGGCACGTAGGTTGATTCCATGTCTTTGCTATTGTGAATAGTGCTGCAATGAACATACAAGTGCTTGCATCTTTTTAGTAGAATAATTTATTTTGTTTTGGGTATATATCCAGTAATGGGATTGCTGGGTTGAATGGTAGTTCTGTTTAAGTTCTTCGAAAAATCTCCCAACTGCTTTCCAAAGTGGCTGAACTAATTTACATTCCCACAGTATATAAGTATTTTCTTTTTTCCACATCCTCATCAGCACTTGTTATTTTTTCTTTTTTTGATAATAGCCATTCTAACTGGGATGAGAGGATGTCTCACTGGTTTGGGTTTACATTTCTCTGATGATTAGTGATGTTGAACATTTAAAAATATACCTGTTGGTCATTTGTATGTCTTCTTTTGAGATATGTCTATACAGGTCTTTTGCTCATTTTAAAATCTGATTATTTGCTTTTTTTGCTATTGAGTTGTTGAGTTCCTGATATATTCTGGTTATTAATCCCTTGAATGGATAGTTTGCAAACATTTTCTCCCACTCTATGGGTTATCTCTTTACTTTGTTAATTGCTTTCTTTGCTGTGCAGAAGCTTTTCAAATTGATGTGATTCTATTTTTCTATTTTTGTGTTTTTTGCCTGTGGTTTAAAGTTCAGGGTGTGTGTGTGTGTGTGTGTGTGTGTGTGTATATATACCCTGAAGGGGTAAATGTATATAATATATATATTACCCTGAAGGGGTAATATACCCAAAAGAAAGTAAATTATTCTACCAAAAATATACAAGCACTCGTATGTTCATCGCAGCGCTACTCACAATAGCAAAGACATGGAATCAACCTAGGTGCCCATTGAAGGTGAAATGGATAAAGAAAATGTGGTGCATATTCATATACACCATGGAATTAATTAAGCTTAGATGATTAATTATATATATTTTGGAAAAAAGCAATTGATATCTTTTAAAGTATATGATCTTTATCATTTTAGTTAAGTGCATTAACAAGTGTAATAAAAGGGTTTCTGGGTTTAGTTATAACCTCAGTTTCCCAGTCTGAGTTTTCTAAGAAGGTCTCAGTTTGGTCAATGGAATTCTTACAACATTGGCAGCCCTTGCCAATGGCTCTTTGAACCCCATGGAGTTCCCCAACCTGGGAGCCAAGGAAAGCCCTTGTCCTTTTGCATGTCTATCTTAATCTTAAGAATTCTCCTGGTTTTCAGACCATCCGGTGCTGATCCAGAAGTTCCTTTTGCTAGGCTCCTACAGTACCTTTTGTTTGCCTGATACTGACTGAACATCATCACAATGTACAGTGTTGACCACGTGGGGTAAGTTGAGTATCATGCTAGGCAATTTGCATCCGTTATCAAAGTTCTTTTGATTTGTTTGTTCCACATGCAGCAGCTTGTTGATAAGGCTGACTACAGCCTTGGGATAAGCAGATTTCCCTAGTATTCCAAGCAAACATCTAAGCATTGCCTTTAGAATGGTTGTGTGATCCTACAACTGATTTCATAGCCTTCATGCCTGCCTCTTATTTCCCCCTTTTTCTTTCTCTTTCAAAGAGCTCACACATTTTCTTAGACTTTTCAATGAATTTTGGGTCCCACTGAAGGGAAACTACCAGTTCCCAGGCTCCTTGGAGACATGCACTGAATCTATGAAAAGATTTAGCTTAGTGGTTCTGAAACTTTAATGTGCATGGTAACCACCTGCATAGTTGTTAAAAATACAGATTATTGGGTTCCACCTTGGTGGTAGTAATTAAAAAGATCTGGGATCAGGCCCAGGAGTTTATTTTTAACTATCATCCTATGTGATTCTGAAGATGATATGGGACTATGTTCTTGGGGATCTGACTTGACATTGGTTCTGGCTTTCAACTCTACCCACCATCTCTAATGATTACTTCTTTTGATGTTCCCCCATTCAGTTCTTTTAGACATAGGAAGCTTATACAAGCTAGTACAGGCATACAAAAACTACTCTAGGCATAATTTTCCCCAAGCAAGAGAAGGCTCCCTTCTCCCTGCCCCAAATATTTTCTAACTCATGCTCAAAAAGAATCTAGAGATAAAATAGTATTGTGATATGCAAGGTGTTATTCAAATAAAAAAATTACTTAAAAATGTTAAGTGTTTACTATTATTACATTGTTTAATTATGTGCTATGTATTTCATATACACAAAAGTACAGAGAATATGTAATAGACACATGTGGACTCATTCCATCTTAACACATTAACATTTTGTCACATTTTAAAAATTCTTTAATGTCTACATTTAAAAACATTTACCATATATGTTCCTTCCTATCTGGAAACAATACTATATTATTGATTACAATACTATCAATATAGTATTGTTTATTATAATGCTATTTATTACACAAATAGTATATTCTCTATTATTCCTTTGTAGGTTTTTAAAAACCAACATTGTTTTAAATATTATCCATATTCTATGCAAATGTAACTTAGTAAATTCACCTTCTATATAGTAGTTTTATAGATTGCAATTTATTCTAATTGATGATAACTTAGGTGGTTACTATTTTTTCAGCTATTACTAATATTAATATACCATATTATACTACTGTACTATGTTATATCATATACTATATTATAAGGCTTGTAAATTTGTAATTTAAAATTATGCATCTAAAATAAGAGGCAAGGGCAATAATCAAACAACTGAATATTTTATTGCATTTTACTAAAATTCACATTAAAATTAGCAATCTACTTTTGTAATGAAAAGTAACAATCTACATTTTGACAATCTCCACCACTTCCTCTCTTCTTCATTCTGTTCAGAAAATTCAGAGTTGTAATCAATGGGCACATATAATTTAAAATTTTACTTTTACAGTTAACATAAGTGCATATAAATATTTTATTCATTCAACAAATGTTTAATTAGTGCCTCTTAGGGCCAGTCTAACATCTAGGGACAGAAACAAAAATCCCTGCCTTCTTGGATCATATATTACATTTGACATAATCAGTTAGTCGTGAAATCATAATTTCTTAATGCTATGCTATGAATTGCTATATTTAGCAATTCATGTTACATAATGTTAATAGATTATGATTTGCTTATCTATTTCCTCAGGGAATTGTGACAGTGTTCGATGCTGTGTTCTATTTTAGGAACATAAACACACATCACATCCATGTCAGAATAACAGACTAACTTCGACTAGTAGTATGGTAGTCTACATCGTAAATTCTACATAGTAGTATTATTACTGGGGGAGTATGCCTGATTGATGCTTAGACTGACTTCAAATAGGCCAAATATCAGCTATTATCATGGACAATAGTCCATGTTTCCCATTTTCTTCCCATCTTTCTTCCACTTTCTTCCCATTTTCTTCCCAATTTCTTTCAGAGTTCACACACTGAAACTCAGCCGGCAACTCCGACTAGCATAGTGGTAAGGAATCTGGACTTTGGAGTGGGTTTCTTGGCCTACTAGATAGATGAACTTAGGCAAATTCATTAACCCCCTTGTGTTACAGTTTTCTGTAAAATGGGGATAATAACACATTTCGTTAATACTTGTAAAAATCCTTAAAACAGTGAGTTTTATGTCTGGTTAAGCACTAACTGCTATAAAGCTTTGGTTTAAAATAAGTCAGTTTTCACTGCCTACTTCCTAAATCAAGTTACCTGAGGGATATATTGAGAAAATGAAAAATAAAGCAAAGAGACCCCCACCTGGGAACAATATGACTTTGTTTTCTTTGTAAAAGGCTGGGGTCTGTCTATCTGCATCAACCTTAGAGTCTGTGGTTTACTGGAAGCTGCTCACCTTAGACTCTGTCCATTTGATGTCTGCCTAGATCTGCGTCTGCTGTGACTCTAAGAAGAGAAAGGGAGCACGATAGATAAGTACATTACACACACACACACACAACGTGCACACATAGAGGCACACACACAAACATATAAACTGCACATGCTTGCACCCCCGAATACCCCTCACACATACACACATACCAGACACATTGTGCACACAAACACAACCCAGACATACAGCATACACACACACTGTACACACATACACACTGCACACGCACACACCCACACCTCCCCCACATACACACAAACATCTCTCTCTCACACGCACACACATTGCACACACAAATATACATGCACACACACAGATATACACACACACAGGAGAGAGAGAAAGAGGATGAAAGAAGGGACCTAAGCCAGTAAGTTATCATTGGGGAGAACAAATTTATCCAATTGAATATTCTAACCTGGCAGTTTAGCAAATTATTTCTACAATGTAAAAATTAATCCATTATGTCTTTAGGCTGCACTCACTACATGTAAATACACTGGTCATTTGTTCACACACCCAGGCCAAATAATCTGACCTATAAAAGTATAACGTAACAACCAATCTTAACAAAAATAGTTCTTAGCTCACTGCTTTGAAAATGTTCATTGTCGCCAGTTGCCTCCTTCTCTCCTCCCCTTTCTTCTCCTTTTTCTCTTTCTCTTTATCCTTCCATACCAGAAACACTCTAGCATGGGGAAAATTAATTAGCATAAATGTACCTGCACCTATTTCTTCAAGTTGCTGTTTAAGTTCGGTTCAGACATGAATCAGAAACACAGTGTTGGCACAGAGCTAAGGAGTAAATCCTGTATGCAGTGAGCTCCCATGAAGTCACTGATTAATATAATTAAAAGCCTGAGTTAATTGCATACTTTCCATTAGCTTTCATTGTATACTTACTTTCCAAGGACCCACTAGCCTTCCCCATGGGGCTCTGGTCCCACGTTTATTCAAGTGAGATGGCTGCTTTCAAAACTGAACCTTTCATCAATCCCCTATTAATTAGCTAAACGCCGCACTGGATTATGCATTTATGCCTGCCAGCAAGGCGGGAGTATCCGGAGAGCAGAGCTCACGGTCCTCTTGGCTCATCCTCCAGCCTGGTCATTGGTATTCCAGGACAAGTCAGCTTACTGTAATTTGAAATTGGTCTGCCATCCCATTAGGAATCTGCCCGATCAATACCAAGTGAATTAGAGTTTCAGTGATCTGATTAACTCCCCATTATTTTCTACCCTGGCTGATTTAGAATGCATGATGAGACAATATTCCAGTTTCTTTGCTTTATCCCAGTTTAAGTGAAATATAGACATCTAAGGAAGCAGTGCCTGTGCATTTGATTTGGCTCGGCTGTAATAAAGTCAAACACCATGAGTATCTTCCCCATCAAGGCAGTCTTAAGTGACTGAAGGCTGCCTCCGCACTCTGTGCAAAGAGCTGAGAATAGGAAGGGGAAGAAATAGGTGGGAGCTCTCGCTGCTCATCTCTCTTCTTTTTGACTCTCTTCTTCTGAATAGACCCCTATAAGGCTTTTAACAGGGCAGTTTAGTTATTTGTCATATGGTCAACATAAGCAGCTTTGTGACTTAAGCTCTGGGTCATGTGGTTGGAAGATAGACTATAATTCTCTCTCTCCCAAAGGCACAAGGACAAGAGAGTAACTAAATATTGTCTCTTGATGACTGAAAACAATCACTGTAGCTAGGGCCAAATGTTGCCCTTGGGGAAAATGCCTGGTGCCCTCAAGGAGTAAATTTGGTCTCCTGTAGTTTTCATGCCCTGACCCAGAGCTTCAGAGAAATCTGAATAGGGCTCAGCAAGTCAGTGTGTGGCTCCAGGAGGCTGGAATTTCAAGCTAGTTGAAAACACAGGATTCTGAAATAATGCAAGCAATGCAACTATATCCTTTAAGAATACAGTCATGTTACTTCCTAATATGTTTGAATTTGGTTGGCCAAGCATTGCCTAGTAGAATTTCTTAAATCATTTATTATGTTTTAAGATTTAATAATTGTAATGGGTTGATCTTGCTTTGATGTTCCCCAAATACTAAAAAAAAACCCTAGTGTATTTTTCATCAATGTCTAAGCTATTATCATGTGGCACAATATTTTTTTTACTGGTGATTCAATAAAGATTCATCTGGGCTTATATGTATATCCATAAATAATAACTCACTAATATTAACATCCCATCTTCCTCTTAGTAATTACTTAGCAACTCAGAATATTCTGTGTGCAAGATGAAGACATCTGGCTAGAGATGATATAATATAATCTGCTAACTAGTTATGTAAATATCTAGAATGAAAATATAAATGTATAGGAATGGAGTAGCTTTGGCGTTGACAAATCCTAGTTTGGTGAGAGGTTTGGTCAGACTAAACTTTTATGAACCTCATTGCTATTCTCCACTATTGATCATTGCTCATATGAATACTTCTGAGTATCTTGTGTGTTTTGTCTTCCAAATGTAGTTCATGCAACTTAATTAAACCAAAATTATAATAAGGATTTAGAAAGAGAAATAAGATTTGAAATATCTCAGCTCAAGACAAAGAAAAAATTGTGCATTCTGGAATGAATAAATGATTTGAATCCTGATATTTGCAGATACTTTAACTTTGTTGCCTGTTTAAACAAAGTTTTTTTTTTTTTTTAACAACAATAAAATAGGAATAGTAGTGTCAACATTATAGGATAGTTTTATGGTAAATATGGTAATATATGTAAAGTATTTGTGCAGAGTGAATGCTCAAAGCTTGTTCGCTTTCTCCATTTTCCCCATCACGTGTTCACAGAATCTGTGATGACATTTTTCATATCATTCTCTACTTTTAAGTGACCCACTTAAAAATCTTAAATTGAAGGGATAAAGGAATCTCAAGACAAATAAATTATGTCAGATATTTTTATGTATATGATTTAAATGGAAAAGTACTGGAATATTGCCAGTTTCTCCGAAATATCTCAAATTTCTCACCTGGGAAAAATTGGAATTGCATAAAGAAATGATTCAAATCCTATCTAGAAATAGAACAATCAAATACTCGAGTTAATTATTAACACAGAGCTAACTCAGAGTCTCTGGTGGAGGCATGGACCTGCAGCAGGGCTTCAAGGCTCTGGGCTCAGCAGGATTGCTTTTGGATGTGCCATAGTTTCCATCTGTACCATGTTGATTAGTCCCCATTTTTGGAATGTGGAAATATATTCTGACAACGTATCTAATCCCTTCTTTGGATCTGATGCTGTGTTTCTATTCATAGATTGAAGTCAAGCATTCTTCCATTGCACTTCTGGTCAATTAAAAGCTTCAAGCTTTTATCACATCTATTTCTATCCTTCTTTTGTGACTGATTATTTTGTAACATGTAAAATGTAGCATTTTCCCCAAATAAGTGTTATTATTTTGATTTCAGCCTATCATTTCAATTTATATGCTTTTTTGGGTTTATTGTATCGTGAACATAATTATCCTTCTGATTTAGTGTTCTTCAGTCACTAATGAAAAATGGCATACCATAGCACTAACACCCACCCTGATTTCAGTCTTGAAATCCACACCCTTGAGCATGGGGTTGAATAAACTTAAAACACTGTCTTGTGCTAACATCTAACCCATATTTCTCTACACTGCTATTGCGACATTTACTGCCACTGTGCTGGAAATCTTCCACTTGTCCCACTACACTGCACCCTAACCTACCCTATTATGTGCCCTGGGAGGCTGGCCTGTATGGACTGCATCAACAGACTTCTCAGTTATATGGCTTCTAGTTGGGTTTACCCAGTGAGGTGCTGAATGAAGATAGGAGGAAAGGAGAGGAGTGAAGTCAGGAATACCATTTTCCTAACTCCTTTCCTGCTGAATTTCCATGGGTTGGCTGCCTCCCTTGATTCAAGTCCATGCCTCCCACAGGGAGACTTTATGCATCTCATGATTATTACACATTTTGTGAACTATGAGACAAAATGGACAGTTATGTTAAATATACAGCTATTATATTAATATCAATTTATGTCTATTACAAATTACTTGTTATAGATTTGCTGACTTGTACATAGACAACGCATAAAAACATACATAAAATTTTATCATCTTTGGATCACTATATTTGATGACACCATACTGTTGTATTTTAGTGATACTTTGGATGTTGCTCGAAGCTTGACATATAACCCAAATGTCACAATTAAGTTATTAACTGGATGGTGAAAATACTCATACTTAGCACTTACATGTTGCTTTTTTGTCATTAATGTGTATGACAAATAGGAGCTAATCAATAGCATAGCAGTGTATTCAGTAATGATCTTTTACTGTTGCTTGGTTCATTTCAGTTCAGAGGGCTTTTACTAGTAAGCCCATAAAACTGGTGACAAGTTTCAAGTTAATAGACAAGATTTATTTGAGTGTGTCCCTCTTTACCCACTGTCTCTTCACCTGCTTAGCTTCCCACCAGATGGTGAAGCTCTAAAGGCAGAGATTCTTTTATCTCTGTATCCTCAATGCTTAGTTTAAGACCTGATACTTGGTAGATATTCAAAAAAGTGCTTATAGAGTGGATAAAGGAATAAGCAATGTGGCAAAACTATTAATGTGATCATTTATATTGTTTCTAAGACCTGCTGGAAAAAGTGTCATGCACTGTTGTACTTTTAATGCCAGACATTTTCAATGTCCCTTTCTATTGAAAAAGAAGACCATAGTTTAAGACTTTTAAAAATGTGTGCTAGTATTTATTGGCAGCTGGAAAACAACCTGTGCCAAAGAAATGGATACATCCCATCATGTTAAAGGAGACTGAAGCCCATTCCTCTGAATTCGCCATTTACAGCTGTCTTCACTCCATGCAGCTCTACTAAATGCACCAAAGTCGGTATCCTACGGCAGCTTGGAGATTTTCACCAGCAAAGTGCCAAGTTTGCAGAGATTTCATCTCCTCTCCCCTGGTGCCTTGGACTTTGGGGAGAATGTTGAATTTGTCCTGACTCTCCAAGAGAGAGCCTGTGGCTTTCCAAGGAGGTGAGCTGGCCATTGATTCATGACAGAGGGAGGGAGCAGCCTTTACAAATCTGACATGTTGGGCATCTGCATTATTGCTTGTCAATACCCACATCAGAGAATCAGAGGAATGTTTTGGCATGCAGAAAATGACAACTGTGGCAGAGGATAAAATCCAGTGTGGAAAATAAGTAATTGCGTAGTTCTAATGTTTAAAGAAAATCTCAACTTTGTATGTCAAATAAGCATGAAAAGGATGATTGAAAACAGTCCAAATTAGTGTTGAAGAAGAATCCAATTTTAAAAAAGGATCTGTGAGACAGTCTAGTCTGACTCCCTCATTTCACAGCTGAGGAAATTTAGAACCAAAGAAGATAAATGACTTGCTCAAGGTCATACAACCAAGACTTTTCTCATTGTTTTCCTCAATACCGTGTTCATTTCCACAGTCATCAGTACTCAGCACTCCATTTAACTGTTATCAGTCATCTTAGAACCTGATATTAAATCTGAACATTATTTCCCTAACAGTTAGTCAGAGCTGATTTTGTATTAATTATAGGTGTTGTACAGATAAAATATTCCTATACTTCACAATCTCTAGAGACTGACCAGGCCTTACCTATGGAAGAAGGCAAGAATACAAGCATATTCTTGTGATAAAGGTAAAATGGAACTTCTTTAGTTCATATTATTTAGACTATTATTATTAGGCTTTAAAGTCTATTATTATTTAGGCTTTGGAGTAATTCACATTCTCTGTGATTAAAAAAAAGTTAAAAATTCTTCCCTCAAATTTTAAGTACTGACAATTTGGTTTAAAATATGTACCTTTTTTTGTAATTAAATCAAATAATCTACTATTAAGAATTCTGGTAAGTTGTCTTCAGCTACTGGTAATTCCTTCTCTGCTTACTAGGCTTTAATTTTTGTGACACATTTTAAAGTAATAAAAACCTTTTTTTTTTTTTTGAAACAGAGTCTTGCTCTGTCACCCAGGCTGGAGTGCAGCAGTGGTGCCATCATGGCTCACGGCAAGCTCCATCTCCTGGGTTCACGCCATTCTCCTGCCTCAGCCTCCCGAGTAGCTGGGACTACAGGTGCCCACCACCACGCCTGGCTAAGTTTTTGTATTTTTAGTAGAGATGGGGTTTCATCATGTTAGCCAGGATGGTCTCGATCTCCTGACCTCGTCATCCACCCGCCTCGGCCTCCCAAAGTGCTGGGATTACAGGTGTGAGCCATTGTGTCCGGCCATAAAAACCTATTTTAATTTTTGTTCCAAAATTGTAAAATCTTTGTATTACAGAAAAAGATAGGGCTGGAGGACTTAGAGGCAGAGCAATCCTTGGAGCAACTAGCAAGAGGAAGAAGTGGTGCTCTGGTCTAAACCAAAGCAATTATGTGCAGCAGAGAAACCATATGATTGTGGCAGGTGAACATTTTTCTCTTATTGACACTAGAAAGGGTTTGTGCAGGTAAGTATTTTTCTGGTGTGGAAAAATATAGATCAGAGACAGGATAGCTAAAATGCAGCATGCAGCTTTCTGCAAGGTTGGAAGCTATGAAGTGAAGTCCAAGACTCTTCCACAAATAGAGTCAGGACTAGTGAGAAGGAGATGATCATTTGATCAGTTATTGGATGGGAGGAATACCTGGCCATTTCCAAGGGCACAGCCAGCAGGTTCATCTCACCATCTAGAAACCCCTCTGATAAAAGTTCAAATGGCTGGAGTTTGGTTGGTGAGGAGGTAGTGGTAAGAGAATATGTTAGAGCAGCAGTTCCCAAACATTTTGGCACCAGGGACTGGTTTCGTGGAAGACGCTTTTTCCACAGACAGGGAGTGGGGTGGGGTGATGATTTCAAGATAAAACAGTTCCATCTCAGATCATCAGGCATTAGATTCTCATAAGAAGCATGCAACCTAGATCCCTTGAGCATGCAGTTCACAATAGGGTTCATGCTTCTGTGAGAATCTAATGCCACAGCTGATCTCACAGGAGGCAGAACTCAGGTGATAATGCTCTCTAGCCTGCCACTCACTTCCTGCTGTGTGGCCCAGTTCCTAACAAGTCATAGATAGGTACAGGTTTGCCACTCCAGGGGTTGGGGACCCCTGGGTTAGAGAGTTAAACAGGGTTCTAGTATGGGGCTTGGCATATAAAAGATGGTCAATTAACAATGAACATATGAATGGCCTTATAAAACCAAATAAGGAGTTTGAATTTTATCCCAGGCTGATAGATTTCAAATAGAGGATGATGTGCTCAGATTTGCACTTCTGAAAGATTTGCACTGCGGAAAATGGATTCAAGCTGGAGATTAGGAAGCCAGATAGAAGGCTTTCGCTTATGGCCAGAGTGAAGGTAGTGGCTATTCAATTAATGTTTGGAATATTGGATATTTAGCATTTTCTATTGATTTAAATAGCTACTAAAACTGTGTGGTAATAATATGTATCATATATCTCAGATAATCTCAGGAATGCTTTTGCTATGGTCTGTCAACATTCTATGAAATTAGGAATTTCAGGAAAATACAGTGAAAGCTCTTTTATCTAATGCCATTGGCACCATTATATAAACTTGGATAAAGTATGAAATAATAAAACATGACACATACACATCTTGAATGTTTTACCTAACTTAAAAATATAAGTACATACTTACTTACCAATCATTCAGTACAGAGCCAGAGCCTCTTCTTTGACCATTAATCTTTTCTTTAGAATTATCTGTAGTCTATTTTTGCATATATCACAAATGCATTATGATATCCAATTTCATTTTAGTTCAAGTGGAGAGAAAAATTATAGACCCTTATAAAGCAATTTGGAAATTTTTATCATTGTCTTCCCAACCTGTTACAGTTATTTTGCCCACAGTGAATTTGGTAGAAATATTTTATTAGCTACTTACTATTATGATTTTCTAAAGCAATCAACTTATTTTTTACAGTGTATTGGGCACTTCCCATCATCTTGGCCCATCTTTATTTCAGCTATCGTTGCAGCCACAAACATTTTGAGGTGTTTGATGATGTTTAGTCTCATCTGACTACCCACCTAGGCTTTCTAGTGCCACAGCATGAGATATCATTGGAAAGCCTTAGGGAATTGCTCAGTATGAACAGGTGCAGCAACTTCAAGTATGTGCAAGGGAGTTGTGCCCCCTAGGAAGCCTTCGATCAATGGGGGATAGGATCTTGCAGATAAATATATCATTCTTCTGTCCAGTTTATTCAGCTTCTCAGAAGGTTCCAGAGGAGTTCAGACCTTAATATTAACAACAATCAGCAGCTCAATAACACTCTTATATTGACTCCTTGCTCTTTTAGGTTCTTCACTCTTGGGATTACATTAACTACTTATGTGTAAACTGTTTTCTACATGCAAGGCCCTGCTTTGTAGGAGGCAAGTCAAACCAAGATACACAGAAACAACACCTCTGTTTTAAAAACTCACATTATTTTACTGAATGTTTAATTTTACTACATAGTTATAACAAGTGCAACTGGCATAAACAGACATGTGAACAAATGTAATTGGCCTTGAGAAAAATGCATTGCACCTGTTGGGAGCAGAGGTAATAGAGAGTATCTTACCAGCTTCCAGCAGTTTCATGCCCTCCTTACATGCAAAGTCCACTTTATAACCAGGGAGGAGAGAGTGTTGGTTAATCTAATGACTTGGTTATGTGGAGATCTGTTAAGAAGTCTTTGAGGAACTGACACACTGTCTTCCACAATAGTTGAACTGATCTACCATTTGACCCAGAAATCCCATTATTGGGTACATACCCCCAAAAATATAAGTTGCAGCATGGCAATTACTTTTGCACCAGTCTAATATTATAAAGATGCGTGTATATGTTCATTGCAGCACTATTCACAATAGCAAAAGCATGGAATCAAGGTAAATGCCCATCAATGGTAGACTAGATAAAGAAAATGTGGTACATATGCATCATGGAATACTATGTAGCCATAAAAAATGAGATAATGTCATTTGCAAGAACATGGATGGAGCTGGAGGCTATTATCCTTAGCAAACTAAAGCAGGAACAGAAAGCCAAACATCACATGTTCTCACTTATAAGTGGGAGCTAAATAATGAGAACACAGGGACATATAGAGGAGAACAACAGACATTGGAGCCTATTAGAAGGTGGAGGATAAGAGAAAAGAGAGGATTATAAAAAATTACTAATGGGTACTAGGCTTAATACTTGGATGACAAAATAATCTGTACAGTAAACCCCCATGACAAGGGTTTACCTATGTAACAAACCTGCACATGTACTCTGAATTTAAAATAAAAGTTAAAATTGTAGAACTTAAAACAATGTCCTACAGAGCATTGTTTTATAATTCATTATAATTTATAAGATGCCTTAGCTAGTCCAGGGCAAGAGAGTGAAGAAGATGAAGTTTGTCTTTGAAGGCTTTAATATACCCTTGCTGGTCTCTATCTTTCTCCAAAGTGTTCTGTGCATGATTTATTTTATCAGAACCAGTTCTTAGGAAATATCTGATTTTCATTTACTCAAAGGAATACGGTAGCAATAAGGCTTTCTGTGTGACTTTCTCTACCTTACCGTACCCCATGCTTACAGGAATAATTGCATTTTTGAATAAAAATATTATATCTCTAATTATTGACATTTAAAGTAAATAACTTGATAGAAGGTATGTTTTGAAGTTGAGGGAATAAGTAAAAGTAGGGAAAAGAAAACCTGATGTCTTTCAAAATCACACTAAGTAGGTGTTTGTTTATACTTACTGAACTTACAAAGGTGGTTTTGCTGAAATGGATTCAATTATCGTTGCCCTCATAAAAATTTCCTTACATTGAGATCCTTATCTGGAAATTGTTCTTGTATTCTTCATTAGATAAAAATCTCTAGCAGTGACTTCTTTTTCTGTTTTGAGAATTTCCAATAAAATAGCAAATGCCTATATCGTGTGTATTATATGCCAGACACTATTAAATCTCACAACAAGCATGTGAGATGCACTATTATTACTAATTTGTAGTTGAGGAAACTGAAGAGGAAAAAGAGAGGAATTAAGATACCTCTTTAAAGTCAAAGCAAGTAAATGTCAGAAGTTGTATTTGACTCTGGTTTTAATTAAAAACAAACAAAAATTAACATAAATGGAAAACAAAAATTCTTATAAAAATCCTGGATAGGCTGGGCGCGGTGCCTCAAGCCTGTAATCCCAGCACTTTGGGAGGCCGAGACGGGCGGATCACGAGGTCAGGAAATTGAGACCATCCTGGCTAACACGGTGAAACCCCGTCTCTACTAAAAAAATACAAAAAACTAGCCGGCCGAGGTGGCGGGCGCTGTAGTCCCAGCTACTCGGGAGGCTGAGGCAGGAGAATGGTGTGAACCCGGGAGGCGGAGCTTGCAGTGAGCTGAGATCGGCCACTGCACTCCAGCCTGGGCGACAGAGCGAGACTCCGTCTCAAAAAAAAAAAAAAAAAAAAATCCTGGATTGCTGCGTTTTAAAATAACCTTAGAATCACATTTGGAAAAAATCTTAGTCCAACCACTGAGTGAGCTTCTTTGAATGCAGCGTCTTCAATATGTTCTCAGAGCACCTGCTTCCCTATAGAGGAGCAGGACTTGGGGGCAGCCCACTTGAATGCTTGCAACTACCCTCCAAATTGATGCACAAAACCTCTGAAGTACAGCCTTTCTGCTTCCCTAGAATAGGGTCTGAGGCAAACCCCCAGGAATGGTTGTGCTGAGAGTACATGTTCTTGGTAGTCAGTTGTGTGTGCTTCAGATAAAATTATGCTAATAAGCTATTTTTCAATGCCACCTGCTGGTGCCAGACATAATTTTCCTTCTGAAGCTGTGTTCAAAGAGTCAACAGAGCTCAGACGTTACAGATTATAGTAATTCTAAGAGGCATAACTCTGTGATATGTTTTGTAATTGTAACTTTTACTTTTCAGTAATGCTCTCTTCTTCCTCCGTCATCCATCAACAGTGTTCCATTTTATTTACTTTGATGTATTTTCTATTAAATACTCTATGTAATAAAAATGTATGCCCCACTTTTTCTCCCAGAAAAACTTTTAGTACCTGGGAAATTCTGTAGTGACAAGCTTTGACATTGATTTTTATCATAGTATATTCCCTAAGGATTAGGGAAGAATCATTCTATAAGAGGATTAACAAGCACTGCATTCACAATGACATTGTAGGTTTATTTTTTCTTTGCTTTATTTAATTTCCATGTTTTTTAAAGGTAGTGTGAAAATGTTTAAGGCGTGACTTATTTAGGACAATATATTTGTGACAGAGTGTTTCCAGAGCTTTTATTATACTTCATGCCAAATTAGAGCAGATATCATTGCCATCTAAACTACAAATACCCGGCTAGGTTTTAAATACCATTGGCAAAAAATTATCTTCAACATTCTCAGGTTCTAACTCAGGTCCAAGGTGAGTTGGTGGGCGAGTCGTGGGTAGCTGGAAAAACACTGAAGGAATCATAGACAGTTTTGACATGGCTTTACTGTCTGTCTGGGCATGAGTGAGCCTGGGCAAGAGCCGTATGTACAGTGTTAGCAGGGTAATTATACCTTTACAGATAATAGTGGCTCCAAGCCAAACACAAGTTCATGTGGGTGATCCCCTAATGTGCCTCACATGGTGTAGTTACATAATGAGCGGAGTTGTGTACCTGTGCTCCAAACTTGCTGAGTCATGCTGGACCAGTTATCTGCCTCAGCCTGTTCTTGACTGCAGCACATCCATTTTCCTTACACTCTGCCCCCTAGGCTGAGGGAGACGTAGGCCTTAAACACACAGGTCTGACACATAGGCCTTATACATTGACTCTGAGCACACAGGCCCCAGACACATGGGTCCAACACATAAGCCTTACATATTAAGCTAGGTTTTTATTTCCCTACCTTTAGGGGCATTGGGCCAGGCAACAACAGGTTACCCTTTGTCCCTATACCTGGTCAGAGGAGGTTATCCTTCCTCCTAGAGGTCTTGGCACATGGCCTGGCCCCACATGGGCTGGTGACCAACTAGTCACTTTTGTAACTTCTAGGTAGTTAACAATAAGGTTAAGCCTCTATAAACTGCCCAGCTATTGGTGAAGATTATCATAGGTGTCACCTCCTTGGTGATCACTATTCACATTGCTCTGAGTTCAGCCCATTGACTACTTTGTCCACATCTGGTATCAAACCATATGGTTTCAGTGCTAGGCTGGACGGCGAATAGATTAGCACCTTGCTAATCTAGTTCTAGTGCTAAGGAACTAATCCTCCCAAGGATTAGTTCTGCCGCTAAGGAACTTGTACTCAGAGTACTCTGCTGCTCTAAGTAGGTGTCTGACTTTGCTAAAGTGAATGTCTGCACCATTCCAGTCTGGGCGGTTGTTACCCATGAATGCACCCATTCTGCTATTGGATAAGTCACCTGCACGACAACTGTAGCCCATCCTGTCATACTCTTACAAGCCTGAAGGGCAGCATATACGGCTGCTAGCTGTCTCTCTGTCAAGGAATACTAGAGCTCAGCTCCCTTCCATAGTTGAAACCAAAAGCCTACTGGCATTCCCAAGCTCTCTGTGTGCTGCCACAGGCCCCAACCGAAGTCATCTGTGGTCACATGCACATCCAGCTCAAATGGGCTCCCCCAGTCAACTACCCGTAGGGCTTGTGCCTGCTGAATAGCCCGCCTGGCTGCCAGGAAGGCGGTCTCAGCTGGTTCATCTCAATTCTAGGCAAGAGGAGTGTTGTCGTTTCTAAATCTGCAAGATAATCAGAAGTTAACATAATATCATCAACAAGACCATGACATATGATGGGGCTATGCATACATCCCTGTGGCAACACTATGAAAGTCCATTGTCACTTTTCCATGAAGGCAAACTCTTCCTGGCTCTCTAGAGCAATGTTAGTTGAGAATGCATTGGTCAAGTCCACCACATAGTGGTACTGCCCCAATTCTGTCATCAAGCGGTCCATCAAGTCCATGACAGGCTGTATAGCTGCCAAGCTGTGCCAAGCCGATCCACCCTCAGAATGTATTCAGGTATGAGAGAGGCATACACAGTGCATAAGCAGGGAGCCAAATAGCTGTCGCTGAAGTGCAAAGACACAGGTTTCGCTTTCACTGACTGGTCTTCATAATAGTCTATGCAGCCTTGTCTGGAAACTTACCTGGTGCAGGGACCAGTGGATTGCCAAGTCCTCATGTGGCCTCCAGTTGTCTGGTGTGCTCCCAAGCTGGGCACCTCAGCCAATTCCCTAATCAAATAGAAAAGGCTTTACATCCCTGCCTGGCTGCCGCATGTAGTCTGAGCTGGAGTGCCTGGGCAGGACTGGGTCGCTCAGCAATGTCCTTATCCCTCATTGGCATTTTCTGGAATTGCTGCTCTGGAGACAAGTGTCTCCACAAAGTTAAGAGTACCTCATTGGACTGTTAATCAATTTTCTCTTGGTCCACCCCAGCCAAAACCAAATCTATCCACATCTGTAAGCGTGTCACTCATTGGGGCCCCCTTTTCTCCCACTGGGGGCACCCGTGGGCAGGGCATCTTCTTCTTTACGGTGCAGATCCCTCAGTCCCACCAATGGCCTTCTATTTCCGTGAGAGCTGCCATAGGAGTGGTCACTGCATTTCTAAGCTCTGTAGCCAGGCCTCCGGGCATTCCACCTGCACCTGAAGGTCCCCATTCATGGCAGCTTCTAACTCTTTTTCTGAGCTCTGTAGCTGGGCCTCCAGGTGCCCTGCCTCTACCTGGAGGGCCCTTACCTGTGCTGTGTCCCTCAGGGACTGGGTGTGTACTTCTCATAGTGCAGTCAAAAACACCCATCCAATTCTGCTGGCAAGGGCTTGCTCCTTCTTGGTGCTCTGAGCTTCCAGCTGCTTCAGCATCTTCTCCATGCTTGTAGGGGGCCCATCTACCACTGCACAGGTTTCTGCTGGGCCCATCCAAGCAGCAGAGCTGCCACTGGGTACCACAACCCATGTTGCAGCCACATGGCTGACCTGGAATCAGCGGGGACAGAAGTCTCACTCACCCCAGGATCCTGTTCATGATATCAATTGTCAGGTTCTAACTGAGGTCTGAGGGAAGTTAGTGGGTGAATGGCGGGTAGCTGGAAAAATACTAGAGGAATCATAGACAGTTTTGACATGGCTTTACTCTCTCTCTGGGCGTGAGCAAGCCTGAGCATAAGCCATATGTAGAGCATCAGTAGGGTAATTAAACCTTTTCTAGACAATAGTGGCTCTGAGAGCTCACGTGGGTGATCACTTAATGTACCTCATATGGTGTGGTTACATAACGAGTGGAGTTGTGCACCTGTGCTTCAAACCTGCTGAGTCATGCTGGACCGGATGTCTGCCTCAGCCTATTCTTGACCACAGTATATTCATTTTCCTTAAAATCATGTTTTGAACAAATAACAGTTTTTAAATATTTTATAGTTGTTTCTGATAAACCATTATATACTTCTATTAATTAAAACTCACTCTGACATGTAGGCTCTAATATTTAGGAATTACTGAGATTCTATCTCATGTGTGCATTTACAACCCTATTTGTGCTGCCAATTAACCAGAATGCTTCTCCAAGGTAAGTCCTATCATCCCACGGTGCGCCTGGGCTGTCCTTTACTTGACTGAAATATATCATGAAATGACAACTGCTTGAAAGGGACCTTTAATGAAGTATGCTCTACTTTTGATGTCTTCTCTTCAGGAGCTTGGTTATCTGGTTATTGGGTACTCTATATCCTTTTCAGCTAAAAATGACATTTTTAATTCTTCAGGCTCCAATTTTGTAAACAGACATTATCCTTGTAAACTGGTTTAGAGACAAAATGTAGGGAGGTTTTGCTTAAATTTATAAAGCAATGAAACATCAGCAGTTCCTGCCTCCCCTCTGTCTAGATGATGATGTCAAAATGGGTAAGAAATGACACCATGTCCCACAGACATTGTAACCAGTGTAACTGTGTCCTGGTGTGTGATTTCCTTGGTGTATGATAGAGGTTATTTAAAAAATAGAAACATGAATGAAATAAGAGCAACTGAACTAGTTAATAAAAGCAATATTTTATCAATCTGAGTCCAAAGTGCTCATAATAATACGTTACATTCCGTGATCAGCAAACATTTGTTTGGAACTTCTGTGCACTAGAAACTGGGGATTTAAAGACAAAGGGGGCTGGGCACAATAGCTCATGCTTGTCCAGCACTTTGGAAGGCCGAGGCAGGAGGATCATTTGAGGCCAGGAGTTTGAGACTAGCCTGGGCAACATAGACACAGTCTCTACAGAAATTACTAGCTGGACATGGTAGTACTACCTATCTACTAAGATGGCTGAGGTGGGAGGATCACTTGAGCCCAGGAATTGGAAGCTGCAGTGAGCTATGATTACACCACTGCATTCCGGCTTGAGCAACAGAGTGAGACCCTGTCTCTAAAAAATAATAAATACGTAAATAAATAATAAATAAATATTAGAGAAACAGGGACCCTAACTTCAAAGGACTCTCAGTCTAATTATACTTATGACTGCTTCTCATCTCCAGACATTAATGTGGTCTTGTTTCCAGATAATATTATGTGAAGATTCGACTGGTAAATTTGAGCTAAATGGTCTATTGGCTAGTTACTAATTAGTAATGGGCCTGACAATAGCTATTTTGGGGATTATGAATAACGTTTAGGGGAAGTTCTAAAAACTGGCAATCAGTACTGGCCTATAGGTATTTTTATTTGGCATCCATGTTTTTTTGTTTGTTTGTTTTTGTTTTTGTTTTTGTTTTTTTGTCTGTTTGTCTGGTAATATCTTTATTTACCTCCAACCTTTTCATTAAATTTGGGAAGCTTTGGGACATTTCTTCTCAATCTCTTCTTCTGCTCAGCCAGATGATATTTCCCATAGGTCTCACCTCCAGCTTTCTGTATCTTTGAGAGGTGCCTTAATTCTGTCTGATCTGATCCTTTCTTTGGAGGTCTACTTCTGAACTAAGGTCAGTAAAGACCTTAAAGGGACTTTTCTTAGCATTTCTCTCCTGTCCTTGGTCTTCAGTGGTTTCCCCTTGTACTTGGGAAAGACTTGCATGCTTCAGCAGACCCCGCCTCCTTCTCCCCTTCCACTCCCAGTCTTCAGTGTACTGCCTGCATACACTTAGTCAAGATACCATTGGTGAGATGATGCAGACTTGTTCTGTGGCTAAAGCCTAGAACATCTCAACAGATAGCCATTGAAAGTTTGTTAAAAGTTTGTCTGGTTCCTCCTTACTGCTGTTTATGGTAGATTCTCCCTTCTCTTGCTGCTTCATCAGGAATGAAAGTAGCTGTGCCTCTCTTCTGTCCTAGGAAGGGTTTATCACCTCATTTAGATTTTTTTGTGCTTTAATTCCTTGATGGTTTTAATTTTAACCTAGTTTAGCCAACTTGTTCTAGGGTGAATTTCTGATGTCCTTACAAAAAGCAGAAGTTCCCCACAGTGTCTAAAAAATTTAAATAGTTGCCAACAGTAAAAATGTTAAGATTTACATAACAATCTTATTTCTGGCTTCTCTTGAAAAATGAGAAGTTCTAGCCAGAAAGGGCCTAAACTTCATGGCAACCATAAGTAGAGTCAAATAATATCTGTCCCATTCCTATGAGGGAGATATGGCATTGATCTCTTCCTTTATAGAGAATGCTTCGTAGTGTAATTTGATATCTAGGCAGGTAGAAGCAGAAAGAGACACTATAAATACTCCTTTGTTTAGGTTCATACGGCATTTTAGGTCAGGCCGTTGAACAACCTCTTAGCATGGTTTCCTGATGTGACAATGTTCCTCCTGATCTTTTTCAAGTACAGTGGATTCCTAAGTCCTTCTTGCAGGTTCATTGGTGTTAAGAGTTATTTATGAAGGCAAACTATGCCTTCAAATTATCCTTCAAGTGGAGAGAATTGTTGAGATGTATTCTTTCCCCAGAGTTTGTAAGATTTTCTGATGAACCTTTTTTTTCTTTTTAAAAAAAAGACTTGTTTAGTGTGTGTATGTTTCTTTTCAAAAAAAGTCTCAATGATTGAAACTTTTTTGTTATTTGAAGGGGATGGCATAGGACTGATTAAAAGAAAAGAAAGTAGTGAAATACATATTTAATAAATCATCAGCAAAATACTTAAAATTTATGGAAATATATTCATTGATAAAGAAATTATACTTTTAGTTTAACATTCATTTACAGTATGTGTCAAGGTCTACTCTGTATAGAATCAAGTCACTCATGTCTTCTATTCTTTTCTTTGTTCCTTTACTTCTTCCGATGTCCATCTGCTATTTGTTAAGCACCTTGCTAGGTTCTGGGGGTTTAATGGAAAGCCACACAGACCTGGTTTTTGCATTTATGGAATTTGGGGATGTTAAACAAGCAGTTACACAAAGTGTGTGAAACCTATATGCATTTGATTTTTGTTTATTAAAGCTACCAGTGTGATGGCAAAATATGTAGAAATTAATAACAATTCATTTAATATCTAATTTGAGAATGACTTTGGGATAATTTTTCCCCTCATTCTTGTCTCTTTAGGAAGACACATTTGAACTGTATAAATTTCATTAGCCAAAATCTTTTAGGGTGTCATGAAATGTGACAAATATAGTAAAATAAATTATTTTTAAAATGATGTTTTATATACCCCTAAATATTGTTCTTTTGGAAGAAGTCACCTTGAAGAAAGGTCTGTTATTCCAGTGAATACAATCTTGGATTTCTTTTCTAAGAAAATTCTCTTGAATATTCTGAATGGTGAAACATTTTCCTTTGTGGAGATAGATGAATTTTTGAAATAAGCCAAAAGCATTTTGGCTATCACATATTCTCCTAAATATTCTGAGTGTCAGCACATTTTTATTTATGGAGGATAGATTTAGTTCTTGAAATAAGCTAAAAGTATTTAAAATTCAGACCTATTGAATAAAACAGGAATCCACACTATTTGCAGGGATGAGGTTGTTGCTGTCTCAAAGCAGCTGTGATTATGATGTCTGGAGGGTGTGTCTGGTTAATCAGCTCCAAAGATAATTTTTCAAGAAGAACTCCACAAACCATTTAGTACACAAAAATATACATCAATAGTCCTGCAGCATTATGACGTTGAAGAAAAACAATCATTTGAATATATAAATTTTTATTTATCCATAAAAATACCTTATTAGAGGAAACTGACAACAAAAATAGTTAAAGCTCTAAAAAATATGTATAATCTAATAGTTTCTTTGGTAGCACAATATGCTATTATGCATGTGCAACAGCTTGTAAAGTGAACTATGCTTCTTTGTACATGTTTGTATTTATAGTATAAAAATGACTTATTTAGATATGTTACTTCCAGATTTAAAATATGCTATGATTCAATTCCAAATAATATGACATTTTCTTGAGGTACTTACGGTTTTTTAGAAGCTTTATGTATAGAATGCCTTATTAAAATAATCAAGGTTTTGTATAAAAGTTTGGAAGTAAGGCAGGACACAAGTGAATTACACATAGTAAGTTATTCAACCAGCTTTGAATAGCTATCTTTGGCTGAACTAATATTTGATTCATCAGAAGCAAATGACAAAACAAAGTGACATGGATCTTGGAGCTAGAGAAACCTAATTTAAAATCCTACTTTATTGCAAGCTAATTGTCCATTGCCTCAGACAATTTCTGTCCTGTTTTCCATATATATACACATAATATATAAGATAAATAATGTCCATCCTATTGTGTTAATATGTGTAACATACCCAATGGGCTCAACAAATAGTAGTTATTATTAAAAGATAATATGGGAAAATTGAAATTATTTTTTACATATTGTAATTTTCTTATAATTAAAAACATATTTGCTAATACTACTAACAGTCATTTTAAATGACATTCATAACTTTCTTTTCATCAACATCTACTGTGGTGCTGGTGGCCAGTCAATGGATATACCCAAACCCAGAGTGTTGGTGCATACCTGTAGTCCCATCTACTGCTTGAGATTAGGAGTTTGAGACTGCAGTGAGCTGTGACTATGCCTGTGAATAGCCACTGCACTCCAGCCTGGGCAATATATCAACGCCCTGTCAAAAACAAACAAACAAATAAAAGGGCAATGAATATACCCAGTAGTTTTGGAATTTGTGAGTTTCCAATTTAGAACATATGACAAAGTCTCAAAAGTGGCAGTTGACAGTCACTATAAAAGAAAAAGTATTTTTCTTGGAGAAACTTCCTCTAGCACTTTTCTTTGAGATCCAAAATAGGGCTATCATGAAACCTCATTAAAGGCAGTTCTAATTTGCATTGGTATGTGTTTGTGTTTATGTACGTGGGCACTCTAAACTTTTCTTACTATCTGACTTCTGAATCCACAATGTTATTGCTGCGCTCCAGGAGCACAGTGTGATTACTTTGCTTTTGTAATATATCCATGAGCAAGAGCCAGATGTTCAAATCCACCCTTTTTTTTTTTTTTTTTTTTTGGCTAAAGAGATTATCATCCCTGAATATAATCTCAAAGAAAGTTCCTGGGCCCTGCTCCAATAAGAAAAAGTCTTGTTTCTCTTTACCAAATCAAAGGGAAGGGCTTTTTATTATATGAGAAGTATAACATTGCATTCCAGTAGAGGAAACAGGCAATCACCTTTTGATCCCTAATGTGGATGCCCAAGTTTGTAAATTTAATAAAAAGATAAAAAATGTGGCAGTGTTTTTATCTCAAGCAATAAACTCTGATTAGATCTTGCCAGTTTGATGCAAACAGTCTTCCTGGGTAGCATGAAGGTGAGTGAAAGCTTTGGACAAGATAATAGCAACAGACAAATGTGAAAGAATATGAAGTTTTAAAGAGCCTTTCAGAACACTAAAGAGTTTAGGAAATTAAAATAATCAGTATGGCTTTTCATGCTGCTGTATAGGCTTAACTATCTAGCTTCATTCACTTCTCTGTCATTGAGTAAATCTATCTCCACCATTGTAATGACTATTTCTTAGTCTGTAATGATTATCTTTCATGTTCCTTTTTATTATTATTTAAAAATAAAGATGGGCCAGAAAGTAATATGCACATTATCTGTTGAGCCTAACAAGCTGCCAGTCAGCTAAGCCTCATTACTCTTATAACTAAAGAGGTAAGTTTGGGAAAAGGGAGGATGTGGACTGGAATGTTTAACAAGATCTTGAAAATTTATTATCATGTCGAGCAGAAACTATAGCATATAGGAAAAAACAATAATTACTATGAGGTATGTTACAATGCTTGGCTATGCAGACACATCTTTACAATGTTAATGTGGTAACAGTGATCTGAAAAGTCAGAAGCTTCAGATGGCATGCTTTGTATAATAGATATTGAGTGCAATTCAGTCTAGTTATGCATGTTTATACAAATGTGTGGAGTATGGTAGTAGGGTCTTTAGTTAGAATAAATTGTAATTAATGTTGAGATTAACTTTATTTTATGTCAACTTTGTCTTAGTTTATCCCATATTCATGATGATAACATTTTGACAAAGAAGTGAGGATTCTGCATTATGGTTGTGGATAAGAAGCAGTGCTTAAACATTTTGGTTTTACCTGGTTAATGTTGATAGTAATCAAATAATCCTAACATGACTTAAGTTAGGTATGGCTTATATTTTTGTTATTTAGATATTAAATCGAGCTGGCTTCTTTTAATGTTTAATGGTTGAAGTTATATTAAAACATATTGGTTTGGCACAGCTTTCAAAAGGGCACCCTCTGTTAGATAAAGGGTGCCATAATGGCTTCTGGAATGATCTATTATTTTTGGCATATAAAAGGAAGTTATAATGCTGTTCTTTAAAATTTATGTTTCATAATAAAATGAATAATTCATTCACTCATCCACTGACAAGCAGAATACTTAAATTAATGTCTCAAAGTAAAAAATCAGCACCAAACCAAAAAGCTAGGGTTGGAGGTAGAGAAAGAAGCTTGGCTATTAGGATATAATACATTTTCAGAAGATAACCATAATATAAAATGAGTCTGAAAGTCATTTATAAAGAACAGGATATTAAAAGCTATAAGAAAAAAAGGCCATTTATCTATTTGTGTACTATTTTGAAGACTTGAGCCAAATGTTTCATCAGTGATTTGGGTGTCTTCCAATAAATTGGACGGGGTTTATGTGTGTGTGCAGGGTGGAGTGGGAAAGGAAGGTGGGCACCAGTCTCTTTTTCCTTTGAGCTTTATTTATTTAAGCCTTCATTCAGTAATTCAGCAAATGCCTACTGAGCAGCTAATATGTATAAGGCAAGCTGCCAGGCACCATAATTTATATACAAAGATATCTAAAGCATAATACCTGAGTTCAGAAGTTACAAGTGGAGATGACATATCTAGATGAATTTAAGACAAAATTAGTTTTAAACATAACTCTGAAGTAAAGTTTGGAATGAAATTAATTTGTTAATGACTGAGGATGAGTAAATAAATCTCATTAACTGCCTCCTTTTTACAAAGCCTCATCATCATCATCATCATCTGATCATTAAGGGTAACAATAATAGCCAACATGTACTGTTCTGTGTGTTTACATGTATTTATATGTACACAACAACCCTATGGTGCAGGTGCTATTATTATCTCCATTGAATGGATGGGGAAACTGACAGACAGATAAATTATGTAACCTGCTCAGGATCATACAGGTAGTAAGGGTAGTCAGGGCTTAGCTCCAGAGCCCAGGGTTTTAGCTATCAGAATTTACACATGTTGCTGTCAACTCAGAACCAATATGGCATAATTCCCTGACAATATCTAGTGAGCATTCTAAGATATCAGGATTGTGAGGATGAGGATATTTTCATTTTGTTTCCCAGATTTCTTTAAAACTGCGAATGGAAATTTCATATAGTTTGAAACAAGTCAAGGAGCTCAGGCCTTGGTTTTGAAAAGGAAATTGTATGAGTATGACAGATCTTCTGTTGTTGATATTTGAACATTCATGTTTACAGAGAATCTTTATTTCCTAAAACTGATGTTTATCAGGGTTAGTCAAGAGAGTCACAAATCAAACAGAGGTTGTTTCTGGTTAGCTAAGTTCCATCCATAATAAGAGAGTTCTGAACTGGGAGTTCTGTACACGTGACCATATGAGTTTTCGGACCTCAAGTTTTCCATGTGTAAAAGGAAATTGAATGAAGTGATCACCTGGGTCCATTTCAAGCTTCATGTTCTGTGAGTTTATATTTCTTTGCATTAATGAGGCTCATGCAGTTCTAAATTTGATAATAGTAATTAAGAAAGGTTCTAGTGGCTGGGCGCAGTGGCTCATGCCTGTAATCCCAACACTTTGAGAGGCCAAGGAGTTCGAGACCAGCCTGGCCAACACAGTGAGACCCTATCTTTGCTAAAAATACAAAAATACAAAAATTAGCTGGGGGTGGTATCACGTGCTGAGGCAGGATTGCTTTAACCCAGGAGGCGGAGGTTGTAGTGAACCAGGATTGCGCCACTGAACACCAGCCTGGGTGACAGAGCGAGACCCTGTCTCAAAAAAATAAAAAAGGTTTTAGTGAGAAAAATCAGCAAAATTTAGACATCTAGAAAATAGCTTTACATGAGCAGTTATCTTTCTTCCATTGACACATAACTTTGGCCAAGTCAACCAGTGTACATTGCACAAATAAATATATTACACTGTATTTCTTACAGACTTAAAATAATTGCTTCTATTCAGAAATAGTGTTACTTTTGTTTAGTCAAGGAGTTAATTATCATATTTCAACATTTGGTTACAATTTCCCATCTTTTGTCTGTGACACAAAATAAAATAAGTTTCCTAGGAAGGCATGCATAAGTTCCAACAATAAAATGCTAAAAATAGAAAACACTAAAAAACGGCACAGGCAGAATTGATGTGATTATGTGTTCATTTCATACCTCTTGTAGAACATTGTAAAAACTTAATGTTCTTATATTTCACAGATTTGTAGACATTGTTGTTCTAAAGACCTTCAGTATCACTTTTCTGAGCCAGAAGTTCTGTCAGGTAATTTCCAATGCCTGAGAATTTTTACTACCTAAGGTGTGTGACCATAATATTTTAATATGTGATTGCAATTTCCTAGTTAAGAAATGGCTATATTAACTATATTGACACAGAGGTGAATTTACCTACTCTTTGAACAGAAAGCCTGAGATCTTAATAACGTGATTGTCTGTCTGATGTGTGTCACGGATGAATCACTCCTCCCACAGCACATGCTCAACTTACTCCCATGGAGAGGCAGTTTATGATAAAAACCAGTAGCTCCAGTTCTTCTTCCTAGCTCTGTGTCCTAGGGCAAGTCATTCACCTCTCAAACACCATTTTATTTTCAATTGTGAAATGGAAATTGTTATCCTTAGATCTACTCTAATTTCTTAAAAAGCAATTTTGCTTCATTGTTTATAAACAGTAACACATTCCTTGTGACTCATTTTAGGTATGATTGCAACACATGAGTACGAGGGGATGCTTGGGATGAGAACTGATATTCCAGATAGAGATAGAGACTGGAAGGGTCATAGGAAGTGAGTAATCGCACTCCCTAGACAAAAACTTTGTACACCAGGATCTGGAAAATGGAAAGCTGGAACTTGTGGACATTTTTTTTTTTTTTTTTACTGATTTTGATGTGAACCAAAGTCATTTAGAAGAGAAAACTGAAGCAGCAAAGTGTAAATTTTTAAAAGGCATATTATTATTTTTCAAAAAGAGTAGATGTAAGTTTCAGTTTCTTCTAATTCTGAAGATTCAGGACATTGGAACCCACTATTCCTTCTGGGCCTTGGTGAATTTCATTTCTGTTCAGGAAAGTGGAAGGGGAGAAATTAAGGCCTACATCCTTGATAGTTTAGCCACATATTCACTCTCAATTCACAGGAAAGTTGAATGGTCTCAGACTGATGTTCCTTTTTCTGCAAATGTGCTAATCACTTGACATGTAATCATACAAATTCCCACCTCTACATATTCCTACCTGCACACTCCTACCTGAAACAATGTTTCATTTACCCCACTACTTTTCAGGCATGGGTTAAACAACAAGACAGCCCTACATGTTACTCCATTTGAGAAGGTAAGTCTGTCCAAGAAAGAATATGTCCATCTATGGTGGAAACTCAAATGATTATTTTTCTCATACTTTCAGAATTTCTAATTTACATTCAGGGAAATATTTCCAATTCACTGAAAACAGAGAACAAAAAATATAGAAGTAATAGAATGTAATCTTCACTTCAGTTTTCTGGAAGTTTATACACACACACAAATCAGAATATTTGAGGTATAACTTATAAACAATAAAGTGTACAAATCCCAAGAGGATAACATGCTCTTTGCATAGACATATTCCTGTATAATCACCACTCAGACCAAGGCACAGAAGATTTCCTGCCACTGTCTCCCTACCTCCTACCCCTTCACAGAGGTAACCAGTTTTCTGTCCTTTACCACCATATATTAATTTTGCCTGTTTTTGAACTTCATATAAGTGTATTAATATAATATATGGTTTTTTGCATAGTGCTTCTTTTCTGATCAACATTATTTCAGTGAGATTTTATTCATGCTGTGGTGTGGAGCACTTAAAATAATTCATTGCTCTGAATTATTTCATTGTGTGAATGTTCTACAATTTAGTTATTGATGGACATTTGGGTTGTTTCCTACTTTTTAGCTATAAATAGTACAGGTATGACATTATAGTAAATGTTTTTGGTGAACATTTTTGCTGAACATAGCACCAAGAGTGGGATTTTTGGGTCATAGGATAAGCACATGCTTAGATTTAGTTGATGGGCCAAAAGTTTCAAAAAGGGCTTATACCAGTTTACAGTCCCATCAACAGTAGATGGGAATTCCACATCTTTACCAACATTTAATATGGGAGTGTAGATGCTTTTACAGCATTTTTGATGGTGTGTGGAGATATTTCACTGTGATTTTAATTTGCATTTCTCAGCCAACTAAGCACGTTGATCTCGCTTTTGTATGTATATTGGCCATGTACTTCACTTTTGTGAACTGTCTGATCAAGTATTTTCCACATTAAAAAAATCTGGGATGTCTTTTTCTTTTTGATTTATAGTTTTTTATATATTCTAAATATGAGTCATTTAATATATATATGGCAATTATTTTTTTCCAGCCTGTTGCTTGCATTATTATTTTTTAAAGTTGCCTTTCAAAGAGCAGGAGTTTTAAATTTCATGCAAAATAACTGATTTACCTTTTCCCTTGTTGTTAATTTCTTGCCTTTTCCCAGTTAAGAAATATTTGCCTATCTCAAAGTCTTAAAGATATCTATGCTTTCTTCTGAAAGTTTATTGTATATCTTTTATATTTAAGTATCTGATCCATCTCTAATTAATTTTTGTGCATGATATAAGATAAAGGTCAATGTTCCCCTTTTTCCATTTATTGAGAAGACTATCTTGTCCCCACTGGATTGCAGTGGCATTTTCATTATAAATCAAGTGACCATATCTGTGTGGATCTGTTTCTTGGCTCTCCAGTATGTCTCTTTGGTTTATCTGTCTACCCTTGAGCTGAAACCTCACTGTCTTAGCTACTTTTGTTTAACAATGAGTCTTGAATTCTGGTTCCAAGTCCTACAGCTTTATCATTATTCATTTTCTAGACATTCCTGACTATTCTAGGCTCCATATATTCACTGAAGAGATATTTGAAAGCTCTACTTTTGAAAGATTTTAAAATAGCTTTTTGGGAATTAACACATTTTTTCAAAGCAATGGATTGACCTTCAGAATGGTTTTGATTATAAGATATTTGGTATATTCATGGATTATTAAGATCTTAATTTCTGCAGTGATAGAATAGAACTGAATAATATCCATCAACCTCCTTGGATTGCTGTATGGCTAAAACACAAATGATTATAATTCTCTTGAATTCAATACTAATGCATAAGTGTCCTTAATTTAGGGAGGGGAGTTACCTTGAGGATCACCTTGCTCAAGTCCTTTATAACCCAAGTGAAAAACGGTTAAGGTTAGGTGATTTTCCCAATGTCTGTCTTCTAATCCACAAGTCACGTTTCTTTCTGCTAAAGCTTGCCATCTTTTAATCAAACCTACAATATTTCAGGAAACATTTGTCTTGATACACATATCTCTTGTATCTATTGGCAGAAAGAGATGTGTGACCTTAAGAATGTTAAACTTCAACAAAGAGGAAAACAGTTCATAAGAACTGTTCCTTTGTGATGTAGAGAGATGCTTAATTAGCTAGAATGTCATTTAAAATTGTAGTGGAAATCTTTAAAAAATTAATCCCAAGTCCCCATGAATTGTATCTCCTCTGATTGTGTGGTTCAAAAGATTTTAAATCAGCAAGGCACATCTTGATCTAAGAACCATGTTAATGTTTGCACACTCTCCACTTTCTCATTTGCTTCAAGAGTGGAAGGTTTCTCCTTAATTCCATTTACAACAGCTGGATTTTGGAAGACAAACATTAACAGTCTACAATTAAAAATCATTTCAGCTAAAGTGAACCTGAACAGATGAGGCGCATCATTGATAGTGGATTCTCCCCACTTCCTACAGTCTCCCCTTTTTTCCCTTCCCTTTTATTTTATTTTATTTTATTTTAATCACTCTTCTGAGACATTGTTGGGACTGAGTCTTCATCAAGGTGTCCAGCTGAAAAATGGTTATCAGATCCTGCTGAGGCAGGGACAGAGGAACAGCAGCTCACATCGGCTGCAGATGTGCAGAGTGGTTACTTTGGGAAGCAATGATAATTAAAGAGCATATGATCCATAATAAATCTGTACAGTAGTGTTAGCCTGTATTAATCGAGGGATAAAGAATAATGGCACATCCTTACGAATAGGGTGTTAAATCTCAAGTTACAGTTCCTCGGCTTAACATAGCTCTGTGTAAATTTGGTGTTTTTCTTATTTGATATAGCATATGAAGTGTGAGAGATTTATGATATAATTTGTGTACATGCACCCTGATCAAAATGGCTGAGAAGGGCCTGATAAAACACAAACATCTGGAGATACAGATGTCATTCCCGTGAAGCTGAAGACTGCTTGGGGGAAGTAGAAACATATGATTGTGAGGGAAGCAGGGCTCAGAAGTGCCAAGTTTCACATGAGTTTGATAGAAATGTGTTATGAGTGCTTAACATTGTGATTGATAGTGTTTGACGAAGCAAACTATCCCCTAAGCCTATGTATGCCTTTTTGTTTGGTTTTTGGATTCGTTCTTTACTTTTACTCTTTTTTTACAGTGATGACTTTTACTGGAAAAGGCATTGAGTGTCCAGGTTTGGGTAACAGAGGTGATGCTTTTGGAGCAGGGAAAGCTGTGGTGAAGAAGGCAAGTCACATCCATGTTGTGTCCTGGCCTGATATGAGATTATCAGCAAGAAAGGGAGGAGTGTGTATTTCCTCGTTCACTTATATGTACTCAATGTCTATGTATTAATACCCTCAAACCAGTGACTTTCATTCATGTTTATAAATAACATTATATATATGAATACCCTGTTATGTTAATAATGATTATTTCTGTTTACTGGAATTTTGGAATATTTTTCCTTCATTTTGCTTAAGTAAGTATTCATTGATGATTAAGATAACATGTTTTTCAGAAGAGAAATATTAAAAGGATTTTTTTTTTTTTGGAATGAGTGTCTTCACAAAAGTTCTGGTTTTGAATTCATCTGTCTTTAACCAACCCCAGTGACTTCCTTCTGGTTTCATCAGAATCAAAGAATGACTGCTACTTATTTTCTTTTCCTCTCATCATTACCAAATGAAAATAAACTGAAACATGATTATTCTTGCCAGCTCAAACGACATACTTCCTAAGTAGACTAGAGTAGAATAGTTGAGCCTGACAACTGTTGTAAACCAAATGAACAAAAATATGTAGGACCATATGGTAAAGGGTATAAATTTATAAGTTAAAGAAGTACGTCCACTGGGAAATCCTAGGGGCTGGGCCTTGGAGATTCCCGAAGCATCCTCCATAGACGAAGATGCATCACCTCAATGTTAAGTCAGTCAACTCTCTTCTAATTGATCAATAGCCCACTGGCTGAAGATTTTTGAGAATAGTTTAAAAAATTCATATCTTTTGGCTGGGCGCGGCGGCTCATGCCTGTAATCCCAGCACTTAGGGAAGCTGAGGTGGGCGGATTGCCTGAGGTCAGGAATTCGAGACCAGCCTGGCCAACATGGTGAAACCCCATCTCTAATAAAAGCACAAAAATTAGCTGGGTGTGGTGGCGCAAGCCTGTAATCCCAGCTACTTGGGAGGCTAAGACAGAATTACTTCAACCTGGAAGGCAGAGGTTGCAGTGAGTTGAAATTGCACCACTGCACTCCAGCCTGGGTGACAAAGCAAGACTCCATCTCAAAAATAAATAAATAAATACATAAATACATTAATAAAATAAAATAAGAGTAATGGTTTACCCCTATGTCCTGGGCCAGGCGTTTGGAGGCTTAGATGAAAACCTTCTGTCAACTCCCACAATCCTCTTTATAGGATCAAAGGATATGTGCCATCTCAGTAATATAAATTTATGTACATAATAACTGAATGGTCTACGCTTTCATTTGCTGGATGTGATGTTGCATTGGGAATACAATGGATAACAAAAGCAAAGTAATTAAAGCAGTATTGAGTTTCCCTTGCAGAGCAAGAGCAGATGATTATATTGCCATAACCTTTGGAGTTGGACAGTAACCTTAGCTGATCAGCAACTAATTTTTCACCCAATGTCATTCTGTTCTGTTCTGGCCTCCTCCTAACCATACTGTAGATGAATAGCCACGCTCCTAGATTTACTGTTCTGCCACTGACTGAGGAAGCAGCTGCTGATGCTGTGATGATGCATGCAATCTAGGGATGCCAGGCTTTTACTTCTATCAGGGACATTTTTTCCTTGTTGGTTTTTAATAAGCAATTTTATATTTCATACTGGCAGTGCTACATCTCAGCCTGAAGAAGGGCTAATGGCCCCAAAGATTTTATGTGAGTTTCACATGGGGGCATATTCTACCATCAAAGGAGCTTAACTGCTATGATGGCAAATGGAACTGCTTTGGCATGGAAATGCCAGGGAGCATTTTTGAGTTCCTCTTGAAACAGAAAGAAAGAGAAAAAGAGAATCAGACAGACACAGAGAAGCAAACACATATTGACAGATACACACAGTAGGTAGCACACTCAGTTCTATTCCTGGTACCAGAAGGAGTTTTTTACCTGGATAGAGACAACAAAAAGGGTTAGCTAACAGAAACCATGCATGTACTCCGGATGATCTACATGGACTATTATGTGGTCATCTTAAACACATAGATGTACCTATGTATATAAGCATATGTGCACACACTTAAAACCATATATGTAACACACAGAGTAATAGAATTAAGAGTAGTTCTGATTTTTAAACTATGAATCCTTATTCACTGTAATGTAATGAAAGTTCTGAGAGCACTGTTTCTCTTCTTTGTCTTGCTTATATCCTCTTTCTTAGACCTATGTTCATATCCATGTGTCAGAAACTAATTGCAGAAAATCCTTGGCCTCTCTGTTGGGAATGAAGTTTATAGTCTTAGACAACTTCATTTTCCATAATGTTAGACTTTTCTGATCCTATTTGCTACTATATCAATCTATGTATTTATAAGACCTTCATGAGTTGAAATTCTAATTCAATGCATGACTTACAAAAATATCTGTTGGGTAAGATTTTATAAAACATCTCTGTTGTAGTAATAAGAAGGTTTTCTTTGTTGGTCTGTTGTTTGTTCTATCAATGATGCTTTGGCTTTTGGTTGAAAAAGAACAAATCCCCATCTTGGCATATTGTTGCCTGGAAATGTTTGTCTCCATGTTTCAGAATTCTTAGGTTGTGGCTATTTTAAGTATCAAACTATCAGATGTCACCTCCAATGTTATCAACTATTTTTAAGATCATGTCATTACTGCTTTGTTGATATTCTGCTGCACAAACAAAAAGTTACTGATAGCACCAGATATGCAGGTGCAAAAATATTTCATTTCTTTTTAGGTGTAAAGATGATACTTTTAAAAAGAAAACATAAATCTAATTTTATACCACCCTAAAATGTTTAATCATTTGATATTTTTTCCGAACAAATTGCAACAGAAGCAGAATGTTGCCTGAAGCATGCACGTGGCACACACAGACACATACATGTGCCCACACGATACACATTCATACACACACACACACACACACACAGACACACACATCTTCAGAAGTTATATTCAGATAATAGAAATGGAGAATTTTCATGGATAACAGGATCTATGATGAATCCTGCAGAGTAAAAATTGAATGACCATGTTGCTAGTGTATTAGATGGTTCCATTTTCTGTCCTGCACAGGGAGGAGCAATCCTAAATACTGTACTTCTTCTGTCAGCCCCTCCTCACCAAGATGAATGCATCAGGAATTGATACCCTCTGAAGTAGGGGCCATATTTAGGATGAAAAGCCATGATTACATTTTTTTCTCAAATTTGAGAAACCAGACTAAAAGGTCCTATAGACCAGGGAGTTGAAGTTGCCATTTTGGAGCATAAGGTAAATTGGCAGAAAAAATGAGTGTGTGGAATTAGAAAAAGCAAGGAGATTCAATGACAGGCATCATGTGGCCCTTGAAGAAAAAAGGGGAAAAGAATATCAATCACATGACCTTGACTGATTTCCAGATCCAGGACCCTTGAGATGCCCCCCACCCCCACCGGAGTCATTATTTTCAATATGGCATTGTTTTCTAGGTTTAATTCCTTTCACGTGAAGAAATGGGTAGATGCTACAAGGAGTCTGAGAAATTTTTCAGCCCAGCACTTGATTTTACAGGTTGGTAAACAGAAGTTTATTGACGTTAAAAAGAGAAAACTTGTTCCGGATCACATAGTGACATAACCAGTTCCCCTTCTGTAATCCTTAGCATAGACACATACAATAGATTCCAGAGGAATATTTGTCATCAATAATAATATCATTTGCAGAGACATGAATACTAATAATATTCTCACTTCTAACCTTTGACAATATTTCTTCTACAGGTTTTCAGGGAAAAAATTGCTTTTCTGATGGACGGTCTGGAGCATTCACTCACTAAGAAAATGTGAGGCCCTCTATGATCTTTCTCAAGTTATATTTCTAGACTAATCTGTACTAGTCATACTTGGGGACCCTATGGTCTAGCCACATTGTTCCCTGAAATCCTGAAATGCCAGTTTTACTCTTTAAAAATAAATTTTAATTTATTTACATATTTATATATTTATGTGTGTATATATAAGTATGTGTGTGTGTGTGTGTGTATATATATATATATATATGTATACATGCATTTGCTAATAATGTTTCTTTTTCCTAGAATAGCAGTTCTTCATCCTGGCTGTATATTAGAAGTTCCTGGGGAGCTTTAAAAAATACTGATGCCCAGAGCTCTCAGGTCCTGATTTAATTAGTCTCTGTTGTGGTATCAGCTAACTGAAGTATAATTTATGTACAATAAAAATTCATCCATTTAACTATACAGCCTGATGAAATTTGTTAACTGTATACAACCATGTAACCACCATCTTAATCAAGACTTAGCACAGTTCTATCTCCTTACAAAGTTTCCTTGTGCCTTCAGTTGGTTGATTCCCTCTCCTGACACCTGGCTCCAGCTAACCACTGATCTACCATCTGTCACTACAGTTTTGCCTTTTCTAAAACTTTATGTAAATGAGACCATACAGTGTGTATTCATTTAGATTTGACTTTCTCTACTTAGCATAATTGCTTTTGAGATTCATTCATATTGCTGCATATTTTAATATTTTGTTCCTTTTTATTGCTGAATAGAATTCCATAGTATGCATGAGCCATAATTCATTGATCTTTTTACCAGTCGATGGAGAGTTAAGGTATTTCCAGTTATTTGGCTACTATGAATAATATTGCCATGGATATCGGCATACAAGTCTTTGTGTGGACGTATGTTTTAATTTCTCTGGGAGCAGAATTGCTGGGTTATATGGTAAGTAAATTCTTGCTTTTATAGATATTACCATATTGTTTCTCAAAGTGACTATACCATTTGCATTCTTACAGTAATGTGTGAGAAGTCTACTTGTTTCACATTTTCACCAATACTTAGTATTGTTAGACTTTTAAACTTTAGCCATTCTATTGAGTATGTAGCAACATCTCAGTACTAACTCAAGCATCAGTATTTTAAAAATATTCTCAGGTGACTCCAATATCACCTGTCTTCTCATTGTTCAGCTCTCATTTATGAGTGAGAACATGTGGTGTTTGGTTTTCTGTCCCTGTGTTAGTTTGTTGAGGATAATGACTTCCAGCTTCAGCCATGTCCCTGCAAAGGACATGATCTCATTCCTTTTTATGGCTGCATAGTTTTCCATGATATATATGTACCACATTTTCTTTATCCAATCTATCATTGATGGGCATTTGAGTTGATTCTATGTCTTTTCTATTGTGAATATGCTGCAATACACATACTATAATGGAATTATTTACATTCTTTTGAGTATACACCCAATAATGGGATTGCTGGGTTAAATGATATTTCTGGTTTTAGATCTTTTAGGAACAGCCACACTGTCTTCCACAATTGTCAAACTAATTTACATTCCCAACAACAGTATAAAAGTATTTCTATTTCTCCACAGCCTCACCAGCATCTGTTGTTTCTTGACTTTTTAATAATTGCCATTCTGACTGGCATGAGATGGTATCTCACTGTAGTTTTGATTTGCATTTCTCTAATGACCCATGGTATTGAGCTTTTTTTCCATGTGTTTGTTGGCTGCATAAATGTCTTCTTTTGAGAAGTGTCTGTTCATGTCCTTTGCCCACTTTTTGATGGGGTTGCTTGTTTTTTAAAAATTTTGTTTAACTTTCTTGTAAATTCTGGATATTGGACCTTGTCGGATGGGTAGATTGCAAAAATTTTCTCCTATTCTGTAGGTTGCCTGTTCGCTCTGATGATAGTTTCTTTTGCTATGCAGAAGCTCTTTAATTTAATTAGATCCTTAAATGGTACCTATCTCAAACGGTTAATATGGTAACTGAATGGATTAGTAGTCACATAACATTTAGAACTGTGCCTAGCACATAAACAGTATGTGAGTACTCATTATTTTTAGAGTTTGCTTATGTGTTTCTGCTCTATGGTGTATGGGGGTGGTTTGTAACAATGATTTTAAAAAGCCGAGATATTAGAAAGAGAGGGGAGCTTGAGGGAAAAGAGAGAGACTAGGATTACTTTTCCTAATACTGGCTTTGAAAAAACTGAAAATCAAATATCTGTTTAGCCCCTGTCAGCCCAGTTCTCTAGAGTGAGGTTCACAGTCTCATTGGAGTGCTTACCTCCTTTAACGCCCATTTCCCCCCAGGTTCAAGCACCAGGACATTCAGCTGATGTCTGACTGTAGAGATTGTTCCCACTTAGTCTGGCTTCTGTCACTTGTTTCATCAAGAGCCAGTTTTGATCTCCAGCCAGTAGATCCAGCTTTTAATTAAGTGTCTCTACCAAGATCATGGGCAATTAACTGGCAGCTTTCTGCCTATAGTAACTTCCTTATAGCCAGAAACATTGTTTTTCAGCCATGGCCCAGTTAAGATTGTCTATACCAGAATAACTTTTTACTAAAAAAGGTTCAGTCTTCAAGATACAGCTTTGGGTTCAGTAAAAGTTGCCATATCATGGAAAGAGGAAGCCCAATCATTATAATAATCAGAGCGACTAACATTTCTTGGGTTATTACAATGTATCAAGCATTGTGCTAAGAATAATACATAGGTTATCACACCTAATCCTCATTATATTTCAGTAGGAAGCTTGCTCTCCTCCTCCTAATGAGGCCTGGGCCACAAGCTGGATCCAGATGTGAGTCAGTCACCTTTGCACAAATTATGAATGAGGAAGCAGACTCGTAGAGGCTAAGTAAGTTGTCTAACGTCATAGTACCTATAAGAGCTTAAACTGTATTATTTGCTCATTCATTCATTCTGTCATTATAACACTGGTACCTACATTCCCTAATTTTACTTCTAGCTGAGAGAACACATTGTTTTTATTCATTTATTTTTTAGTGTTATTAATATATTTTATTTAACTCCTATCTAAATATTAACATTTCAACTTGTGATCAATGTGAAAAACTCATTTTTAATGTTTTAAAATAATTTCAATTTTTATTGTAGATTCAGGGGGTACATGTGCAGATTTATTACCTGGGTATATTGCATAATGCTGAGGTAACCCCACAGTGGGTTAGTTTTTTAACACTTGCCTCTCACCCTCCCTCCTGCTCTAGTAGTCCCCAGTGTCTGTCGTTGCAATCTTTATGTCCATGAATACCCAGTAGTTAGCTCCCACTTTGAGTGAGAGTGTGCATTATTTGGTTTTCTGTTTCTGCATTAATTTGCTTAGGATAATGGCCTTTAGTTGCATACGTGCTTCTGCAAAGGACATGATTTCATTCTTTTTAATGGCTGTATAGTATTCCAAATGCAATGTTTTAAAAACCAGCATAAATATTAATAATCTATTCCATGCCTCTTTCCCCAAACCACCACCTCTTTTTCTCAGCTCTGGGTTCTTTACCTGAAGCTTGCTTGTCCAGAAATGAAACTAGAATATTTGTTATACAATACAAAGAAGTCAATGTGAGAAAACAAATTGGGAATGCATCCTTATTCCTGCATGACAGTGCCTCTTTGAAACAATTTATCAAGCCAGTGCTTTGCCTTCTTATATGGTATTGGGTGGAGAAAAACAGGCATCATCAATTACAGAGAACCCCAAATTACTAAACCCATTTTATGATCCTGACTCTTGTGTAGTACTCCCAGAAATGATCCTTTTGGGTGGGAAACCCAGAGAATTTTTTCTGCTTTTTCTGAGTTTTCACTTTTAGGGAATGCATAATGATTTTTCTCCCTCTACCAACTGGTCAGATACTAATGCTTAAAAGCACTGCACTGTCCTGAAGGTGGTATTTTTAGTTAGAGCGGTTGCTGGAAATTTGGTGAGGCTTGCTTCTCAGGAATTTAGGAACTTTTAAATTTGTTTCACAGTGTATCTTTTCTTCCATGATAGAGAAGTCCTGTTATGTATCAGAGTGTATACCTTTTCAAAGGAGCTGATTAGGATGATTTCTAATTGAAATAAATAAAGTATTTCACTGGATCCTGGAAACAATAGTTTGACTATACTCAGATCATATTCACGCTGTGGGAGGAAAGAGCCACTGAGATTATTTGAAGTTTTACTGTTACTGCTAGGGTTGAGGAGAAGAGAGCAGTTTTGAGCAAGGAGACATCTTTCTTCAAATGCTGTATATCTGGGGCCTGGTGAGGTTGGGGGTATTCCTTTCTTTAAACATTGAATATTTTGCAGCCACCCTGTGGTGCAGAATCCTACCAGATGTTCCTGGCCCCTTCTCGCTGGGCCTGGCCACGGTAAGACACAGAGTGCTTGCTGTTCTTGCTGCTCTTGGAAGTCTGGCTGGGACTTCTCTGCAGGATTAGAATATGGTGCTAATGAGGCCTGGGCCACAAGCCGGATCCAGGTGTGAGCCAGTCACCTTTGCACAGAGAAAAGCTTTGTCCTTTGGCCTCAGTTCGCACCTAACCCTTGATAGCCATTCTAAAAATGGGTCAGAAGGGGAACCAGGTGAGAGAATGTTCATGAATAGGGGATTCATTTTCGCTATAGGGAAATCAAAGCACAGGACTTAATAAACCCAAGATTATAGTAACATCTTTATAGATGTGGGCTAGTGGGTGGTAATTAATAGGAGACAGACACCGAAACCAAAACATGAAGCTACATGAAAGTACCTGCTGTGGACACACATCCATAGAGACACAGGTTATTTACCCGTGCTGTCCAGGAGGAAAACAAGGAATTTAGTTAAATATATACTTACTGAACACCTAATACAGCCAGCCACTCTTCAGGTTGCTAAGTGGGGCACTCAGTGAGTTTCTATTATCAGAGAACTTAATGTTGGCAGGAAGTAGAAATAAAATAAGTACACAGATAACTAAAATACAAGAAAGTGTTAGGTGAATTATGAAAAGTACAATCAAAATATAAAGATTCTGGGAGGGAAAAGTCACAATTACAGAATACACCATTGATCAACCCAAAATATATCCCCATTTTCCTTCCTCACAGATTTTTGATTTTACTGCCATTAGTAAAATCATTAGTATCTGCCATTCTCCACACGATTATGGGCTTCAGGGGAAACTGAACTCATGCCCAGCTTCTGAGAATTTAAACTGATTACGCTAAGCCAATCCTGGAATTTCATTATCCCCTCCTGTGCATAATTTAGGAACGCTTACGCAGTCAAATGTAGCCAATAATGGTGGTAAGTGAAAGCTTCTAGGGAAAGTTCCCTTACCACCTAGCAAAAGGGAGAATGGATCCCTTTTATATAGGCATGTTCCCACCACTGGATGTGATGTGTGGTACTGCTGCAGGCATCTTGACATCAGCCTGAAACAAAAGCCAACATGTGGAGAAGCGTGGAGTAAAACAAGTTCAGCAAGAGGTGAATCTTACACAAGTTGCATTCACCCAGTGGAGGTGAGAAAAATTTTATGCAAAAGCCAATATTCAAGGTGAATATAAAAGGAAAAGTAGAAGTTTGATCACTGGAGTACAAAGAGTAAAATATTTTAGATGATGGGGTGGTGGTAGTGGGGTGGAAATAGTCCAGGTTCAGAAAAAAAGAAAAAAATCAGAAAAAAAAGGCACAGAGATTTGAAAGTTTAAAATGTGAGCATTCAGACTAAAATTTGATAACTTTATGCATTTTCATTTTACTGTATAAGGGATATAGACCATTTGTGGAGACTGTTAAAGATAGTTATAAAAAAGGAAAACAATCAGATACGTGAGAGATTAAAATATGTGAATGATAATAAAAGGTCAACACACAGAAGGTTGAAGAGAAGAAAAATAGGGTTTCTAAATCCTACACAGCCTCCAGGTTTGAATATGAATTTCAAATTTTCATGACCAAATGAAAAGGAAACCTGGTAAATTACAGAGATCTCATTGCACATTTTAGGAAAACATGCTAATTCATAAAGAATATTTATTTATGTGAATATTTGTACGGGGGACAATGAAAGATGTAAAAGCTAATATCTTCATCAAATTTTCTACAATGAATTCATCATTGATTCCAATGCTTTTTTCAACTGAGGGAAAATCAAGGTATGTAAAATTCTCGGTGGAGGCTTGAGGAGAGAAGCAGGAAAGGTAAGGTGGATCACACAGTGGAGAGATTTGGATGACAGGAAAAGAACTTTGGAATTCATTCCATAGGCAATTGGAAAAGGTGAAGGAGTTTAACTAAAGAGTAACTTGATCACAGCTGATTTCCTGGAGAGTTTAATCTATTAATGGTCTGTAAATCGAATCTGAAGAAGAAAATCATAGAGAGAAAATAATAATATAAGAAACAACACGGATAAATAAACAGAAAAAATGGTTAAAGAATCTTAAGAACAGACATTATTCAACTTTGTGCTGGTAAATTTCAATATCTGTCAATAACATGTAAAATTTTCTAGAAAAATGAAAAACCGACAGACTCCAAAGCATGCCAAATTAAAAAAATCAGATACAATGGTGTATGAGCCTTACTGTATGATTTCATTTATACAAATTAAAGAATATACAAAAATTCTATAGTGATAGAAATCAGTGGTTGACTGGGGAGAGTTTGGATTGACTGTCAAAAGGTATGAGGAAACTTTTGGGGGTGAAAAATGTTCTATATTTTGATTATGAGCACTCGTTATAGGTGAATATATTAGTCAAAACTAGAACTATGCAGTTTTTTTCTGTATATAAATCGTACCTCAGGGGAAAAAAGCACAGTATGACAAAATAAAAACTAAATATAGAAGAGACAGAAAATCTAAACAAACTGGATTCTGTTGAAGGAAAGATAAACAGATAAAGCTGTCAAAGAGCTTCTCAAAAGCAATATTAGGTTCTAATGTTTTCACAGGAGAAGTCTTTCAAATCTTTGAAGATTAGCAAATCTGATGCTGTTTGTACCCGTACTACAGAAAGCGTGGTCCTTGGGCCAGCAGCCGAACCATGCTTATAGCCAGCACTGTAACTAGTTAGTGATAGGAATGTAAATCCTGTTATGTAAATTCTTATGTAACTATGTTACATAAGGAATGTAAATCAAGTATGTCACTAGACATGCCATTCAGTCCAGTTAATCTTTTTTTTAAACTAAGACTTTCTCAGTGATGGGAATAGTACATGGATTTTCATTCTGGTGCACTCTTCTTATCTTGCTGAAGATGGGCTTTTTGAAGGGCTCTGGCTTGCACTGTTAAAAAATATAGACATCAAGACAAAATGTCTGCATCAGTTGTAGTCCCAACAGGACAGTGATGGCATACTCATATTAGGGTATCTAAGAAGATTTAATCAAGGAGCTATTTATAAATGTGTGTGCAGGGCATAAGGGACCACCAGGAATAGTGCAGCATACCCAACATCTGGCTGGTAACAGGAGAACTAATGCTCCAGTTAGCCCCAAAGGGATGAGGAATGTGAGTGGTTATCAGAACCCAGAAGAGAGATATAGTGCATCATATGATAGAAATAGCCATTTTTCTTTTATTGAGTATTTTATCAAGAATGAATATTAAATTTTGCTACATTCTTTTTCAACATTTATGCTATAACATCCCCAAAGCAAACACACTACTTATTGAGAAAGTATAAGAAGCATTCCCATTAAAGAACAAGAGAAACATGCTTGCTATGGTTACTGTTCTTTAACATTGTACTGGAAATACAAGCCAATGTGATTAGACAGGAGAAATAAGCAGCATAAAAATTGGAAAGCAGTAGGAAAAATGCACCTTATTTTCAAATAGTTGATTGTTTAATGTAAAGCCCTAGAGAATTAATTTAAAACCATTAAACAATCAAGACAGCCACAAAATTAACATACAGTAATCAAATATAAAAAGAACAATTAGTTAGAAGATGTGATTAAAAAAATACCTTCCTACTTACAATAGCACTAAAAAAGATAAAACTTTCTAGGCTAAACAGGAAACATATAAGACCTAAGAAAACTCTAAAACACTCTTAAAATGTACAAGATCCAAATACATGAAAATGCATACTATATTTTCATATAAGAATGTTTAACATTATAAAGATGATAATACTCTCTATTTTACAAATTAACACACTCTTGATAATAATAAAAATGCCACAGCTGCTTTTTTTGAGGATGGGGCAGAAGAAGGGAGCTGAATAAGATGATCTGAAGTGTGATATGGGAAAATAAAACAATTTCAGGAATACTCTTAAAAAATGAGTACTGAGAAAAAATATCATACTGAAATTAACATATATTAGAAAGTCTCAAAAATTAAGGAGTGCAGTATTGGATTGTGAAAATGAAACAGAACAAAATAAAACCGGCCAATAAAATTGAATGGAAAATTCCTAAACAGACAGAAATGCATATAGCAATAATATATGATAATGGTGACATCTCAAATACAAGGATGAAAAAAGGTGCTCTGAATACATATTTTGGCTACAATTGGGTTGTAAACTAAAAATAAAATCCTAAGCCTCCCAGCTGACTGAGCAGACCCTGTCCTGGCCAAGGGAAACCCTTAGAAACCTGAAACACTGAGTTCTTGGCTGTGATGGGATGAGAGTATGACAGCAAGGTGGGAGGGGTCTCCAAAGAAACTCCAGGCAGTGTGTGCACTGGGAGGAATGTACACCAGGGCAGAACCTCGGGGAGTTCCCGCCATTTGGAGCAGGGAGGAGCCTGGCTCCTCCTCGTCCTGTGTGGAATCTGGGATCCAAATGACCGAGCAGGAAGTGCTCTAGCAGAGGGACTCTGGCTTGGTGAAAGTCCCTGTTTCTCCCTTTTCTTCCTTTTTACCCAATAAAACCCTGTCTTCCCATTTAAATTGTCTGTGAGGCTGAATTTTCATGGCTGTGGGACAAAGAACCCCATTTTTAGCTGAACTAAGAAAAAGTCCTGCAACATTTTTGGCACCCAACGTGGGGCTTAAGAGGCAGTGAGTGAAATGGGGACTCAAAACCTCTCACTGTTGCTTCTAAGCCTTTTCATCCTTGGACTTCTGAGAGTGGGGGAAACCGTGCCCCCATCCTACATCACTCCCAGGGCTTTTCATGGCCTTTTCTTTCCTTTTTCAGGACTGATGGGAAAGCAGCAGCTCCACACTGCTCTCCCCTCTCTGTCAGGGCTGGCACACATGGCCCAAGGGTCCCACACAGTCAGCTGGCTGGTGGTTTCTGCCACACACCACCAGAGGCTTCGCCTTCCCCAGCCAAGGGGCTTTACTCCATCAATGGTAATTAAGCTTTTCTCCCGGTGAAGAAACCAGTTGCATAAAATAAGAGGTTCTTCTCCAGGCATTTTTTAAACGTTTTTTCTTTGTCTTATCTACCCCCACAGCAGTTAACCTTTAAAGTTTTTATTTTCCTCTTAGAAGATGTTTTCACAAGGCTAGGTCCCCCAACTATTACTGCTTGTACTCTCTATAAAGTTTTGGTTGAGAAAAAAGATCTTGTGGGGACTGAGTTTTCTTCTGCTTGTCTGTGAGTGTATTGCTTCTGTCTGTCTGTGTGTGTATTGTGTGTAATGTCTGTAAAAAAGCTCCAATTAATTTGGCCTAAAGAAAGACAAGCACTTGGATCAAGTATTTTTTAAAGGGAAGGTAAAAGCTGTGGTACCTTTCAGTTCACATGACTTTAATCTTTGAGAAGTAAAAACAGCCCTAAAGACTATTAGTAAAATGCAGGTCAGATAGAAGGTTTGCTAAGTGTTTTGAGGTTACAAACTGCTTTCTGGGTTTTGAGAACTATTTGACTTGCTGGCTTCACAACTCGTAAGGCCTGGGGACATATGGAACTAACCACACTCTTAACTAACAAGGCAAACCTGGCTGCAGTTAGTATACAATTAGAGGAACTTACTAACTTTTACCTTAAAGTTAAAAATTTCTAGGAGTTATCATTATGACATGTAATTGATACTACTGAAAATAGATTTACATGCAAGGTGTGTAAAAACAGTGAAATGTGTTTTTTACTAAAAGGTTATAAGAAGGCATGGAAGGGTAAACTTTTGCCTAGAGTTTAAGGATTGTTTGAAATTAGATAGGAAAAAACTGAAGGTTCAAAGAAGTGGTGGAAGAATTGTCAAAATTAATCTTGCAGAAGGGGTTCTCTATGTGAACATATTGACTAAATTCAGAAGGGTATTATATGGTTTTTCTGTAAATTGAGCATTAAAATAAAAGCACAACAAGGTATTCTCAAAATGCTAATCTGCTCTTTGGCAAAATGTATAAAGGTATAAAAGGTTTTTCCTTCTTTAAAATTTCTGAGTCATCATGTTGGCAAAATAATAACATATGGTCATCTGGAATTTTATTTCATAATATCAAATGCTTTAAACATGTTTGTAAGCTTCCTAAAATCAAACTTAAGTTTCAAAAATTGTCTTCCCTGGCACCTGGATTTTTGAATACTTCAGAGGGACCCTGAAGTATCCACAAAAGAGAGGTAAACAAGATTATTTGACATGTTTATGTACATGCGATTGTCAAAATGATGCTCAATCTTCTTCAGGTTATGTCTTGGTGAATAATGCTAATATATGTTACACAATTGTATGGGATTTCTAAAATTCTAATGTCTAAGTATATGCTGTGAATCATAACTAAGGTCATTATGTTAAGTTATCATAAACCATGGAGATAACCAAACTTCTGTCAATCTTGTTTCTAACTGTAACTACCCTAGATATTTTGCTATTCACAGACAATTGTTGTCTTGTTTTAATCTTTTTCAAAGATGGTTTATAATGAACTGTAGGACTTTAACAGGTGCTCTCAAATATAGGCTTTTGATAACTTTAGAGGTTGTTAACATTGGAATAAAGGAATATGTATAGGACTCATAAAGAGCTGACATGTTCTTGAATATCAAGCAAAGCCAGAATTAACTAAATGGACTGAACTCAGGAAGCTGAAGTAAATCTTTTTTACTTTTCCTTGGTATATTGCTGATCCTTGTTTGGTTTTTCAGTGTCAAGGAAACTTATTTTGAACTATTTACAGTCTTTAATAATTAAGTAAGGTATACACTCCTGTGATCAAAATTTGGAGCATGTTTGTTTCTCTCTGCCTGATTCCTCTAGAATTTGGAAACTATCTGTCAGTATTCTTATGGCAATATAGTTGTTTGCATCAGTGCAGTAAGAATCCACTTTTCTTTTGCAACAGGACACAATTGGAGAAACTGGTAATTTTACCAAGGCTTTGGCTGGAAGGGTATGCTTCCCTTTAAGGGGTCAATCTTGACTTGCAGAGCCAATAAAAGCCCAGTGGGGAAAGTGGCCTCATACCCTTGACTACACAGTTCCTGTATAGGATTCCTGACCTGTGGTCAGTAAAGAATGTCACTTTCTAACAGATCCAGGAACTCCAAGTTTATTATGGGACCTTAAGAGGAGAGGATTACCCAGCTTACAGGTATTTGAGGATAAACCCATGGCTAGGCTTGGCTTTAAAAGGTCTTATCTGAGATTCGTTGTGGAACAAAGGCAATCCAAAAGGCCTATGTAGAAATAGTTATTTTTGCTACACTTTATGCAAATCATCAGGCCAATTATAAGACTAAAGTCTATTTTGCAAACCACTCAGTCCTATGATGATTTTTTTTTACAAACATGAGGAGAGAGAGAAATCTTGTTTCAAAACGTATCATACATTTGTTATTCAATTCTATATTCACTAGCTGTTTTAAAGTTTTTGCCTACATTTTAGACTAACCCTGCTTGTTCCTGTGAGTCAACTAGAAATCTGCTGCTGCAGCTCAGAAAGAACAAAAGGGAAGGGTAATATAGAAATCTGGATCAATATTCTAATTCTGAGCAATTATCCTACAAATCCTGCCAGGTGATGGAATAAATAGGGAATACACAGAATGCCATCACCCAGAAGTTTCCTTTTGAGGAAAGTAAGACCAAGAAAACTAATCGAAGCCAAGCACCATGCACCCGAATCCTAACAAGCATAACTGTAGCCACCAGTTATCTGGGCAGATCACAAGACATCCTTTTCTCTCCCTTGTTGGAGGAGGACTCAGTTAGTTCCACAGTTTCACCTTAGCATTTGGCTTATGATAAGGAGTCCATGCAACCCCCTGAGACGTATTTTTGTCCCAAACTTTATTCTAAGCTTCAGGTCAAAGCTCTAGGAAGGAAAACTGGATCTGAGGGATCCAGAGGCAAATGGCAACAGCGGTGAAAAGGCACAGCACAGGTGAGCGTGGCTGATTCCTGCTGAGTAAGCCAACCCCAAGTTTCCTGTTTTATGGATAAAAGCCATATTACTATCAATGGCATAAATGAGGTCTAGGGAACTCCAAGGCTGCTGACAGCAGTGGGGATAGAGGCATAGGTGAGAGCAGATAATTCCTATTCTCTAGGCCCTCCCTGTGTCATGGGTGCAAGCTGCTTTAACATTCATGGCAGGACTTGCCAAGGTCACTGGGACTCAGGGATGCAAGGATGGAAGAGAAAAAGAGGATGCTCTTCCTTCTCTCACTCACTTACCCTGAGTATCTGCTAGGAAGAGAAGGAAACCAGGGACACCTGTTCCCCTCTTTCTAGTAGGGTAGCCATTCATCTTCAGTCTGTACCCCTTTCGAATGCATTCTGAACCACTGGGACTCCTTTGAAAAAAACACCTTCTTTTTTCTTTTTTCCTCCTCAATTCTCTCTTCACCAATAGGTAATTGTGTCTCCGTACTATGAGACACTCCCCTCAGATGCATCCTCCAAACTGGAAAGAGTTAATTTCTCAAACCTTAAACTGGTTGACTTAGGACTGGGCTCAGTGGAAGACAACCCAGAAGCCCAACATCTGGCAAAAGGGTAAAGATTTTTTTGCCAGTCAGGCTTTTGGCCTCCCTCTCCCTATGCAAACTGGTAAAAGGCCTCATAATTTTTTAGCTGTCCTTACCTCCCCTTTGTTTCGATTTGATACATGTTTTTTAATAACCCAGTTTTTCTGTTCTTGTTTTCAGGCCATCAGACTCCAAATGGTCATGCAGCTGGAGCCTCTGACAATGGCCCCTTCTGCTGAGACCACTTAGATGGGCCTCTAAGGGAGCTCTGACTGCCGTTTCCCCAAAACAGCGCCCCCTGTCAGCAGGAAGCAGTTTAGATTGGTCTTCATCCTTGTCTTTACTCCAGGAGCAGTTAGATATACTTCTTTAGAGAGGGGAATGAGACAGCCAGGTGGGAGGGGGCCCACAGAGAAACTCTAGCCACACTGGGAGGAATGAGCATCAGGGTGGAGTCTTGGGAAGTTCATGCTGTTTGCAGCAGGGAGGAGTCTGGCCCTTCCTCTCCTTGTGTGGAACCTGGAATTTGAACAACTGAGTAGGAAGCAATCTAGCAGAGTGACTTCAGCCTTGTGGGAGTCCCTGTGTCCCCTCTTCCTTCTTTTTTACCCAATAAAACCCTGTTTTACATTTAAATTGTCTGTGAGCCTGAATTTTTGTGGCCGTGGGACAAAGAACCCTGTTTTTAGCTGAACTAAGGAAAAGTCCTGCAACAAGAGATTGGACACATCTCATTACACACCCTCCTTTTTGGAGTTTAGACACAACAACTGACCAGAATTAATGTTAGAATAGAGATCATAAGACTAACAAAACGGACTCTTTGTGACACTAAGATACCAAATTAAAAACGGGACCTAAGGCCATGGCAGGCAAGGGTGAAATCACACACCCTTACAGGTCGCCCTGACCCAGTGTATTGGTTCACAACCTTCCTTATCCTAAAAATTCCTTTCTGCTGACTCTAGATTTTTAGAAAAAGCTTTACTCCCTTAACCAATTGCAAATTAAAGAATCTCTGAACTCACCTATGACCTGTAAGTCCCCACTTCAAGATATCTCACCTTTTGAGGACAAAACAATATATAATTTCTGTATGTTTATTTATGACTTTGTCCATAACTTCTGCTTCACTAAAATATATAAAACAGAGTTACAACCTAACTGCCTCGGGACCACTTAGTTAAGGCTTCTTGGGTTTGTGTTTTCTACAAGCTACAGTACTCATATTGGCTCATAATTGACCTGTTTAAAATATTTTACAGAGCTTGGTTTTTTCATTAACAGGATGGACATTTGAAAAGAAATTTGGATCTACATCTTATGTCACTTACCACTACAATTTCTAAACCAATCAATTACTTCACTATGAAACATAAAACATACAAGTACCGGAGGAAATGAGGGAATCATAATTTGACTTAATGAAGAACTTCCTCACTATGACTCAAAATCCAGATGCTATAGATTGAGAGATTAGATCCATTGAGAGATTTGAATACATAAAAACTTACTTGTGGCAAAAGACATCATATGTAAAGTCATAAGAACAATAAACTGAGGGAAAATTCACAACTCATATTACAAAGGACTAATTGTCCTAGTAGATGAAGAATGCCTACAAAACAGTAAGAAAGATGAAAACATAAGAAAAAAATGGACAAATGATGTGAACACTCACAGTTCACAGAAAAGGAAATTCAAATGGGGCTGAATACATGAAAGAATACTTATTATCATTCATGGAATCGGAAATGCAAATTAAGATATATAATATATACTTGTGTATAAATGTATATATTGTATACTATACATAATATATATATTTTATTATATAATTATATTAGATTAATTATGTTAATTGTCAACTGCTACTCCATTTCTTAGAATAAAACCAAAGTGAGTAGTTGGAAAGAAAGATTAGGTTTATGTCATTATGCATTTTTCCTCTTAGACCTGTGTAGTTGTTCTTTTAATGAGGCTATAGTTTCCCACCCTAATAGCATAAGGTTTATGCTGAACTCCAGCCTAGATATCAACCAGATACGATTTTACTGGCAGTAGTCTGCAGGGTTCTGAAGTAGCTACTTCCCTTTCATAGAGATAAAAATCATGGAGGAGATTATGTTTGGGGAAAGGCAGCAAAAAAGCAAGACCTGTCAAGGGAGGAGGTAGGATGGAATGAGGGAGGGAACAATCCTTAGGTTTTTAGGTGCAAATAAGACTTGAGGAGTGGTCTTGATCTCTCTTCTCTTTTATCCTGCAACACAGATCCTCTGTGACCAGGTTACTAATTATATGGCTTAGGTGCACAGAAGAAAGAGTCTGAAATACTTTGACTTTTTAAATATCACATGTACTTGATAAATATAAAATATATACAATTATTATGTATCAATAAAATTTGCCAAAAAAGCAAGCATTACCAGCACATTTCCTAGAAAAAAAGTGCTGTGTTCTTTTCCTTTCTTTTTTTTTTTTAAAAAAAAAATATACGGTAAAGGAACACAGCAGGTTCCCTTACAATCAGCTCCAGGCCCCTTGTCACAAGAAATGACTCTCCATCAGCAGCCGGCAGGGAGCCAAAACTTGCATGGAGGAGCAAGCAATAAAATAAAAATCACATTTTCAGGATTTCTTTCCTCTGCTACTCAGGGTCATATTTGATTAATGGACTGCATTTATTCTAAAGGTGTGATTGCACACACGTTACCAATACTGTGCCACTGTGCACTTGGCAGAGGCAGAAAGCTCATTACAAATTCTGAACCACAGTGAAATGTTAGTACATCATTAATATGCATAGGTGTAGATATCTGTCTGTTGTTTTATAATGTTATTTCATTTATACAGTACCAGTACTTCACAGATATAAGAGACTTCATTCCCAGCTAGAGAGATTCCTAAATAAAACTAGCAACTTATTGCAGAAGTAATCAGACAGAGTGAAGGAGTTCAGGTTCTTGTGTCTCTCTCTATATAAGACCAGGTTTTGAGTTTTGTTTCAAATGTCTCTCTATGTGGACTAGGTTAACTTATTCCTTTCTTTCCTCACTCACAGCTCCAGTGTCAATGAATCCTACTACACTGGAATATATCAAACTGCAAGTATACCTGTATTTACTTTTCTGTCTTTTTCTTCCCTTAATTTTGTTTAATGTAAAAATGCAGCTTGCTGCTTTTTTTTGGTTCCACCAGCTAGAATAGTCTCCAGGAAATAAAACCTCATAGTGTGTGGAGTCAAGCTGCCCATGCCCATTTCTATGTAAACAAATGTGCAACCCTGAGTGGGGGATGGTCTAGGATGAGACTTGGTGTGCCTACCTGCCAGAATGAAATGGGACATTCAGAATCAGATTTAAGTATCTTTAAGTCATCAGTTCACTACCCTACTTATAACCATCTTGAGCAAGAAAAATTCGGTTCCTTAGAATGGTATGCAGAGTATTCAAAGCCCCATCCATCTCTTCAGCAACAATCCTACATCCTCACTCTAGCCAGAAAAACCTCCCTGCTGCTTCCCAAAGCACTATATTGGTCTATGCCATTTCCCTCTTCATTGCTATTGCACATGTTCCTTCTTCTGTCTGGAATGTACTTCTTCCCCTTCCTGCTTGGTGACTTCTTCCCATGGACTTGCTCTTGTGTGAAATCTCTTGTGAGTCCCTATGTAGACCTGCCCTCTCTCTCTTTCCTGTTTATATCATGTCTTGATATATAATCTATTTCAATACCACATACATCATACAATAAATTCTTTATACATCTCTAACCCTACTAGACTGTGGTTGCCTACTACACAAGGAGAAAGTGTGTTTGTCATCATTGTGTCTCCAATGCCTAGCACAATGTCTGGAAATAATGGACCCTAAATAAACATGTATTGCATGTGTACCCTGAGAACTTGGAAGATATTTAAGGTAGGATGAGGGAATCCATGAGAATAGCCCATATCAGAAATATTAGATTGTGTATTTGAGATTATGAGAGGATTCTTTCCTTGATTAGAGGCATTCTTAAATATGACCTTGAAGTTACTGCATTAAAACCTATTGCTGTCAATTCCTCCCTTTCTTCAAGGCAGATAGGAGTAGCTCTTCTAAGAATGATTGCAGCAACTCTATTGCTTTGATAAGGAGTCTTAAGATGGGGGTCTCTGGGTAGAGGTTATATACGCCTGAAGACTCACTGGTTATACTGAGTTTCTAAATATGGTTGTGTTATTCTATGTTTTTAAAAAATTAGTTGTAAATATTCAAAAATCTGGAGATTTCACATAATGATCTTAAGCTCTAGCTTCTTTTAAAGTAAAACAAACAAAAACACCCACAAAAAACACTAAAACAAAACAAAACAACAAAAAAAACCAACAGTAGACCTGCATTGTCCCATGGCAAAAAATCAGATGGAGGACATACACCATCCATGTGCCACAGACTCTCATCTCTCCCATTTCACCTGTCTATTCCATTATGTTAAATGCTACACATCCCTTGAAATTGGATAGGGATTTAGTCCATGTGAATTTATGGACATCTTTGAAAAGAAAGTTTTCTTGTTTTCATTATAATTTCAAAGAAGAGTATGAATCCAAAAAAGGTTAAAACTAACTAATTTGGATAAAATCACACAGGAGACAAAAATTGAGCCAAGAGAAGAATGCTAACTTAAAACAGACATCAGCAAGTCATTGACTGGGCTTCCATCATTTGTCATATTCTCAATGGCTGGGTGGGAATCAAGTGGGTTTTGAGTAATGGATAAAGCTTTGTTATCTCCACATTGTTAATATAGCTAACACACAGGCACCCACCTACACACACATATGTATACACAGAAACACACCCTGAAAATATAATCCAGAAATAGTATAGCAAATTTTGGAAATGCCACTCTAGCGATTTTAAATATGAAAACTTCTAAGTGAACACTTGAGTTATATTCCACAGAATAATTGCAGAACTCAGGTCCATTGTAGATATTTATTCAAATTATAAACTAATCTGGAACTTTGTGAATTTGGTCTTAATTTTAGACATTTGGAAAATCTTGCTATTAGTTGCATATAATTTAATTCCATTTATTCTTCTGCTTTCATTATTTTTAAAGTCTTTTAAATATGAGGCTAGAATTGGCTTACTGTGCTTACCATTGCTTAACACAAGGGTCTTTGTTTTCTCCCTATTTAATAAGTTACATAGTATATATTACTAGTCTACTGGCATACTAGTGAATGTATTACGCTGTCTAAACATATTTAAGAGGCAGTGTAATATATTATTAATTTGAAATCCATTTGATTTTCCCAACTTTGATTTAAGTTGCATGATTCAGGAAGGACATCTTTTATTCTTTGTTTTGTGAAAGTTCTACTTACTAGAGATTTTTTGGATATCTATGATTGAATTAAAACACGGTAATGATTTAGCTGGAGACTTAAAACTCACTTTTTCTTCTCATCTATAGGTAGACAAATCCTAAGTAATAGGTATAAAGGGGAAACTCTATATGAAAGAAAAGATAAAAAGATAATTCTTGTTTAGTAACTTGTTTCATTATTATAAAATCTTTACTGCTGCAAAATGTTTTCTTAAAGCAGGAATCATTCATGCCAAAGATAAAGCTCATATTCTTATCAATTTATAAATAATCCATGTGATCTTGTCATTATGCCATTTGCATTAGTTGAAAAAAAAATAATTAGATTAAAAATTTCTGAAGTTCAAAAATAATCCTAGGAGGCTTGAATTCACAAGTTTAAGAAATGTTAAGAATAAAAGGGAGGATTGTCAACTAGTTGCTTAACCTGCAATATTTCACTTGAATTCAGATACTTAGAGTGAATCAAAAAAATCAAAGGATATTTATTGCTCACTTGAAGTTACATAAAATAGCAGCGTGACTTGGATATGATATTGATTGAGTTTTCTTGGAGATATGTAATTTAGTTTTATGGCAAATTTGGTAATGGAAATTGTCAAGTGACATTGAAGCAGTCTATTAATTCCTATTAAGTTTGCTGTGCTGATCTCAGAAGATGAGGCTATTATTATGCATGCATAATAATACATATTTCTTGGAGATTGTTGTAGAAATTATCATTACATCTTCAAAAAAAGTGTTATCCTGTCTAATACTCTCCCCAATTAATTCATTATTAAATTGAGGCATATTCTACTACCCAAATCCATACTAGCTCTTTTACTTTTAAATGTTGAAAATAGAAGGTGGTTGGCAGTGGCCAGACATGGGCTTCACTGTCTTGTGGTGGTGGTTGCACATTGAGATGGTGCCCTCCAAAAGCCACCTAATGGAACACCTGAGAATTCTGTGGCAATGTCTGTCTGCTCTTGACTCATGCATACAACTTAATATATTTCATCATATCTAAAACTTCATTAATTATAAGTCACACTAATATTTTATGTTCCATTAAGAAATAAAAGTGCTGCCAATTAAACTAAGACACACCATTGATTATAAGACACCTCTGATTTCAAAGACATTAAATGTAAAAATAAAGTATGTCTTCAAATGATAAGAAAAGATATTAGCTCTTCTCAAACTTTTCATTCCAGGCGACCACTCACTTTCCCTCCAGTGTTTTGGGAAATAGTAATGTAGCCATGTCTATTGAGTGCAACTTGTGATATGTGTGTGTGTGTGTGTGTACTAGTAACATGGAAAAAGCTTAATATGACCTTCATGTTAGCCTTTTAGTAATATATCAGTTATTAAAAGATGTGTTTCTTCGTCTGAGTCTTCTTTAGAAATGTGTTAATTAAAATTAGGTCTATGTAACAGGATGTTCTGAATAGTAGACCTTTTCTTTCTCTTTCTTTTTTTCTCTTTAATTTAAGCCTTGCTTTTTCAGAGACTGTAGATCTGCTTTAGGGGATCTCTATATGCCTAGAGCCCTTGGGCCCTTGGATTTAACTATATCAACATGATTGTATAAGAAGCTGTTCTGTAGAGGCATGCTGCATCTCCAAATGGTGAAAAATGGTACCAAAAATGTTGCATCCACACACACATGTGCATGTGCATGCACACACATGGAATTCAATATCTAATATCTATTTAGGGAACTTTAGCTATGTGTCAGCCACTGTTTATACATTTTATAAACATTTATTTTATAAACATTTTAATCTTAATCTTATAATATTTACTACAATCTATGAGGTGGTTACTAGTATGTCTATTTTACCAAAAAACACACTGAAGCTTAATGAGATTGTTACTTGTCCACACGATACAATTAGCAACTGGTGAAGCCAAGATTCGAACCCAGCTTTGTCATATTCCAAAGCCAGTTGTTGTTGTTTTTACCATTATGATGCCTCTCCCAAACAGATTATATTTTTAAAAACTTTTACCTTATTCCATTGTTTTATTTCATCTTGTACCAAAAAAGTCTTCAGGTAGTACACCCCCTGCCCCACACACCCTACACCAAATTATATAGAGATGGAGGAGAAGAAAGAAACAAGTAGAGGGGAAGATGATGATTTCTATGTTTAAGTGTTTTGTTTAAAACAATAAACTAGAAATCAGGAGTTTATGGTTTGATTTTTCTTCTCCTGTTTTCACTTTGGTTAATTGATTTATTCAGTATATCCTGGTATGAACGGTTCTTTGTAACAGTTCAGATAAGCAAGAATTCTTCCTCTTTCTGTGTATTATTTTCCTCCTTTGAATTAAATAAATAGTTTCATTTGGAAAAAAGCAGGATGAAAGCTTAGGCATATTGCCATTGATTCCTTAGTGTTTTCCTAATGTTTTTATTTCATAGAGTGGGCAATCAGGAATACAGGAGTCTTTCTGAAGTCCGATGGATAATATTGAATGTGGGGAAAACTGGCGCTACTAAATAATATAGTTTGTAAAATGTCATGGTACACAATTTGGATGATTCCAGTTCTAAAAAGTTAATGACAATATACTCATCCTTTTAATGGAAAAATTACTGGGAGGTTCCTGGCTACATAATCCATCACACTGCAGAAGACTTGCTGACTTATGCTTTGTGACGGGCCAGTGAGAAAAATATACAAACTCATATACCAATGTTGCAAATCAATTCTGCGGCAAAGTGGAAATAACTCTTGTACCAATAAGCAGTAAGACCTAGAGGGGAGAAATCCTTTTCTGAATTTCCAACTTGCAGATAGAAAGAGAAGCCATCAATCATGCTGGAGAGCTTCCATTTCAGGGCCATTGTTCTTAAAGACAAACCAGATGAAATCAGACAAGACCAGAATATGCAAAGGCCTTTGGATTTTTCCAGTCTTGGTGCAGGGAGGAAGCAGAGAAACAAGACTTTCTTTCCTTTTCTTCTAGATGTGAAATGTAAAATCCAGCAAAAGCATGCACATAGTCTCAGTTTATTGTCAAATGACCAATTAATCACTCCACAAATGGCTATTAATCATACACATTAATGAGATATTCTCTTTGCTCTGGCAAATACAGATTCTGTGGAAATCCTTTCTCCTTGGTACCCAAAGCAAGCTAAAAGCATGCAGAACTCAATTCATCTTGAAGCAGCATGGGGTGTTTGAAATTGCTCACAGTTTGAAAAGAAGCAAACAGCAAAGACATTTAAACTTGTCCATATTTCACTGTGTAAATTCAGAAGCACTAATCATTCCCTACACATTCTTTTGTTCCCTTTCTTCCTCTGTCATGTTATAACTGTATTTTAAGCCTTCCCATTTCTTTCCCCAACCTTGTACACTGAAGCACAAAACAAAAAGAGTGAGGCTTCTAATAAATTGGATTCTCAGTCTTCTTGGATATACAATGAATAGAAACAATGTCTGTGTGTGTGTGTGTGTGTGTGTGTGTGTATAATATCATATATATACATAATATTAGAGCAAAAGGCCTCTATATCTAGTTGCATAAATTACGAATTGAATGCCATTGCTTACTAAGCAACACCTAGGTTAGGGTTCCACTTTCAGACAGAACTGGATTGACCTAGGGAGGAAATCCTATGAAGTTTGTCCCAGTTAAACTGTCTGCAAAGGATTCAATTTTTATAATTGAATGCTTTACTTTAATTCAACAGATGTTCATTAGATACTTATTCTGTGCCAGGCCCTGTGCTAAGTGGTAAAGATGCAAATGTGAATCAGTTTTATTTCTTCCCTTTATGGAACTTACAGTCTAGTGATAGAAATGAACTGTTGTTTCCCTAGGAAAGTAAAAGCAGAGGGAAGAACCAGTGTGAGGAATGAAAGCACAAAAGAGTAGAATATGTAAGGGATGGTAAGTAATAAAGGAAGTCTAGACATTTCCCGGGGAGGAGGCTGAGCATGTGTAGGGATTGATGTTGGGAAGGAAGCTTGAAGCCAGATTGTCAAGGGTGTTGTACACAGTTCTAAATACACTGGGGAGCTACCAGAAGATTCTGTCCAGGGAACTGTCATGATTTGTGTCAGGACTTTGAGCCTAAGGCCATGCCTGGAAAAGACATTTGTTGGTCTTAGAATGAGAGTGAGTGGATTTGGCACGGGGAATGTACATGAATAACTGCACCCATGACAGCTGATTGCAATACATTTGTTTCATTAATAGCCCCAATGCTTCACCCTTCCCTGGAGCCACACCTTGTTCACCATGAAGTTTCACGCTGTCCTTCCTCTGTTAGCAGGGCTCTTTCCTGCTGGGTTTGACTACATGATCTATCGACACATTGTCACTTCTGATTCATTCTAAAATAAAGTTGCAAACCTAATTGCCTCCTTTTGCACCCTCAGGTTACATTTGGATATCAAAATCTGATCAGCGGCCAACGTTTTAGTGGGCTCTGCAGGGAAGTGAAGGGAACCCTAGTCCATAGTACTAAAGGACACGGGGAAATAGATACTTCAAATCTCGTTCCAGGTCTCCAATAGCAATGGCTGTCACTTGTTTTGCTGCTTAATAGTCTAAGAGCAAATATATTTTCCTGCCACAAAAAAAATTGATTTTCTTCTCAAAACCACTTAGTCTCAAGAATACTGAAGTTTATATGTTATTTCTTCCAAAATAAAAAGCTTGGCCTTGTTATACTAACAACTCTCTTCTGGGTTAAATTTACAAAGTCTCTCACTTTAACTGAACATTTTTTTTCTGTGAGCCACATGGGACAAATATAACTAATTAAAAGTAGTTTCTCTGATTGTTAAAAAATTTCTTAAGCAGTGCGTAGTGGCAGAAGCCTGTTGGGTGGGGAGTTTGAGTTCATCCCTCAACCTTTCTTTATTTTTTCCTCCCTCCTTTTTTAAGTACAAAAGGAACACATGCAAGGGGCTTTCCTGTATTTTTAAAACCAACTTTGAAACTATAAAAGATATTATTTATATACAATAAAATGTATCCATTTAAAATATATATTTGATTAGTTTTGACAAATGACCATTTCTTGTAGCCACCACTGCAATCATGATACAGAATATTTCCGTTGCCCTTGTGCCCCATTCCAGGCAATCCCTAACCCTCAAACCCAGCCCTGGGCAACCACTGATTTGCTGTCCATCACTGCAGATTAGATTTCTATTTTCTACCATCTCATAAAAATGGACGTCATGTATTCATTAGATATTAAATATACATTATGTGTACTCATGTCTGTTTTTGTATTTTGTTTTTGTTCATCATAATTATTTTGAGATGTTTGCATCACTCATCCATTCTTCGTAATTACTGGGTAGTCCAGAGGCAAAAAAGTCATTACATGAAAAAGATACTTGTATTAGTCCGTTTTCATGCTACTGATAAAGACATACCCGAGACTGAGCAATTTACGAAAGAAAGACGTTTACCTGGACTTGCAGTTCTACGTGGCTGGGAAAGCCTCACAATCATGGCGGTAGGCAAGGACGAGCAAATGACATCTTACATGGATGGCGGCTGGCAGAGAGGGAATGAGGAAGATGCAAAAGTAGAAATCCCTGATAAAACCATCAGATCTTGTGAGACTTATTCACTACAATGAATATGTATGGAAGAAATTGCCCCCATGGTTCAATTATCTCCCACCAGGTTCCTCCCACAACACATGGGAATTACGGGAGTACAATTCAAAATGAGATTTGGGTGGGAGCACAGAGCCAAACCATGTCAATAGTTGCACATGCATGTTTATAGCAGCACAATTTGCAATTGTAAAAATATGGAACCTACCCAAAAGCCCATCAATCAGCGAGTGGATAAGGAAAATGTGGTATATGTATACCATGGAATACTACTTAGCCATAAAAAGGAATGAAATAATGGCATTTGAAGCAACCTGGATGGAATGGAGGCCATTATTCTAAGTGAATTAACTCAGGAATGGAAAATCAAACATCGTACCTTCTCACTCATAAGTGGGAGCTAAGCTATGAGGATGCAAAGGCATAAGAATGATATGATGGACTTTGGGGACTAGGGAGAAAGGGTGGGAGTGGGGTGAGCAATAAAAGACTACACATTGGGTACAGTGTACACTGATCAGGTGATGGGTTCACCAAAATCTCAGAAATTACCACTAAAGAACTGAACATCACCTTTTCCCCAAAAACTATTGAAATAAAAAAAGTTAAAAAAATTACTGGGTAGTATTCATTTTATGAGGACACAATAATTTATCTATTCACCTGTCTGTGTATATTTGGACTGTTTCTGGTTGGGGGTTATTTTGAATATGACTCTTATGGACATTTGGGTAAAAGTCATTGTCCAGTTGTATGTTTTCTTTTCTTTTCCCTCTTGTAAGACTGTACATTGATATAACCATTCTGGAGATTACAAAACAAAAGATTTGAATATTAACACAGAATTATCTCTGCTAGAAAAAAATTTCCAAGGAAATCACTAAGGGGGCATTAAAATATTTGCTACAAAAATATTAATCACATTTGTTTAGAGTTATAAAAAAGTTGAAAATAATTTAAACATTTAGCTATACTAGATTGATTAAACTGTAATTCAATCATACAATGGAACATTTTATAGCCATTAAAGATTCTGTTGTAGACATGCATTTATTAACAAAAAAAGATGTTCTTAATGTGCTGGAGAGTTAAAATTAAATTTCAAAACAGTTTGCATTATATGATTTCAAATATAGATAGATTCACTAGCACACATACAAGATAGATAAAAAGATGATTGATTCATAGATATTCCAAAAATGTTCACAACAGTTATTTTTTAGTGACTGTATTTATCTCCTTCTTTATTATTATATTTTCTTTTTTTGTACTTTTAAGTTCAGGGGTGCAAGTGTAGGTTTGTTATTAAATTAGTTCAGCCATTGTGGAAGACAGTGTAGTAATTCCTCAAAGACCTTAAAACATAAATACCATTTGACCCAGCAATCCCATTAATGGGTATATACCTAAAGGAATATAAGTCATTCTGTGATAAAGACACGTGCATGCATATGTTCATTGCAACACTGTTCACAATAGCAAAGACATGGAATCAACCGACAAGCTTATCAACAATAGACTGGATAAAGAAAATGTGGTACATATACACCGTGAAAAACTATACAGCCATAAAAAAGAACAAGATCATGTCCTTTGCAGGAACTTGGATGGAGCTGGAGGCCATTATCCTTAGCAAACTAACAAAGGAACAGAAAACAAAATACCACATGTTCTCACTTATAAGTGGGAGCTAAATGATGAGAACACATGGGCACATAGTGGGGACAACACGCACAGGCCTTTTGGAGAGTGGAGGGTGGAGAGTGAGAGAAGAGAGAGAAACAAGAAAAATAACTAACGGGTACTAGGCTTAATACCCAGGTGATGAAATAACCTGTACAGCAAATCCCCATGACCGATGTGTTTTCATTTCACTTGAGTAAATACCAAAGAGTAGAATTGTTGGGTCATATGGTAAGTGTATGTCAACTTTATGAGCAACTGCCTAGTTGTTTCCCAAAGAGGTTGTATAGTTTTACATTCCTATCAGCAGTATATGAGCATTGCAGTTGTTCCACATCCTTACTAACATGTGATAATTTAATCTATTTAATGTTAGCCCTTCTAGAAGTTGTGTACTAGTATCTAATTGTGGGTTTAATTTGACTTTTCCTAATGAATAATGGTGTTGAACTTATTTTCAGACTCTTATTTGCAATCTGTATACTTCCTTTGGTGAAATGTCTTTTCAAATTTTTTTGTCCATTTTTAAAAGTCAGGTTATTTGCCTTATTCTTGAGTTTTAGTAGTTTTTGCATATTTTGGATACAAAGATTTTCTTTATTAAATATATATTTTGTTAATATTGTTTCATAGTTTGTGTCTTGCCATTTTATTTAGTAACACTGTCTTTTAGAGAACAAAATTTACTTTTGATAAAATCCAATTTTTTTATACTTTGTGATTTTTGTGTCTTACGAAACCTTTATCTAACATAAGATTGTACATGTATCTTATTTTTTTCAGATGTTTTATAGTTTTATGTTTAACCTTTAGGTTTATAATCTATTTTGAATTAACTTTTGTATATGGTGTATATGGCTTCTGCTTGGGAGATTGTCTCTTTTTCCCCAGTTATTAATTTATTTAATCATTTATTTATGTAATGTATCATGGATATTTATTAGGATATTTATAAGTGGTATGGATATTTATTTTGTACTTTGAGTTATAATACTACTTTATTTATTTTCTTGCACAAATTGTTTCAGCTTTAGCCACTGGGATCTTCTTCAGTTGGCTTCAATGACCTCTTGACTTACCCCCATCAATGTGTTTTTTAATTCTGTTTTGTGTTTTGAAAACTTCCTTACTGTCTGGCACTATGAGATGTTCAAGGCTCATCTTGTATATTTCCTGTTCCAGTCCTAGAACCAGCTATTTTGCATATTTTGCAAAACATAACCTTTGAATCTCACACATAATCATCATATGTTTCATATCCTATCTTTTCTTTCTTTAGAGTTTCAGTTTCTGACATCTTCCTACTTCAGGGAAAACTTTCTGGGCCTGTTGAAAGAAGAGATCATTTCCTTTGACTTCATTTCTTTCACAATTGTCTATTCAATCACCTCTTTGCAATAAACATATTTTTTCTCCACATACACATATCCTTATGGAAAGTTGATTTCACTTCTGGGTCTTTGGCTGCCACTACTGCTTATCATGTATTGTTGGATGTTAAAAAGCAGGTCCAGGAAAGAAATGCACTAAAACAGACATTGAATAAATCCTTTAGATGCAATAATGATTGCCCATAGAGGAGGTAGGCCAATAGGCTTGATGCCAATAAGATGATGCCAATTTCAGCATAGCAACATCAACTTCAATACAATTTTATTGATATAAGCATTTTAGTATTAGAGTAGTATCATTGGCATCAGTGGAGAATGGACCTGATTAAGGCTATTTGACCCCCAGCTGACTCAGAGTCATTAATAATTTTCTTCAGGGGTTAGGACATGTGGCACACTCTGTATGTGGGAGATAAAGGGGCACTTGAACAGTACTTGATGGTATCCAGATAGATTCTATACCATTTGTTGCTAGCAAGTATTTTTAAAAAAATTACTTAGTTTTAATTTAATAAAAATAGTGGGGCATAATATGTAATGGAAAGACTGAATATCTTCTATCATTTTAATCCGCATGTGCTTTCTAGATTAGGAGACCTGAGAAGTTTTGGAATAAAGAGTATTATTCTATGCATTGCTTCCAGTAGGTTAACTCTTTTTCCATGTGGATGGCAAGATCCCAGCTTTGGCTTGATTCCTAGACTTTACCTATTTTCCTTCCACACAGCCTGTGGTTCACGTGCAGGCTCAATCACCTCTCAAACTATTGGTAAGTTCCCAAAAGTTTCAGATTTCCAAGTAAATGGGATAGATTCAGAGGATCTGGGACTTAAGCAAAACAAAAAACAAAGAACAACAACCTAGTTGTGGATAACACAACCTTTCATCTCAAAGGGCATGTTAGCAGAGAGCTTTGAGCCACTGGGCAGGTAAATTCTTCATAAGAAATGTTTCCCTTGTGGTCTTCATTCATTGAGATGCTGGATTCAAGAGTTATTGCCATTTTTCTCAAGGCCTAAATTTTTATCTATCTAATTTGTCACCTGAGAGAATTCCCCTAACTACATACTTGTTCTAATCTAGAAATAGTGCCTGGTCATGAATGCTACCACCAAGCATCATTTGACTTTTCAAGGACAATGCCCTTGTTTAAAACACCCTTAACAATATTTTGGTCTTGGACTACCATCTATTATTTTATCCCATATACTGCAAATATCACACTTTATTTGTTTCACATACATGAATCATCTTCATTCTATTTAAATTTATGGTCTACATATATTTTAGAGAGATTTCTTTGTTTCCATCACTAGAGATTTAATGGTGAGCATAACAGACATGATCTTGGTGTTTCACTGCCAGCTGAGGTGTAGAAAGATGCAAAGGACCTTCACCCTGCTGAAACCCACATGCAAGAAACCAACAGACAGAAGTAAAAAACAGTATTTTCTATGGGACTAGCAAAGAGCAATGAACAAAGGAAGCCCCAATAAACTGAATTCCAGAAGAAAATGAAAGTTTCACAGATGAGCAGAAAACCATGACAGCTTTTATACCATAAGGCAGTTTCCTGATTTGAGTGGAGAGAATGGAAGAATTAGCTTGACATATGCACACAGACATTGTAGTGATGAAAGGAAATTAGCTGATTCTTAGATGACAATATGGGCTGGAGACAGGTTGGAATCCAAAAGAGACAGAGATCCCCCCCAAAAAATGGTTTGACCTGAGAAAATTTTTCCACCACAAATTTTGCCAGAAAAGTGGCAGTGGGAGAAGATCTGGAAATCAGAGAGAAGTTGCAAACTTCTGCACATTCTGGAGGCTTGAATTCTAGGCCTCTGCTTAAGCTGAATTAAAGGAGAATTAAAAGTCTTTGAAACTATAACCCAACTTTATTCTAGCTTAATATTGACAAGGTCAAACAGTTAATCTTGCTATGCGAGATTGAAAGTTAGGCTAATCACAGATGAGCTCAGTCTAATGAAAGCCAAGGTTCAGTTTCAGATCAACTTAATTCTGGCCATAGAGAAATGGTTTATAATCTCTGAAAAATAAACAAAATAAAAGAAAATAATTATATGTCAGTCTTCACTGTTTCATGTCCTAAAAACTACATGTGAATTTCTCTATGTGAGAAAGCAAGAAAATGTGGTATATAATCAAAAGTAAATACAGTCAATAGAAGACTAACAGAGGGCCTAGTTATCTGAATTAGTAGAAGTACCCTAACACAACTATTACAAAAATGTAAAAGGGTTTACAGAAAAAAGGAGATGTAATGGTGAAAATATGGAATATTTCAGGAGAGAAATAGAAGTTTTCAAAAATAATTAAATGAAAAGTTACAAATAAACAATAAAACATCTATCATCATTTGATGGGGTGGAATTAACATTAAATTGGATAGGAGGAAAAAGCATCAGTAAACTTTAGGATATATCAATTAAAAAGTAACTGGAATAAAGAGAAAACATTGAAAATAAACACAGGCAAACAAATCTTTAGGGATACCATAAGCTATGAAGTAAGTCCCAGAAATAAAGGAAAAAGAAAATAGGGCAAAAAATTACTTGAAGAAATAATGACTGAAAAATTTTCTAAGTTTGATGAAAGTAATAATGTATAAATCCAATAACTCAATGAATCTTAATCAGGATAAATATCAAGAAAACCATACTGAGAGGTGTCATAATTAAATTATTAAAAACCAAAATAAAGAGAAAATCTCAAAAACAATTGGAGAAAAAAAGACACAAGAAGGAACTTCTTATACACTGCTGGTAAGATAGTAAAATAGTTCAAAGACTTTGAAAACTCTGTGAGAGTTTCTTATAAAGTTAAACATATGCTTATTTTACAACCCCAGAAGTCTATTCCTAAGTATTTACCCATTAGAAATAGGTTCAGTCCCAGATCAACTGAATTCTAGCCATGGGGAAATGGCTTATAATCTCTGAAAAATAAACAAAATAAAAGAAAATAATTACATCTCAGTCTTCACTCTTCTATGTCCTAAAAAACTTATGTCCATTAAAAGACTTGTATAGTGTTTAAAGCAGCCTTAGTCATAACAGTAAAAAACAAAAAACAAATTAACTGTACATTAAGAGAAGATTAAACAAGCAAATTGTGATAGATTCACACAATGAATTCATCAATACCAAGAACAAACTACTGATAAACACAACATAAGTAAATCTCATGGACATATGTTGAATGAAAAAAGCCAGACCAAAAAAGAATACATACTATGTGATTCCATTGATAAAAAAATTCAAGAACAGAAGAAGCTAATCTATGGTGGTAGAAATCAAAGTGAGAATCAACCCTAGAGGTTCACGGGGTTGACTAATGGGTGTGTAGAAGTACTTTTTGGGTTGATGGAAATGTTCTATATCCTGATTAGAATGCCCATAGTATCTTAAACTGTATGCCTATGAAGATGTACACTGTCTGTAGGTTAATTAATTATTCCTCAGTGTAAAGAAGATGGAGTCTCTTTCCACACGGAGCTTTCATATCAGTGTGGAAGAAAGAGCATCATCACACGAGTATACAAATCCATAGTTATAACCCATGATGAATACTAGAAAGAGCAAGACAAAGACTTAAGGATTGCAGAGAGACTAATCTACATCTGGGGAATCAGGGAGGGCTTTTCAAAGGGAATAATATTTGAACTGGGAGCTGAAGGTTGAATAGATGATAACTAGGAGAATGTTGAAGGTAAGGGGAGGAAAGAGCATTCCAGGCAGAAGGGATCAACCGACTGTCCAAGAGACCTGAGCAAAGGAAGGCATATGACAAATTCAGAAAGAGAGGTATTGTGATGGGATACCATACAATGAAGAGTAAGAAAGGTGACGAGTAAGGCTAATCGTGCATGGCACATTTAAGATCATAATAAAGATACTACTTTTTGTCCTAAGGATATCAGTGAATGACTCAAGTGTCTTACATAGGAAGCTGGAATGATCAACTGCATTTTCTAAGGCTCTCTTTCATAAAGGAAGAACACATTTTCCAAAACTCCCTTCATAACTTAAAGAATGAATGTGAAGTGATCAAGAATGGATATGGGGAAATCAATTAGGAGGTTATTGCTCTTGCCCACTGGTCGTCATGTTCACTTGGGTGAGGTCAGTGGCAATAGTGATAGAAATATTCAGACAGGATTTATAAATGGATTAGATCAAGGGCCATGGTAAACAGTTGTTTCCCACCATTACTACTACTAGGTGTCTGCTCTGTGAAACTAGAAGGAATCTGATGCCAGTCACTGAGATCGAATAGAAATGAGGAACTACATTGTAGGAACAACACATGAGTTGTGTGTTTTTTTTTAATAACTAGTTGCATTTATCAGCAGATTATGAGGCCTATTTTTTTTCTTTTTTTTATTATTATACTTTAAGTTGTAGGGTACATGTGCATAACATGCAGGTTTGTTACATATGTATACTTGTGCCATGTT
>NW_012115156.1:6091623-6133638 GCF_000951035.1 Colobus angolensis palliatus
AAGTGCGATGTGGTGCTGAGAAGAATGTATATTCTGTTGATTTGGGGTGGAGAGTTCTGTAGATGTCTATTAGGTCTGCTTGGTGCAGAGTTGAGTTCAATTCCTGGATATGCTTGTTAACTTTCTGTCAGGCTCTGTGGCGCAATGGATAGCGCATTGCACTTCTAGCCTGACTCAAGAGATTCATGAGTTGTATTTTGAACAGATACAGATTGATATGTCTTTGACATCTTCAAGGGAATCTTGATTATGAAGTTTACATGCACAAAAATGGCCTGGGCTGGGAATATATTTACTGGGAATTTGGGAGTCAGCTATTTGCTCTGATGATTCAAGTCACAGGCATTGATGATATCATCTAGGGAATCATTAAAAATTGACAAGATCTTACAGCCAAACCTTGAGAGCCTCCCAATATCCAAGGACCAGGTAGAAAGAATATGCTAGTGAAGGAAACTCTGGGATAGCCAGATAAATAGGAGGGAAACTTACGGGGCCCTCACACAAGCCAAAGGAAAATGTTTCATGAGTGAAGGAATGGAAAGCAGAGTCTAAAGTTTTTGAGCAACCCAGTAAAAGGAGAATGAGAAAAAAGCCTGTTTCATTGGTAAAATAGATTAGATTTAGGTGTCTATAGGAACGAAAAGGTTTCACTGCAATAGGGATTCCATCTACAGCTGTACACAGATGAACTAAGGGGACTTAGAGAATTCCCAGAAATTATCCAGAAATATTCTCATATAGGCACATGCCTTTTTCTGTGGAGAGGATCTACAGGCTTACTCATATATTACTCTAAGAGAATCAACTATCTGCTGCCCCTTGCTTGGTGTATGTGTATGCATGCATGTGGGTGTTCATTTTTAGACTCTGGCTGATCTTTGCTGAAGAACATCAGTATTTATTTTATCTCTCTCACAGTAACAGAATGAACAATATAAAGCAGGTTTCAGTTTTTTCCTTGATAAGCAACTTTTCAATAGAATATTTGGTATTGGAAAACAATGTTGAATGTAGTAGGCCCAGAAGAATGGACTATTTAGCCCCTTCCTTGCTGTGAGATCTTTGGTGAGAGGCTTAAACATTGTATATCTCAGTTTCCTTGTCTGTAAAATAGGTAAACTAATAGCAACTTAGTAGAATTATTGGTAGCATAGAATGGTATGTTGATTTAGAATGCATTTTGGAAATTACAAACTGTTATACAAAGACAATTATTCTTATATATACATTATGTGAAGAGATGTGAAAAATGGGAGAAAACATCTTGATTAGGGTTATGGTAGACACAAGTGGCTAGGCAAAGGTAAAAAGCACAAAAGTGGTTGCCAGAAGTTGCTATCCTGCTAGCATCCACCACACTGGCTCCAATAAAAACCAAACTGAAACAAAAAATTACCTCCATTTAGAAGGTAGATAAGAGTTCATCAGAAAAGTAATGAAGTGAGATCAAAGGCCTTCATTTTTTGTGGCAAATAGAAAAATCTAATCGGAATCAAACACATATTATGTAAAAGCAGGGGACAAGATGAAATTTAGTTTGAGAGCAAAATCTTTCAAGACCTAAATGTTGCCTTTTCTCCCTTTGCCAAATAGTTGCTTATTAGTTTCTTAGGTTTTTCACTCTAGAAGTTTGTATTCATATATGATGAAGTTGGTAAAATGCATTTTCTTTTCTCGGTAGTAAAATTATTTTTCTTTGGCTACACGTCAATGAAAATAACAAACTCTTCAGCTCCAAAGGGTCTCAAAAACTAGCTCATAGCTAGTTTTTTTATTGGGGTACTTGTTTTTATTAACTTCTCCATTAACAGTACAAATCTGTTGCCTGATTAAAGTGTCCTATGACATTGCCCTATTCCACTCAAATCTGGAAGTCTTCCCTACAGCAAGTGTTTTGAGATATTTTTCTGATTCTGTGAAATAAAATATGGTCCAGATTTGACAAGCAAAGATTAAGTTGGAGCAGGTCCTTGGCCTCTCCTCCCTCTGTGGTTAAAGAGGAGCCTACTCCATCGCAGATTGTGCAGGTGTAAAAATGACCTTCCCCACTCACTGGGCTGTCTTTGGCTTGTAGTTAAGAACAAGCCCAGAACTGTAATGGAAACCATCTCTCGTACAACATTGGCTTTGAATCACAATTTAAAAATAATGCAAGTTTACTAAAAGTTAAAATGCCTTTTAAAAAAGTTTTAGCCGGGCGCGGTGGCTCAAGCCTGTAATCCCAGCACTTTGGGAGGCCGAGATGGGCGGATCACGAGGTCAGGAGATCGAGACCATCCTGGCTAACACGGTGAAACCCCGTCTCTACTAAAAATACAAAAAACTAGCCGGCCGAGGTGGCGGGCGCCTGTAGTCCCAGCTACTCCGGAGGCTGAGGCAGGAGAATGGCGTAAACCCGGGAGGCGGAGCTTGCAGTGAGCTGAGATCTGGCCACTGCACTCCAGCCTGGGAGACAGAGCCAGACTCCGTCTCAAAAAAAAAAAGAAAAAAAAGTTTTAGATACAGATATGCTTGAGAAAATCTTATTTTCAAGATAATTAAATATAATGCAGTCTTTTGTTATGTATTAATTGAACTACATTGATTTTTAAAAAATATATGGGGTGATGCCAGTAAAGCAGGAGGTCATTTTCTTTGCAATTATTTGCTTTCGAAATAGTCTTGTAAGGAGACTTAAGTCTTATTTTAACAATATTGTCAATGTTTAAATATTTCCTAAAACATGTTTTGGAGTTAGAGTCAGAGTATTTTCCTGCCTAACCTTGTTTACCAGACTTGCCTCCAAATGAGTCTTGGATATTTGGAGAAATGAAATCTGCCGGCAAAGATGGCAAAGATGGAGGAGATTTTCTACCACAGAGAATATTCACATATTTCAGCTTTAGGCTTTGAAGACTTATTTCAAATAGTCATTCCAAACTTGATTTTAGGAGTGGCAGCATTGTTGAAAATGAGAAAATAAAATTTTTGATTATGTTAAAGGTAGAGTGGCACACAGTTAGTTCTTTTTTTGATGGTGTAGGGGGTGAGTCTTGTTTTTATTAACTTCTCCATTAATAGTACAAATCTGTTGCCTGATTGAAATGACTTATGACTATTCCATTCAAATCTGGAAATCTTGGCCTGTAGCAAACCTCACCCCATTTTGCCCAGGACTTTCTCACTTTTGGCACAGAAAGTATTGCATCCTAGGAAGAATAAGAAAGACCACTCTAGACAGAGGACTGTTTTTGTTTGGATAATGGTAATCTTAAGGTGCTTGGACTTCTTTATGGTATATAGAGTTTATATAGAATTTAAGAGAGAATAACAAACTGCTGTCATAAGCTGCTAGTTTTAGTCCAATAACTCTTCTTTCCTTCTTTCATTTTTAGTAATAGAACCCTAGATTTATAGCTTGGAGCAAAATAAAAGGACTATATTTTCTAGTTTCCCTTCTAGCTAGGTGTGGTCTTATGACTACAAACTGTATAATGGGACATATGTGTAAGTGATGCTTGGAGCTTCTGAGACGTGTCCTTAAAGGGAGAGAATGTGCCCTTTGTCTCCACTTTCCACACCTGCTACCATATTTGATAATGATATGATCTTGGGAAAGAAAGTCATGCCCAGTGGAGCCTCGGTCAATAGCACTGTGGAACTCCATATCTTCCCTGGATCTTCTTGACCAACAGACAGAGAAGTAAATTTCTGTATTTCTAAAGCTGTTGATATTTGAGGCTTTCCTCTCACCCAGAGTTGAATCAAATCCTCTGATAAGAAGTTTTAACAAAATGATTTTCTCAGCTCCTCTATGGTCACAGGAAAACCCACACCTTCTTAGGTCATGATTCCTCATTTTAGTTTTGCAATCTTTATTTGCCTTCAGAGTTATATGGCTTTAAATTAAGAATTAATTTTAATTTACTTTAATTTAAAGTGTAAAATACAGGTCGAAGGGAAGGTTTCACAAAGGCAGAGGAAATCAAACCAGACATTCACTTTTTTGACATTTTTTTGACAACCTCTCCTATGAGATTTTGGAGGTGGGGATTTTGTAGAGTTTAGGGGAATCTTGAAACTCTTTACTCTTCTTGTCTTCAATGAGAGCCCACTCCTTTGTCTCTCCTTATAACTCTAATAATTGCTGCTCAAATTGCTTTGTGGACACTTCTTACTTCACCAATATTTTTCTGATGTACCTTAAAGCTTCATCTTTAATCCAGTACTTCCCCCAGTCCGGCCTTTATACCATATTCTTGGTTGATCTTATCTAATTTTTTATTACAATAAACTTTATTTAAACCGGAGTTCTATACACGTTGGCATACCAATATTTATTTTACTTTTATGTAGTTCCGGCTCTTTCTTAACCTATGACTTGTTTGCTTCTGCCTTACTTCTAGCTGTCTTCCTAAATACAAATGTACACTGACTGGGTTAAATATTAACTTGCTATTTTTAGAGTACTGTTTATTTTCTCTTTTCTCTCCCACCTAAAAGAGACAACTTTGAATTTCTCTAAGTGTGGGCCAGAGAATTCAAATGCTTTTGACTACATCCCAAACACTCCAACCCAGGGCAAACAAATACACACACACACACACACACACAGACAGAATATAATATAATGGAGGAGAAAACATTTCTTACAGTAAGGTGCATTTCGTAAAGTAAGGATAGGTATTCTTAAATTTTGTTTAATTTTATATACACATACAAAAGTACTATATGAGATTAATACTATGCACTTTATTTTCTAGACTCCTCTATTCCAGTCTATTTTATTCTCTTCCATTTGATTCAAAATGAATATTTATCATAATCAGCTAAATTTATTTCACAATCCATTAACAGCCATGATACACAATTTGAAAAATAGTTGTTAAAATATTCTTACAAGAAAGGAGGAAAAAATAAAAAATGTCCCTAATATTTTTCAGAGCCTGGCTAAAAAGCAACCACTATAAGTTGTGCTTATGGGAGCAAAACCATATTTTCATTGTCAGAGTGAATTAGGGGATTGGATCTCATCTGCTTTTGTATTTTAAACCACTGTCATTATATTGACCATTTCTACAGTGTTATCTCTAGAGCAGACTTTCTACTGCTTCAAGTTCCTACAGTCAACTGCTTTCTGGTAGGACAGATACCTTTTATGTAACTGAAATTCATAATGTTCAAAATTCAAATTGATTGGAAAGAACACCTTCTTCCTAAACATGTCTCTCATTGCTAATGGACTGAACATTTGTGCCTCCACAAAATTCATATGGTGAAGCCCAACCTCCAATGTGATGGTATTTTGAGGTGGGGCCTGTGGGAGGTGATCAGGTCATGAAGGTGGAGCCCATATAAACGGGATTAAAGCCCTTCAAGAAGAGATAAGGAAAGAACTTGCTTCTCTCTTTCTGTCTGTCTGTCTCTGTCAACCCTCACCCCCCAACGCACATGTGAGGGTACAATGAGGAGAGAACTATCTTTAAACTGGGAAAATGGGCGTTTACGTGTACCATGCTAACACCCTGATCTCAAATTTCCAGACTCCGGAACTGTGAGACATAAATGTTTGTTGTTTAAGCCACCCAGTCCATGGTATTATATTATAGTAGCTTGCAATGACTAAGAGACCCATTGTAGATTCTTTCTTTTTCCATTTGAGTGACATCAAGAGTTACCCACATTAGAAACCTATCATTCTTGACCACTGCCCTTTTCCTCAGACTCCAGTGCCGACACCCATTTATTATTACTCACTAAGTCTTGCAAATTTTATAGCTTAAATATTTATCAAATTCACCCCATCGTCTCCAACCTTATCACTTCTCTCCAGTTTTTGACTCTCCTTATATCTCTACCTGGGTTACCACTGCAACTCTGTAATTACTTTCCTGCTTTCGTTTTGTCTACCTCAGATCCCATTTCACCACCGAGGCACTATAGGAAATAATCCATATTTCAAATCTGACTTAATGTTCTCTTAACTAAAATCTTTCAAAGACTTTGCATCCCCTATTGGATATGATCCAAATTCTTTAGAATTGCAAAGAAGCCGTTGGTGTGCTGGACCTTGCTTGTCATTCCAGCCTCACCTGTTGCACTGCCTAGCCTTGAAAGTGCTGTTCTGACAACTTAAAACTGCTCTAGCACATACAATATGCTGGGACTCACATCCATTCACCTACTAATGCTTCCTCTGACCCTTCTGCATAGTCAAGCTCTAAAATTAATTTCAGGTATCTCCTCTTTTAACATTGTGCCCGACCTCTCTCTCCAGTGTGAATTAAACATTTCTCCCCTCTTCTCCGAAAATATCCTAAGATTTTCTCCTAGTATAGTCATTATATGTTCTAGTTATTTGTTAAATGTGTGTTTTCTTATGAAGTCATACAGTAGACCTTAAGTAAATGTATGTTAATGAATGCATGAGTTAATAAATGCATTAATGAGTGAACTAACTTAGTAATAACATAGTGCCTGGAATAAGAACACACAATAGAAATACATTTTATTTGATCCTAGATATGAGATTGAGCTGGAAATAACCTCTGCTATCCAAAAGATCATTCTCTTTGATTCATATGATTTTGCTAACTGGGTAGGTGTTCTTTGCTTTCCACCATTTTATATATGATCTTCCTGAACTGGAGACTCAGACAGAGATAGTGGCCTTTGCCGGGAGGGGAAAAAAAATCCCAGTTCACATTGTTTTCAGTAGACTACAAGGAGAGTTGTTTCAGTGATATTTCAGGAGATAGATGTTGATTATACTATTCCTATTCACTCAGCTGACTTTGCATTTTTGTCATATTCTACAGGTTCTTAAAAAACTGGTCCATTCAAATGTCTCAAAGATTAATTTCTGACTAAAAGGAAATTGGATTGACTTAACTATATGTAGTAATTGACAAGAAGTTAAATAGCCTCAGAATTAAACAAAGTAAGCAAATATAAAGCCTCCTTATAGAAAGCACCTCAGAAGAATTTCAAACAAGTTAATATTTATACTTATAATACTATAATTTTCTCCAGTCCCCTTTTTTTCTTCCTATATAACTATTCAATTATGGTAAAATCTTTATCATATTAGAAGCACTTATTATTTTATTTTGTAAACCAAAAATAAAATTCTAAGCCCCCAACTGACTGAATGGACTTTCTTCTCAGCCAAAGGGATTCAAACAAAACTGAAAAACTAGCTCAGGCCATGATGGGGAAGTGGAAGTTGGACATGTCTCATTATATCCTCCTCCCTTTGGAGTTTAGATACAACTGATCATCATTAACATTAAAACAAAGATCTTAACACTGATAAAATAGGCTCTTTGTAACAATAAGACATCAAATTTCTCACTCTGTAATAATATCACATAACAGATAGCAGGTCCTGAAGGAAATTAAAGTCTTTTACCCCAAAATATATTTCTTTGACATATTTTTAAATGGCACTGCAAAGTTGTCTTTTATGGGAGACACTGACATTCTGTAGAGAATCTCCTTCCTTTATGAGGTCTGACACTTTTTAAGGTCCAGTGAGACATTCACATCTATTCTCTGTGAAGCCTGCTACGTGGAAGCTTCACCTACATAACAAGAACCTTGGCTTCCACAACCCCTCCTTTACCTTAACTCCAGCTGATTTCAACTCTTCAGGCACAGCTTAACCCTTTCAACCAACTGCCAAACAGGAAATGTTTTAAAAGACCTATGACCTGGAAGATGCTTGCTTTGACATGTCCCACCCTTCTGGGCTGAACCAATGTATATCTTACCTGTATTGATTTATGTCTTTGCCTATAACTTCTGTCCCTTAAAATATATAAAATCAATCTGTAACCCAATCACCTTGGTTCTCAGGACCTTCTGAGGCTGTGTCATAGGTCATGATCCTTTATCTTTTCTTTTATCTCTACCTTGGGGAAATAAATTTCTAAATTAATTAAGATCTGTCTTAGATACGTTTTGGTTTACACCTTTAAATTGTGTGTATATCTCAGCACTTTGTTTTGGTCAAAACCTGGCCCATTTATTAATAGAGATAATATTTAATTAGCAGAAATACTCATGTATAGCAACAAGAAAACCTGTATTACTAATGCTTAAAGGATTTAGATTTCAAAGTCTCTTAACAACCTCGGGCTAAGAACACATGTTACAGAAGAGGAATTTGGTAGATGGATTGACCTTTAAGAAAGCAAACTCTTCTTTGTCTGTCAAGGCTACTTTGGCTAAGACAGAGTGAACATGGGGAAGTGCAAAATGACATGAGGGTGAAAAGGTATCTGGGTAAAATGATAGAAGTGATCTTAAAATGGGGGATGTAGTAAGAGAATTAGAAATAGAAGAATAAATGCAAATGTTCTCTTCCATTGTTTTTTCTTGGGTCACATGTTGTTAGGACAGGCAGATATTGCTAGGGTAGCATCTCTCTTGGGGTGAGACTAGGCTGCTCTTAAAAAGTGATGTACAAACTAGAGAAGGGCCCAGTTTTGGGGACACTAATGTTTGAAGGGACAAGAAGAAATTGTGCAGCTCATGCACGATCTGGTTTGGGTTACCAGGGTAGAAAACCCTACAGTAAATTGAAGATGAAGTTATAACCAGTTATAAAGAGTATATATTTGTTTGGAGAGTCCTTTGGGATTGTGAGAGTAGCATGGTTCTTGAATTTAGCAATACTGTTATTCTTTTCATGTATCACAACCAAAATGAAATACAACTATATTTACTATTTTAAATAATCACATCTGCTTTTTGGACATAGACACTGTGTGAGCAAGAAGGGGTGGAAGAAAGATTGCTAGAAATAGATGTACATACAAATCCATATATACTTACATTTAATATATATTTGACAGTGAGATTTAATATTTGCTGGCATTTATTCCAATGTTTTTCTTTTTGTTAAAGGACTGAGGTTGATTTTCAAAATGATTTATCCCTACGGCTCCTACTAATACATCAGCACTTTAGAATTTTGCTTCATACAGTTGTAGCTTTACCCACATGCCACAGAAAAACAAACCTTTTTAATATATGAAGGGTGTCAATGTTAGCCATGTGATTTGTAATGCTTTTGCTTAAATATTGATTTTTTCAAATTCAATTTTTATTGATTTCTCTTAAATATTAATCATTTCTAATGACAGCTTAAAAAATAGGCTGAGCCCCTTGAACATTTTTGCTATCCACTCCTTGTAGAAATAGAGTACAACTTTAGTATGCTTCAAATTAAGTCAAACAAAAACATACTACTTTTTCATTTAAGGGTTTATTGTAATCAATCAAAATTTTATTTGTCCAAATCCAGGAATTTATGCAGAGTGTTAAACATCGCTGTACAGTTTCACTATGAAAATTTGGTGCCATCTACGACCTCTAGCTCGTTTATCTATGCTTTGCTGCCATAGTTGCTTCCTGGCAAACTGTTCCTGGCCTTTAGGAGATCAGCGTTCTGCAATATTAGTGAAGTTGACAGGGCCCAACTTAAAATAACTAGAAAGTGGCAGATTGTTAACAGTTGCAGACGCGTTAACAGAGGCGTCTCCTGTACAAGTGTGTGGAAAATATTCCAATGCTCTTGGAAAATAAACGTCACTTCCCCAACATTGGTTATGCTTTAAATTTGTGATTGAGAAATTAGTGCTTCTGAGGAATTGAGTGCTAAACTTGGCAATAATTAGCTGTGAGGCTTCCAGTACATCATTTAACCCCTCTGACCTTGATTTCCTCATCCACAATAGCACCAGTGGCTCTGTGGGAGACAAACAGCACAGGCAGTTCACCACTTGAGCAGGTTTGTATTTAGAGTTTTTCTATGTAGGTTGTTGAGATTTGAGGATATATTTACCCACACAAACAATGTATTAGTGGCGGCTGGATTTTAGTACAGTTCACAAAGCCCTTTAAACCCATAACACAGCTAAAAATAAGATTTTTAAAAATATGAATTTAAGATTGGATAACTTTTTATTTTTTATTTTTAACAAACAAACAGTATTGAAGTACTATAAATTAAAGATAAATGTAATAAAGCAAATAAATTTTTTATTTTTCGTTTTCAGTGATGGTGTTTGAAAATAACACTTAAGGACAATAAGGATGGATGTTAACGACAAAATTAAATACACTTCTATACACCATGAATGTATTAAAGTTGATAGAAAGTTTTAAGAATTTTTTTGAATCTAATGCTTATTTACATTTGGCATAGAAAATTTGGAGAATAAAGATAAACCTAAAATGCATTTAAAAATGATCTCCCATTACCTAGAGATATTTATTATAAAAAAAACACTTTGGCAATAATTTGGTTCTTGATTTTAACTAGTCAGGACATTGAACTTAACCATCATGATAAATCTTTTTTTTTTTTCTTTTTTTTTGTCTCACAAATAAATTTGGGTCAAAATACAATACAGTAAATAATATATGCAAGTGTCTGTTATTGTCATGGTGATGCAGAAAGAATCCTGCAGGATGAGAAGTTAATCAGGCGACAGTCTGGAGCTGGTGAACTGAGGAGAAAGGATATGGAAGAAGTGGCAGACACCAAGTGCCAGGGTCAATATAAGAATACTATGTGTTTGGAAGTGCGGTTAATTCTATATAGGAACCACTGATGAATTTATGTATTATTCTTCTTTTGTTATGAACCTGATTTAGGCAAACTTGGATTCCAATCTAGGCTCTATCACTTAGTAGCTGTGTAATTCTAGACAAATTTATGTAACATCTTCTTTTAATTGGTATAAAATGTACATAACATAAAAGTAATCATTTTAAAGTGTACAGTTCAGTAACATTTAGCGTGTTCACAAAGTTGTGTAATCACTACCTTTATCTGATTCCAAAACACTTTCCTCACTGTAAGAGGAAATTGTACCAATTAAGCAGTCACTCCCCATTCCCCTTTCTTCTCAGCCCCTGAAAACCACTAATCTGCTTTCCATTTTTATGGATTTATCTATTCTGGATATTTCATAGAAATAAAATCATACAACATGTGACATTTTGCACTTACTTCTTTAACTGTTTTTGAGCTTCAGTCTTCCCCATTGTCTTCCCACCCGAACATGTACTTTGTTGTATGAATTATCATTGCACGAATTAAAATAAGACCATGTCCATAAAATACCAAACACAAACCCCGGAACCATGCATTCTGTGAAATAGTTCCTCTTTTACTGTTTGGTTTAAAATCATGGTGTATATCTTTGTATATGTATAGATATTATTCTAATCTGTGAGGATTTACTTACCATAAACTTTTTTTCCTATCACTAATACACTTTTTGTGTGACCTTGTTAATGTAGGTCTACTTAGGGATTTTCATCTTGGCCTGCCGTGCTGCCCTTTCCCCTCATTTCGTCTCCTGACTTCTTTTCTAAACATGGTTGTATTTCCATCCATTTGGTGGGTCCTGGGAATTTTCTTTTCATATCTGTGAAAACAGCAAGCTGACAAGCTTCTCCTTGGCATGACACAGCATGTGTGAATCTATGTCATGTCCAAGTGACTTTGTTCATAGTTAATTTGTTAAATTCCTTTGGAGAACAGACATGGCATTCCCTACTGAGCAATCAGCACAGCTGCGAAGCCAGGCAGTGGCCAAACAGAACCCAGTGGGAAATGTGTATTCAAAGTCCAGAGACAGCAGTCATGGCTGAGCCCCTGAAAGTTTACTGGCCTCTCTTTGGGGATATGCAATATAAGTTGCCCAGGAGCCCCATGTTGCCCATGAATCTTAGGTATATAAGGTGCTTGGCTATGAAGGTTTAGTAGACATAAAGCAGCAGAAGGAGATACCCCAGAGTCATGATATAATCCAATTCTACTCTATACTCTTCCCTCCTTTGTTCCTTCTTTTCTTTTTGCTATCCTAATATTTTCCTTCTATCAAATCAGCTGCTTTGATCTTGGTGTGGTGCTCCTTTGACAATTAAGTGATGAGGACTGTGGCTGACAAGTCATTATAGAGGGAGCTGTACTTTAAAACCAAATAAAATAAACGTTAGGCATGATTCCCGTGAGTCAGAAGAGACCATGTGCTGCTACATCATCTTGGGTAGACAGTGGGTGGGCAAAAAGGACAGCGTGTGCACAGTCTTCAATAAGCACTCCTAATAAAGTTAGCTCCAGCTGAGATGATCAAAGGCTGTTTTTCCCAACGCTAGCCTATGAATTGTGAAAGTCAGCCTGGCATTCAGAGGTTAGAATCACACATCTCCCTGAAATTATCCATACAGTCTAGGAACTGATCTCTGCCATCATGATAGGAAGACAAGCTCCGGCCCACAAGAGCTGGACATAAAGATTTCAAGGCAGCGAGACTAATGAGATGATCTACAAACTACAAACTTGGTTTCTCTTTGTGCTTCAGTTTTTTGTTGTTGTTGTTTTTTTCGGGGACGGGGGCGGTTTGGTTCTCATGTTCTGTTCTCTTAGGCTAATGTGATAATGGCTGAAAAAAAGAACTCGGCAGAGAAAAATGTGAAAATTTCAAGAAAAGGTCCTTCAGGACTCTGAAGCAGGGTCATAGAATTTTGTGGTAATTTTTCAACCTTCCTTCTTGGTTGAAAAAAGGTATACCTAGGTGTTGGTCTCATAAAGTTGAACTGAAACATCATTCAGAGAAAAGAGGTTTCTGGAAACTTCTAATTAGAACTGGTGTGTGTGTGTGTGATAGACAGAGTATGCAAGAGTGTGCCCATGGGGTCCACCAAGTACTGTACTAAAGACTTTCCATATGTTATTTCATTTATTTCTGAAAAAAGTGAGGTGGGTATTTGGGAAAGTTGAAATGAACAAATGGAAAGCAACATGCTACTACTGGTCAGGAAGCTTGTAAGTGTCAAGATCAAAACTTGAACTCGGGTCTCTCTGACTCCAAAACACTTTCCACTGTGCTACCTGCTCTTGTACTGCCTAGTAGGACCTACAGAATACCTAGTATCCTCCTCCTCTCACAGATTCCCTCAGAGCCCATCTAGTTAACAATTGTAGATTGGATAATTAGTACCTGCAAAAGCTCTCAAAAACCTGAAGGTGAGGGAGCCAGGTCCTATCTTCAAGGATGTCACAGTTTAGATGAGGAGGTAAGAAATGGACTTAGGTAACTAGAGCACCACGCAGAATGTGCTGAGGGAGTACCAGTACCAAGGAGCAAGAACCTCATTTCTAGCTGGGAGTGCCCAGGGGGTTTCACAGGGAGCTGACACTAGAACTTGACTTTCAAGGGTGGAAAAGATTAAGAAATGCAGATGGGGAGGGATTTTAGGCTGGAAGGAGGAAAGAAAGAGGAAGGGACCCACAGACTGAGGGTGAGGACGTGTAAGTCATCCAGGTTGTCTGGGCTCTAAGCTAAGACCAACCAGATCTGGACCCTCACCTAAAGAGTTGGACTTTGTGGTTTACGTTGCATCAGATGTTTGCAAGGGAGGAAATGAGTAGTAAGATACTAAAGGCAAAGGCCACAAATGGAAGACTGGCAGGCAGATTACTATAAAGATTGAAGTGGCTTTTTTGACAAATATACTATAGTAATATTTTAAAAATTTGAGTAATTACTTAAAACGAGAGGGAATTTACATAACCACAAGTGGCTAGCATTTGATATGGCAACAATTGTCTGCAACTGAGAAGCAGCCCCTTTAGTTCTTCTGCTTCAGTTTCCCAGAGTCCCTGTCTAATTCAACGCCTGGATTGCTTTATTCATTTACCTTACTTATCTAGTTCCTGTGGGCAGTTGAGTTGGTAAACCCTACCTTAGGTCATCACCAGAAGATGGTCTATTGCCATAAAGTGGAAAAGTTCAAGATTCAAGTTAGTGGTAACACAGCGGTTAATATTGTCATCACAGGCATATTAAATACATTATGATTCCATAGAAAAAAAAGCATTGGTTTGTGAATTTACTAATTTTTCTTGATCTTTTCTTCTTCCATATTTCCTCTTATCAAAAGAGACAAGTGTTCTTAGATTTTTCCCTCAGTGAGCACTTTAGTTTTGCCAAGAAAAAGGAATAAATAGAATTAGAATAGAAAAAGCAACAGTATTTACAATGTGACTTCAGAGGCTGTATTAGTTTCCTCTTGCTGCTGTAACAAATTACCACAAATATAGCAGCTTAATAGAAAACAGATTTATCATCTTATAGTTGTGGAAGTCAGAAGTCTGAAATGAGTCTCAAGAGGAAGCAGAACTATGTTCTTTCTGGGGTTCCTGGGGAAGAACCCACTGCCTTGCCTTTTCCAGCTTCAAGACTGCCTGGATTCCTTGACTTATGGCCTCCTAGGAAACTACTTCACTCTGTTTCTGTCATCACGTCTCCTTCTCTTACTCTGATGCTCTTGCCTGACTTATAATAAACCCTTGTGACTACATTTGAAATACCCAGATAATCCAGGATAATCTCTCCATCACAAGATCCTTAACTTAATCACATTTGCAAAGTTTCTTTTGCCATGTAAGGTAACGTGTTCACAGGTTTTGGAGATTAGAACATAGATATCTTTGGTGGAGGCGGGGCATATTGTTCTGGCTCACAGAGATCACAGTAAGATTCTGACCTCCACAAGAGTTGAATCTACCATACCTACTCAAATTCCATGAAGAATGCTCAGAGCATTTTATTCCACAAGGACAGCTAAGAAAAATAACTGGAAGAGAAGGTAGAACATTGTCTTAAAATTGGCACAAGACCAAGGTACAAATCCTGATTCATGATGTTGGGCAGAGACTGAAGGAAGGTGAGCAAAGCAGGACCCTGTAGAGGAGGGTGCAGAAAGAGAATCTGGATAAATAACTATTTATACAGTGATTAATGACTGACCAAATATTGCATTGTGTGACTCCATGAGATTCTCACAAGAAAGTCAGCATCTCTAACCATGTTTTATAGGTGTATAAACAAGGCTCATGCTAGGTGACTTCTCAGAGACACACAGGTAATGAGACACAGAAACAGCCCTTATACTCAGATATATGTAACTGCAAGCCACACTATAAGGTGGCCTGCTGCACAATTTGCTGAAGACCAGACCGAAAGCATTAGTAAGTAATGTTCATACCAAGCACATTTTATGACTTATGAAGATTTCTGGAAGATTATTTGTTTTGAGCAGAATTACCTCTGGAGCAGATGTAACTACCTCTGCTTTAGAAGATGCTATCAATATCAGGATCCTATTAGAAAACAGAAAATGTTCTAGGTCTTTCAAACAAAGAGAGTGTAACAGAGGGGGTTGGTTAGAGAGATGTTGGAAGGCTGAAAGAATAGAAAGGTAATGCTGGATTAGTATTAGAAACTCTGAGAACTGCATGAAACAGCTATCGTCTCTAAGGTTGAGTGATACATCAGGGCAGATGGTTTGGTGTGACAGAAGCTGATGCCTGTGGTAAGTACCTGTGATTCTTACGACTAGAGGTGCTGGGTGTACCCAGGAAGCTGGAGGCCAGAGATGCAGCATCTCTTGCTACTGGATGAGGCTGCTAGCACCCAGAGAGCAGAAGGAGCCCTTCCTCTCCCGCTTCTGCATTTCACACTCCCTCTGGTGCCTTCAGTAGTCAGCATCTACAGCAATCCAAGGCAAGGTGCTCTGGGAAATATTAATTGCAGACTCCAGGCCTGGCATGTCTGGGAAGAAAACAGAAGAGTAAGCAGAGAATGGCAGACAACAGGCAAATCACTAGCACAGGGGCTGAACTTGTTAGTGATAGCATTTATTTACATTTACTGTACTCTAGGTATTTGCCTGTAAAAATTTATTTAATTTTATAATCCTGCAAGGCAGGTACATTATCTCTATTTTACAGATGAGGAAATGAACATAACCAAGGCATCCACAGCTAGGAGTCAGTTGGAATAAAAATCATGAGTATAAATTTACTCATACATCACATATTCATAGTCCAATGCTCCCTTCACTATGCCAATAAACCCCACATGAATCTCCTTTTATTATCTTTTCTGAGCTAACGTCACAACATAGACTTTCTTAATAACAGGTCTATGTGAACACAGAATCTTTTTAGATAGCTGGATGCCTTACTTACTGAACTAAATTATTATAGTGATGAAAAGACCGTACCCCGGAGCCAGACTGCGTTAAGTATAGACACTGTTTCAGTTCTTACCAGCTGCATGTCTTTGCAAAGTTGCATAACCTCTCTGTGCCTCAATTGCTTCATCTGTAAAATGGGGACAGTGAAAGTACCAATCTCATAAGGTATTTGTGAGGGCTAAGTATGTTAATACCTAGAAAGTGCTTAGATGACTTCCTGCACTATATGATAGCCTTTGTTTATAATAATAATAATTATTATTAGAATTGGAACAATCCTTAAGGAGAAATGATTCCCCGCCCCCTATCACATTGCAAACATATACTATCAATTTAGCAAACAAATAATTTATGTTCCTTGATCAGGGGGTTGACCCGCTCTAGCTTTTTGGCCACCAGAGAGTAACCTACCACCTTTCCCAGCATGGCAAACTTACTTGAACAGTGGCTTAAAATTTCTCTGATCTTTGTGTTGACATGGATGTAGTGAAAAGGGAACATGTGCATGCCACTGGTAGGAATGTAATTTAGCACAACCTCTGTGGAAAACATTATAGAGATTTCTCAAAGAGCTAAAAGTGGATCTACCATTCAATTGAACAATCCCACTACTGGGTATCTACGCAAAGGAAAAGAAGTCATTATATCAAAAAGATACCTGCGTGTGTATGTTTACTGTAGCACCATTCACAATTGCAAAGATATGAAATCAACCTAAATGCCTATCAACAGATGAGTGGATAAAGAAAATGTGGTATACACACACCATGGAATACTACTGCCATAAAAAGACAATATAACGTATTTTGCAGCAGCTGGGATGGAACCGAAGGCCCTTATTCCAAGTGAAGCAACTCAGGAATCCAAAACTAGATACTGCATGTTCTCATAAGTGGGAGTTAAGCTATGGGTACATAAAGGTATATAGAGTAGTATAACAGACATTGGAGACTTGGAAGGGGGAGTTGTGGAAGGAAGATGAGGGAGAAAAAACTACATATTGGGTATGATGTGCACTACTCGGGTGACAGGTGCACTAAAATCCTAGACTTCACCACTGTACTATTCATCTATGTAACCAAAAATCGCTTGTACACCTAAAGTTACTGGAATAAAAACATTTTAAAAAATTCCTCTGATCTCTGATTCAATTGGTAGCTTTCCCCTCTGAAAGATTGAAATGAAGATATTGTAATTTGAATGTATCAAGTCACTCACTAAAACTGTGAGGGATGACATTTGCAGGGACATGGATGAAGCTGGAAACCATCACTCTCAGCAAACTGACACAGGAACAGAAAACCAAACACTGCATGTTCTCACTCATATGTGGGAGTTGAACAACGAGAACACATGGACACAGGGAGGGGAAGGACACACACCGGGGCCTGTCGGGGAGTAGGGTGAGGGACAGCATCAGGAGAAATACCTAATGTAGATGACGGGTTGATGGGTGCAGCAAACCACCATGGCACATGTATACCTGTGTAACAAACCTGCACATTCTGCACGTGTACCCCGGAACTTAAAGTACAATAAAAAAATAATTAAAAAAAGTCAGACACCTAACTTGGCAGGTCTCAGCCATCTCTCCTCTCTTTGGCTGTTCTCCCTGGGTAAATCTCTCCATGAACATAGGCCCTGCTGCCCACCTTCTCACGTTGAATGACTTTATGCACCACTTGGATTCCACGTGGCTGGGCACCTTGGCTGGTTCTTGAGTTGTCTTCATCTTGTCTCCACACTAGCAGCCACCAGCAACTTTCTCAAGTTGTCTGGAAGCATAATCCTTTTGATTTTTTTGAGAGAATGAATGGGGATGGAAAGTCATCCCAAAGGGAACTGAGTAGCATTCCTGGCTTTATGCCTCAGCTTTTCCCTCTGTCAATCTGCTTCCCAGCTTTATTTATGAGACAAGAGGAATCAGAAGTGAAGCTAATAAACTCCTAATGAAATTGAGATAGAGTCCTAAACAGTACAGTTGATGTTTCACAGTGAACTAAACAAAGAGACAACGGCAGGGGAGGGCCTTGTAAAGATTGTGTAGTTAGGTAGTGGGAAGAAATTGGCTTGTGTGAAAATAGTGACCAGGTTAGTATCTTCACTAGCCCCAAAGGGCCCATTTGGATGGGAATGAAATTTTGTTTCCAGTCCTTACACTTGGAGTGTAACAGCAATGGGGTACATGTCCCACTTACTCCACTCTCCATTCCTGGATGAGTAGTGTCCATGATCTGTTTCTCCTCCATGTCCAAAGCTTGCCAAATATGCCAAATACAGTAGTTGGATACCTTCAAATGATTAATAGATGTCACTTGTGGAAGTCCAATGCGCTATCCATTGCGCCACGGAGCCACCTAGATGTCACTTGTAATTCACAGCCCTTGGCTTGTGAATTTTAAGATCCCTGCTGACTGCTTCACTCCACGAATGTTTATTGAAGCCCCGCTATATTCAAGATTCGTTTCTCAACATGCTCTTTATCCCTGTCCTTGTCAGCCACCATAAGAAGACCAGGCCTCCCACGCCCTCCTTATCTTTACATCCTCTTTTGCAGGCAGTATCTGCCTCAACTTTCAAACAATGTGTATGACTGTGCAGTTGCTCTGTTACTTAGAGCTCTTCTCCTCAACTTTGAGTTCTCAGTTTCCAGGAGCTGTGCTTCATTCTCTTGTATCCCCACACCTGAGAGAGTGCTCAGCACTTAGTGAGTGTCCAATAAGTGGTAGTAAACTAAAGATGTCTTTAGAATCTACCATCAGTTGACTTTGGCAGGTATTTTATAAAATGAAATGTGTTTTAGGAAACTGAGTAAGTGAACCCTAAGTTTTTCTTTCTCTCAGTAGCAGCCTTCAGTATATCAAGGTGGACCGAATCTTAGAGATGGCATTAATGAAACTTCAACTGGGTGTTGGAACTTAGTGGGGAGCATGATGATGAAAACAAAGCTGTGGCCGAAGGTTTGGACTGGCAGTCATCCTACCTCTGGGTGTTCTTTGAGCTTGGCTAATTGTACAGAATCTCCAGGATCTGGACTTCAGGAAGTGTCACAATTTGATTTGCTTGCTCTGAGCTAGGTTCACTATTACATTTTAAGTCAGACTAAGGAAAGCACAAACATAATCAGATAAGAAATAGAAATAATGAACTTATATTCATTATATATAGAGACCTTAGTGGAACCTTTTCTGTTTTACAAGTTGTTTATATTTGGATCTGCTGTTATCATAAGTTAAATCTTATGTCAATATTGTAAACATAGATTCAAATTAAGTAATGCTTCACTTTGTTTCAAAAGGAATTATAGGTGAACACTTACATGAATTTATTCTAATGACACAAAAATTATTAAGCAACAAAAATGTGAAAAAAGATGAAAAGAGCAGTTGTTATTTTTACATTGCAATCCCGATATGACTCAGTATTATTCATAATAACCAGTCTTTATTGATTATAACAGAACCTCAAAATTGAGTTGTTCTGCTTTCTAGAGATAAAACAAAGAGCCACACTATTGAAATTTGCCAAGCTCTGCACAGTGACCATCTGACCAGAGATAAGTATTCCTTTAACCAAGAAGTCTAGCATCTGCCACGGTATTCACTTACCAACAGCACTGACAATAGCATGAAACCAGTAACGAGAGAAAACTAATAATATCTAGAGACTCCATCTGTTCAGCATTTTCTAGGGTGCACTTACTAGCTGTATCACCTTGGCCAAGAGCCTTAACCTCTCTGTTTTTCAGTTTCCTAGCATGTAAATTGTAGCTAATGACCAAAACTACTTCATAGGATTGCTGTGATAAAAAAAATAGGTTAATATATGTAAACAATTTAGTGCCTGGGACATAGTAAATAACATTTAAGTGTCTACTATAGTTATTACTGAGTGCCAACAAATAGCTTCTGTAATTTACTTATCCTATCTAATTTAACTTTATCATCTTAACAACCTTCTTATAAATACATTTTTGCATTTTCAGATAAGGAATCTGAGGCTCAGAGAGATTAAATAATTGGCCTAAGATTTCACAGGTAATAAGTTGCAGAGCTGGGATTTGAAGCTAGGCTTTTCTGACACTTAACCACCATGACGTACTGTCAACAGGTGACATCTCCAATTCTCTTGGGAACTGTTGTGCTCCTAGAGTGGGTATTGAACTTCAAGAATAATAATGAGGAGGACTATTTCCATCTCTCCACATTTCAACCAAGCATCTTCAGTCTGACATCTTTCCTTCCCTAGCTTCAGCTTTATTACATGCTACAACTTTCCAAGCACTTTGCGCTCCAAGCCACAAAATAGACCTAATTATTATTACTTATTTTCTCATTTATTCCCACAAAAAGAATAAAATAAACAATATAATTTCTGCTTCATAAATTATTAAAGTGAAGTTCATAGAACTTAAGTTCAAGATTGTGTACGTAGTAACAAAACAAAAAGTAAGTACTTATTCCACAAGTACCTACTTTGTATCTATCAGGTGCCAGGGTTACAGTGGTAGAACCTTCAATTCTTGCCCTCAAGGAGCTCACCAACCAGTGTAAGATGAAAGAGGAAGCAATCACAGAAGAGTGTGGTTAATGCTACGGTAAAGATGTGCACAGAGTGCTATGGGGCACACATAACAAAGTGACAAAGCGGTGGGGGAAAGAAAAAAATGTGCTCAGGGAAGGCTTCTGGGGCAATGATACCAGAGCTGAACCTTCACAAAGGGGTAAACCAAGAGGATAACTGGAAAAAAGTCTTCAAAGCCCAAGAATTTCCATAATGAAAAGAGTGGACACCTGAAGAAATGGAGTAGCTGGAAGAAGTTCACTAGGGCTGGATTTGAGAGTAGAATAGTGTTGTGTTGAATAATGACAGGGATTTGACTGTGAAGGGCCTCGTGTGCCACACTAAGTAACTTGAATTTTATGATAGAGATAATAAGAATTTGTTGAACACATTAAGCAGCAAATGTATGAGGTAAGATTGGCGATGAGTATGACAGATCACTTAAGAATGTTAGGTAAACAACAGACCAAAGCAATGGTAGTAGCCCTGGAGGAGGAAACACCTAAATCTATTAAGGAGTAGAGTAGCCAGGATGTAGGAATTGGCAGTGGATATGGTCAGTAGTGGAAAAGAATGAATCTAAGCTGATTCCCACATTTTGGCCAGACAACTGGGTACTCAGTAATGATTTGGCTAAGATAGATAATATAAAAAGAGGAGCAGATTTTAAATGAAAAAGAGACACTTTGGTTGGAGACTCCTTGAGTTTAAGAAATTTATGAGACCCATGGGTACGTCCCTTGAACTGGTTTGGAGTTAAGAAGAGGATAGGGTGCTGGGAAAAGTATGATTTCTTAGCTGAAATCACAGGTGAAGATGCAGTTACAGGAATAAAGTTAGCCAGGACTTAAATACAGGTTGATCCAACTCCACAGCCCATACTGTTTCTATGGATCATATTGTCACTTTCCAAAGATAACATCTACTTACAATTGTTTTTGCTGTGTCCTTAATTTGCAATGCACTCTCTCTTCAACACTGTGTCCTGAGATCCTTGCTGCTGTTCAAGTATCAGTTCAAGTCTTACATCTTGTACAGGGCCTCTCAGACCATTACAGTCAGCATTCATTTTCATGCTCCATTCTTCCTCTGCCTGTTTTCACTCCTCTAATATAACACTTAGAATCTCAGAGACCTCAAAGGAGCCACTTAGCCGAAGCCTCATTGTTGTATGAACCACCTCTTCAACAACCTCCATGAGTAATCTTGCAGCCTTTCCTTTAGCGATTCTCCAAGCAAGCAGTTCACACTTTCCAGAGGCAGCACATTCCGATTAAAGACAGCTTCAATTGCTGGAAAATTCTTATATTCTCCAGAGCTCTCCGATTTAACTTCCATTTACCGATACTGGATTTGCTTGGTGGAATCTAGTCCCTCTTTACACAACAGCTGTTTAGCTCTTTAAAGAGAACTTGTGCCACTTTATCCCCTCTTCCCAGGACTAACCATCCTCAGTTCTTGAAGCTGCTTTTCAGGACCTGTTCAGTTAGTTTTCTCCTTTTATTTTTATTTCAAGGTATTCCAGCTTGTCTACAGCCCTCTTAATATGTGATATCAGAGCTCACTCCAATAATACAGATATGATTTAACCACCATCAAATAGAGCAAAACTATGCCCTTCATTGTACTAAAAATTTTCAGTACTTTTGATAAAACCTAAGATTTTATAGATATTCTCATGATCCTTATCTATTGACTTATATAGAATTCACAGTCATTTCTGGTTATAGTTGCTTGAGTCATAGTTACTGTTAATGTGCCCCTATCTTTTTTGATTATTAGTCTTTAGATTTATCCAAAATATATATCCAAAGATGTATGTATTATATATCTTTGTAATTACTTTGCTCAGCATAACACTTACGTGTATTTGGAGCTTAATAAATGCTGAACCTTCAAATTGGCATTGTTTGGGGAGATTTTCTAAACTATAGTATTTTTAAAAAGTCACAGCAAAAACCCCACCACCATTTTGTCTCTTTTATTGAGTAACGAGACTTTTTTGCTTGTTTGAGTTATCAAAAAAGGATGTATTGAAACAATGCTCTACTGAAAGAAGATGAATTTTAAATCTGAGTTACAGACACTGAGTGAAAAGAAGACTGAATTTTGTTTAAGACAAAATGGAATTTATGCATATGCTTTTTCAGAAACATGTCTGAACTCAGCTTTGTTCTCACTGAGTCCCTAAGAACTCTGTCTCTGATTTTTTCTATAATTAGTTTCTAAGTCAGCTAAGAATACACTCCTCCCATCTGTCTTCCTAGAAAGGCTCTTTCTTAATACAATGCTGAGGATTAATGCAAAGTGACCCGGTTCTGGTTTTCCAAAAGTAGAAAGATTGGGTATTCAAGAGGGACATATGTGCCAAAATAATTTTGGGGAAAAAAGAGTCAAGTAAAATTAATATATTTGAGTAACATATGAGTATTTAAACATGAATTTAGCTGTTTGCATGCATCCAAATGATAGATGAGGAACATCACCTTGCGTCTATCTGCAGTCAAGAACCCTAAAATCTTGATGTCAAAAAAAAATCACAATAGGCCTTTAAATCCAACATTTAAAAAAATAACTCTCTTCCGAACGTATTTAACCATGGTGAGAGCTGGCCTCTGAGGACTAGCAGCACTTAGGGCTACATTAGATAAGTGTTGTTTTGGTCTCTCCTACTTCTAGATTGAGATTCCTACTTAGCCATTTTAGATTTAAGAGATCATTTTTAAGGCTGTATCCCAGCCTGGTGGTACAGTAGGGAATCAGTTCCATTTTTTCTGCTGTCACTCTTTATGTGTGGTTTTTCCCAGAAACAAATGATTTGTTATTCACAGTGAAGAGAGACCTTTTTCAGGCTAGTGTGATGAAGGCCTCCCTACATCACATCAAGGTGTCCAAGATTAAGCTCTTTATTATTTTTAGGGGCATAAGCCATTAGAGCCCAAGATATGGCTTTGGGAGAGATGGATATTAGAATGTTGATAATCTCCAAGAGCAGTTACCATAAATAAATCCTCCAGTTACCATAAATAAATACACAATCTAAATTCAACAGCACATATGCTATGTAATTCTTGTGGCATCTGCAAACAGATTGCTTCTCATAAGCCCTTTCTCTGTAGAAATTCTGGAGTCTTCACTAAACAGAGGGTAATTTCATTTACAGGTACAAAAGGCACCTTCATTAATGTTGCAAGGTTAGTTGACAATTGAATCAAGTCTTAATGTAGTTGGGAGGCTGTAAATTGAAACCATTTAATTCACTGAGACTTCTTGGCCCTTCTCAAACATCTTTTCTAAAAAGTCCTTCATTAACAATAGCTTCTACTGGCATTCCAAGTTGTCTCCATGATGCATAAGTGATTGCAGCTGAAATTGTGCTGTTTCAAAGATTAGAGAGGAAATAAACATTTGTTGAACATCCCCTATTTTGCTGTAGAGTATATGAAGCTTATAGTAGATTCTTCACATATGTGATCTCAATTCTCTACAGATCATTTCCCTCGAAATTCATATAAACCCACACATTCCTGAAAGAGTTGTCACAAATGACTCTACAAATCTTTAAGTACAAAAATTTTGAGCTAACTCTAATGTCTTTGTGTGGGCTTTAGTGCCACTTTACTTATAGTGGTCTCAGCATCATTTAAAACAATGAATTAAGTGGTTCTTTGCTTGTGGCACCTCAATGGTAGCTGTCTCAAGACCCTTTGCTCACAGGACATTAGAAACCAACGGAGAAGATGAGGAGGAATGTGTTATTAATTAAAAGTAGAGAAAAATAGCAGTAGAATTATGCACATGCTTCATGAAGTCATTTAGCACATATTAAGTATGTGTATGTCTGGCACAGGGGGAACAGTGATTTAAAACAAATTTGGTTTCTACCCTTACGAAGCTTACAACAAAATGTGAAGGAATCATCATTGAAAAGAAAATCAAAGAGATCTGATTTCCAGTCGTAGCTTTGTCTCTAGTGACCTTGGGCAAGTTGTTTAGTTTCTCTGGGCCTTAACTTTGCCATCTACAAAATGAATAAACTGGACCGTACCAGGTCTCCATTGACTGGTAGTTCTGTAGATTTTATTTGTTGCCTTATGAAAAATTATTTTGCCTGTCTTATATTAAGTACCTTCCAGTTCTATGACTCCTTGACTTCATGAGGCCTATGCTGAAATATCTTTCTAGTGAGGAACAGTTATCAATTATAGTTCATGTTTATTTCCCTTTTGGGAATCTCTGTAAGAAAATTTATGACTCTGGCAATTAGAATAGCTCATACCCAATCAACTTCTGTGGTAGTCCACTATTTTTTATTCAGCATTACATTTTAGCATTGTTATACATGGCTCCAGTTGACTTTAATTAAATAACTATATTCCTTATCCAGCCAATTAAAAATAATTTTGAGTATAAAAGGTTCATGATTTAGAATACTATATGTACTTATTCTGTTACTGTATGTCCTTTTTATCTGACATCCTCCTTACTGTACATATAAATTATTGGATCTTGTCCAATCTTGTAATCTGATGAAGTTTAATACTTTTTTATGGAATTTCCTTAATAAGTGTTCTATTTCCTTTGAGTTACTAAATAATTCAAATGTACATTTTGAAGTTGGGAACACTTTTTTATATTTTTCACTTTCTTTCCCATTTCCTTCTGTTTGTTTTCAATTTCCTCTCTTAGCCTTCACAATTGTTGGCAACAATGGTCTGTAGTTTAGCAGCTTCGTTATGTGCTCCCCTCTGTATCCCAGGAGACATATTTCCCAGTCACCCTGATTTATTCTGATTTTCTAAGCATGTTTTACCTACCATATATTAATAGCTATTTTCATAAGGTCTTCATTACTTCTAATTCTGCAAATTCCATTTCCTTATTTATCTTGCCAAAGACAGAGTTGAAAAAGGAGTTCATTATCTCAGCTGTTTTAGAGTCATTATTAATTTCACTTCTTTCTTTATTTGTTAATGGCTCTACATATGCTCAAATATTTCTTTTCGCTGATAGTTGTAAAATACCTTCTTACTCCCTTTAATGTATTTGGCCAGCATTAGCTTATTACTCCTTTTTGGCTGTCCTTTCCATTCTATTCCTGGGAGTCCTGATAGATTTTTGTATCCATTAGAGGCAGGGTAGGAGGCAGGAACAGATACGGTTTGTGGGTCTCCTTAGGAAAAAAATGACAAATTTCAATATAAATATGAATATTTATTATAGGACAAAGCTACAAAATACTATAAATATCACACAACCTGGAAAAATAATAATGCTTGCTTTGTTAATTATCAGAAAAACCTCTCTAATACTTTCTTTCCTGTATTTTTCTGGCTACAGAATCATTGATCATCTTTTCACACACTAATGATTTTGGAATATATAGAGCTGCCAGATTTAGCAAATAAAAATACAGATGTTCAGTCCAATTTGAATTTTAGATCAACAATGAATAATTTTTTAGTATACATCCTATACTATATTTGAAAATACTACACTAACGATTTGTTATAGTGCAAGTTTTCTTATATGTGAAAGTTAAAAATATTGAACACATAGAAGCAGAGAGCAGGACAATGGTTACCAGACACTGGAGTGTGAGAGGAACAGGGAAATGTTGGTTAAAGGGTGCAATGTTTCAGTTGGACAATAGGAATAAATAATAGGTATTTGAGGTGATGGATATGTTGGTTAGCTTGTTCAATCACTTCGCATTGTATACATGTATCATAGCATCACTTTGTACTCTATAAATAGATATAATTATAACATATAATATCCAATAAAAATTAATGAATTAATTTAAAAATGTATTTGCTGTTTACCCAAAATTTGAATTTAATCAGGTATGCTGTATTTTATCTCTCCTAGTAATATTTATACAAAAGAATAGAAAAATACTTTCATTTATCCTTTGGAATCATCAGAGAGTTTTTAATTTGTTGGTATTTACAATAGTTTCTGCAACCTCATAACTTGTTATTAGTTATATCATGTAAACCTCTAGGAATGTCAAATTTGGGGAAATCTCTATCAAAGTTCTTTCATGTATGAGCCATAATATTTGGAAGAATTTCTCCAAAGCTAGCTTCTAGCTTTGTTTATATTAAACATCATTTCTCCTCCCACAGCCATACCTTTCTTGTGCTGACACCATGGGACATATCCACATGGCAATGTGAAATTTGACCCTGCTCCTAATGTTTCTGTGACTATGGACCCCATTGAATCCACACCAAAAGTATTGCTAACTTATCTTCCTCTTAGTTTGATCCCAAAATGTGTATGGTCCTTTCAGTGATATTGGCTGGAGAGGGAGAGGGAATAGAAAGAGCCAGTGGTCTTGATTTACTGTGGTTAAGAGGTCTTAGGAGTGCAAATTTAACAAATCATATGACTGTGAGAGTGTAGAGCTCAGGCCTTTTCTTTGGGTTTGAAAGGGGATTTGAGTAAGTGAGGTGTCCTAAAGCTTAAACTTCATTAGATTCCGGGTCTACCTGCCTCTGGCAGTAAGGAGTGTATGTGTGTGTGTCAAGGGAGGGAGCCTTATTCTCTTCTTTCTTCTTTCCAGTATAGGACATTCTTAGTTTTCATCTGCTCATTCTCTCCTTCCTTTTGATCTCCTCTCTAACTCCTCTTTTTTTCTCCCTCCTCTCCCTCTTATCTTCTTATTCTCTTCTTCCTTTCTATCTTTCTCTCCCTCTTTGCTTTCTCCCTCCCCTCCCCATCTGCCCTGTCTCTTGAATACTCACTCTGCCCATGTCTCAGTATGGACTCTTGCTGTTTCATGGAAAGAATCTACTGGACCTCAATAACATTATCATTGAAATTTCTTCAGACTTTCTTCCTTCTCTTGGATTTTAATATATCCTCTTAATTATCCTAATGCACTAGACTCTTATTTCTCCAAGCTGTACTTTCTTGAAACCTAAAATCTTCCAGGTCTGGGGTCCATGTGACTATTTCTTACTAGGCTCATTTCTGGCTATTCCTTTTCAGGGATACTAAACTTCCTTAAAAGTCTTAAATTTTCAGTGGTTTTCTTTTAGTTTGGAAGAATCAGTTTCAATGAGATCCTCCTGTGGTAGGCTTTCTTTTTATCTTGAGTTTGACCCAAATTCATTCATATCTTTAGGACCTACTGCATAATGAATATTCTCTGAGTTTCAAATCTTCTGGACTATGGAACTGGTCTTTCTATACACTGTGAGGTCTTTAAGTTTCTACATTAGGGATTAGTTTGAGAAGCCCCTCCTCTCAGATTTAACTGTCATTATAGGCCACCAGCTATACTTTAATTAAAATGGCAAAGGTGTTCTTTAAACTTGAGCTCCGAGGTGGTTTATGCAGCTGGTACTATTTTTTTAAAGGAAAGTAAAGAAAACTGACATTTTCATTCTTAGTATATTTAGCCCAGATTACATTTTCAAGTCAACTCTCTGCTTAAAAGATAGATCTCATTGGCATACTTGTTCTTGGCATATAACAATGATTATCACACACAGTGTTTGAATACCACTTTAATATTTACCAGGAGTTATAAGTCCTTCATCTTTTTTCTTCATCAATAGCCCAATGAAGCTTATAGGGCAAGAATTATTGTTATTCCCAGTGTGTAGATGACACAATTAGGTTTAATGAAGTTAAGAGTCTTGCCTAAGATCACACAGACAGTAAATGGTATTCCAATGTCTCCTGAATCTGGATTCTACTATTTCAATTAGGCTCTATAATTTTCTACCTAGATTTTGTTGATGGAACTTATTCTTTGTAATATTCTGCAAACTTTATTCTTCCAAGATTAGAAAGGCCTTCGGGTAGTCCAAGTCATTCACCTTGGATTTCACATATACCCACCAGAGTGAGTGTAGAATGGTAACCAGAGTGAGTAGGTGTGGATTCTATTTATATTCTGTCTCTTGGAGAAGATAATTTGCCTTTACAAGAATTCATTTCCTCATAGCTAAAATAAATGACTAAATGATATTCAATTTCCTTCTAGCCCACACATGTAGTATTCTTCTACCTGTCATCCTTGGTTGCAAAGCCCCTATGTATCTTATCTTTGAGAGTTTCACTCTATGCTACTTATTTGATTTAAATACTCTTACCTAATTTCTACTTTCTATTTTTGAAGAAATGAAATTAGATCTGGTAAAAAGACCTCTAATCATCTTTATATAAAATCTTTGTATATGCCCGTGTCTCAAAAACTTTCAGAGTTACCTAGTTACACATGAAAATATTCTTACATTCCTGTAATAACCAATGGTTTCTAACATTTCTGACATCATTGAATCTTTATCATGGTATTTTCAATCAAATTTGCAAAATATTTAGAGAAACTGACACTTTTGGAGATACATTTTATTTATTCAGATCATGAGTCACTACAAGTCAGTAAATACTCAAAAATGATTCCTCTGTGAAAGAGCCTTTTGGGAACAAAATTATACAACTCTCTCTAAGGTTAAAAAAAGCTCACTAAAATAACTTTATATTCATGTTATACAGAGTGCTTTAGTCAACAAAAATTAGACAACTGGATGTTATGAACTGCGGTGGGTCTTTCCAAGTTTCATCTGTTAAAGCCGTAACCCTCAATACCTCAGACTATGGCTGTATTTGCTGTTAGGGTCTTTAAAGAGTTAATTAAGTTAAAATAAGGGATTTTTTGGTTTGTTTTTGGAGTTTTTTAGGGTGAGTCTTAATCCAATTTGACTGGTATTTCTATTAAAAAGGGAGATTAGGACATACAAAGAGACACCAGGGATAAACAGTACAGAGAAAAGACCACATGAGGAGGAAGCAAGAGGACACTATCTATAAGTCTCTAAAAACAGGCCTCGGAGAAAGCCAAACCTGCCAACACCTCGATCCTGGACTTCCAGTCTCCAGGACATGTGAGAAAGTACCTTTCTGTTGCCTAAGTCATCTGGTCTGTATTATTTTTATTATGGCAGCCCTAGCAGGCTAATATTCTGGCCTTACTCATTTGTTTTTTTATTTTGTAGAATTGGTAAAGAATTTTATTCATACTCAACTGGGTGAAAATAAACCTGCTATAACCTAGCCGTGCTGTGAAGTATGTGACGTGTGTATTCCATGTCTCTAGACAGTGCTGGATCTTCCTTTTCACATATCCGCCCTCTACCATTTCATGCCCAGTGGGCTGTCCTTAACATTTCCCATCATCTAAACAGTGGATGATCTGAAATGACCTTTTATACTTATACACTGGGAGATGTCTTAGTCCATTTCTTCTGCTGTATGTAACAAAATATCACAGACTGGGTGATTTACAAATAGCATCAATTTATTTTCAAAGTTATGGAAGTTGAAGTCCAAGACCAACATGCCAGCAGTTAAATATCTGGTGAGGGTTGCTTTCTACTTCTAAGATGGTGCTTTGAACGCTGCCTCCTCTTGAGGGGATGGACATGATGTCCCTAGATGGTAAAAGGGCACAGGGAAAAGAAGAACAAAAGGGTCTCGCTAGTTCCCTCCGGCTCTTGTATAAGGCACCAATCCCATCCTTGCGGGCAGAGCCCTCATGGCCTAAACACCTCCTAAAGAACTCACCTCTTAATACTGCATTGGGGACTACCTTTCAGCAAGAATTTTGGAGGGGACACAAACATTAAAACCATAGCAAAAGATTATGCTTTAGTTATTTTTTAAATTTTCATTCACCAAATATTTATTTAGCACTTCTATGTTCCATGTGCTGGAGATACATCACAGAATAAATTAAATGAAAGTCCCTCCATATTTGGAGCACTCACACTAAAGGTGGGAGAAAACCAAAAATACGAATAAGTGCAATATCTTAGTATTTAAGATTGTAATAACTACAAGGAAAAATAAGGCTGATGAGGCCTAAGAAGGCTGGAGGTTGCATGAACAAGATTGGCTGTGTGTGGCATGAAAATCTCCTATTTTGTAAAACAGCAGGAGGGATCAATGGGCACTAAGGCAGAAATGTGGAGTAAGTAGGGGCAGAGGATGACTGAGGGCCCACTGCAAGGCTGGCTCTAAAGAACAGCCTGATGAAGTATTTTATAGGACAAATTGGAAGTAGTCTTCAAAGACGATCCCTGTTTTCCCAGGAAAGAGAGCCAGAGGCCAGGTCTTGCACTAAATGAGCTGGACTTTCTTGTGATGATGATTCCTTAGACTTGGGCTCCCTTAGCCTAGTTATCTACATGGATAGAGACAGAGTCATCAAGACCCTCTAGCAGCCATAAACGGGTAGCCAAAAACATACCTGAGCATATCAGTCACTTCTTACCCCCTTTTAAGTCAGCCCTTCATCAATAGCTGTTCCCTGTTTTATAAATATGCAACTGATGTTTTCCAATAATTTACCACGATTTTAACCCAGGGTTTCATCATTTATTTTTGGCAGTAGATATCTCTAAGTTATGAGATTATGAGTGATATTATTTTTTCTTTTTACTTATTGGACTTCTACATTTTCTACCATAAACAGGTTTTACCTAGTAAAAAGAAAAGTTTTGATATAATAAAAGTATAGCAGCAAATGTTAAAATGTCATTAAAGATGACAACTCTTATCACCATAACCCACGATTCAAATTTCTCCCATTTTCATTCAGTCCTTGTCAAAATGCATACACATTGAAAAATGTTTCAGAGAGTAGAGAGACAGCAAGAGGTAACACTTTTGAGGGCCTGTCATGAACAAGGTATGTGTGAAGCATAGATATCACAATTTAACCCTTACAATAACTTTATAAGTTCCCCGTTGGACGGATGAAGAAACTGAGGCCCAGAAAGGTTGAATGACTTACCTAAGATCACCCAGCCAGTAAATGTTAGAATTGAGGCTGGAAGCCAATAGTCCATGTCCTCTGTGGTATGAATCCTGGCATGGAAGGAACTCAGTGTGGTAGGGACAACTTGGGAACTGACAATCTGGCCCCAGAATTAATTAATACTAGTTAATTAATATTAAGACCCTTGAGCAAAAGGGATAAAAATAGTTCCTAGACTGGCAGAGAGCTTTTTAGGGAGTTGGAACAGGGTTGACCCGTGTGTATGAAAGCTTGAGTTTGCCCCTGGGAAGATACTTGCAATTTCATAATTGATTGATGCCACTCAAACGACTTCCAAACTAGCCTGGGGGAAATTTACCATGTTTCTTACAGAGCCTTAGAAATTCTATTTTAACAAATACTTGTAATCACATGTTCTATGCCTATCTTCCCTACCACATTGTCTACTATGAATACCTTTGTGTTCCTGGTTTTCTAGACAGTGTTTTCCATATAATATACAATTAGTTAAAAATTTATTGAATGAAGGATTTAAATTAATTGAGAGACCTGTAAGAAAATGAAAGAAGTAAGGCCAGGAATAAAAGCCTTTGTTTGGGGAAGCCCTCTGTCACCTCCATGAGGACATCACTGGGGGCCACCAAAATGGTAAAATTCGTCCACGTGGTGGATCTGGAAATAAGCATTGGCTAAGCATGGTTGGACCAGGTGAGTATGTAGGTGGTGAATGTGGTTGCCATTGATGTAGACACAGGCATCACACACTCTCATAGGCAGTCTAGCCTTGGGGCACAGAGCAGCATATGTAAGGATAAAAGAAAAACTTTAATTTGGGCGCTGTTGCAGGAGGAGAGAAAAACTGGAGTATGGGACATCTCATTAGTTCTTGCAGGGGGGAATGCAAAGGCTGCTGTTTAACTTTGTATTAGTATTCACATCTTTATTTCCTTCCTCAGGCTACTGTGGTCTTGGGAATTAAATGTAACTCACTGTTTTTACAGTTTTAATCTATATGTAGTTAAAAATTTGCTTTTGTTTCATTTATTTTTCAGATTAGTATTTAGTAGCATATTTGTTTACATTTTTTCTTCACATCCAAAATTGCATATTGACCTATGTCTTATATATATTTTTTTACCATTGAGGATTAGAGAATTTCATATCTAAAAGTGACTTTTTACATCAATATGATCCAGTTCTCATTTTGCAGATGCAGAAACTTAAATGTAGAGAATGTAATGCACTCATAGTGCAAATTTGCATCAAGGCAAGAAGTAGAACCCATGACTCTGTCTCTTAATCCAGTGCTCTTTCTACTATACTCCTCTGCTGCCAAGACTGCTGGAGAAATGCTCACAAGAATGTTAATTTGTGCCATGCACAACCCTGGTCTCCAATTTTATTTACACCTTTAATTTTCTTAGAAGGAGAAACAAAATATACAAAATTATGCCTATTAATTTTTCACCTTCAACTACTAATACTGTACCTCACAATGTGCAAGGAGGGAGGGTGGGATGTTATTGAACTAAATCTCTTTTGTTAATATGGTATTATTACTATGTGTGTTTTACAAAGTCAAAGAAATTCAGAAAGAAAAAAATATTTTTCCTGTTGAGACATTGAAATGGGACATTGGTTTATAAATGATAACTGTTATTTTTATAGATTAAGGAAATTATTGTTATCTATTTTAACAACTTAGATAAGCCAAAAACTATATTTAACATAAATTTCATTAAATAACAATTTATTGCTTTCTAATTTTGAATATATTTTCTTTTGTTTACATATATAGTCTAAACGCCTAAAATATCAACTGGTATGTAATAAACATTCCATAAATGCTTGTGGAATGTTTGTTAAACAGTTTATAGAAAGTGGGAATCATTAATTGACTGCCTCATGGTCTAACGAAGAATCTCTACCATGCAACATTGCATACGAAGCTGCTTGTCAACTTTGCTTTTTGTTATGATGTTTAAAATCTCAATTTTTGAATTATTCACTTCAAGGATTTTTGTCTCTAAAAATTCCATTTGGAACAGGAAAGAATGGGGTATAAGTATGATGTTTCTTATCACGTAGATTCTCATTTGCACTGATACTACATAGTGTCAGTATATAAAGTGTTCAGTGTTTGGACTCCGTGCAGCTCTGTGTGCGTTTAAGTAAACATGAGAAAGACTTGCTATTTAAATAGTTGAGAAACTACATTTAGAATTAACTTTATCTCCAAACACTTGGTTTCACAAACCTAGGCATGAAACACTGGCACAGGGGAAAAGAGAAATAAAGAGTAATTTATTTCCTTAACTAGATTTCATTAAACGTGATGTTTACTTGCCTTTTTCATTTGTGATGGACTGACTTTTTAGTTCTCGTTAATGGACTCATTTAGATTTATACCCCTATAGACCTTTAGCTGCAATTTTTTTTTATCTTGAATTTGTGGTAAAATATTCTCTTTCTGTAAAGATAAAATGACCGAAAATGTGTTTTATGAAAGGAGATGTGAGATCAACATTTAAATAAAAGGTTAAAAAAATTGCACTCAAAGAAAATTCACACACACATAAATAAATTATACATACATTGCATTGGTCTGGTCTACCATCATCTAAAACCATGCTTGTCATCACATGCTTATCTTATATTGTTGCCATGTTTTATTATTTCTAAGTGCTTTCATACCTTATCTTATTGGGCCTTTATACTAACTCTGAGAAATATAAGATGGGCATTATTACCTCCATTAAAAAAATTAATTGATGAGGAAACTGCCTCATGTGGTATGATTAGGACTCATGGGTAATTGCATCAGGACCAAACCCAAGTTCTATGATTTCTTCTCTGAAGTTCCATTCACAACATCCAACCTCTCTGAGTGATGGTTATCCTCTCAAAGATAGGTAGACTTCTCTTGGCTCCTTTCTCTAAAGCATAAGTGGATGTCTCTTACATGAGATAAATTAGGCTTTGAAGCATGATTTACATTAGGGAAGGATAAGTGTCTGTTTCTGCTCTTCCATTTCTCTTCATTGGAATTCAGTCTTAGAAGAGGAATAAGTCTTTTTCATGAGTAGCAATAGAGAAAAAATCTCATTGGTATGCATGTGTATAGCCCAAATTAGACAAAGAAGCAGAAACCTTGGGCTCAGACTACATGAAAATATGTATAAGAGAATGTAATATTTTTCAGCCTAAATATGAAAACAGTAATCAATGGACAATTATTATTATTGGGAATATCATGAGATGTCACTTCAAGCCAGAGACATCAAAGATACAGTCTTAGTGGTTGAGAAAATGAGAACACTGTCATCACAAGCATCACCTCTTGTAGGCCTCTGAGACCCATTCCTTCCTTCTCTCACTCCACATGCACCCACCACACACATACAATACCATGCACACTAGTAGCATGTGTTGCCTGAGGGGATACCTACTGATTTGATGGGAAATGAGGCAGTCACTGTAGGAGCTATGTACCTACATTCCAAATAAACATTTGCTGAAGATGACTTGCTTGGAATTCATGTAATTTTTTTGCCAGGTATGAGAGTAACAATGCCTGATAAGAGGAAATCTGTCAGCCGATTTCATGGAGATGCCCCTTAGGGTTCCCTAGGCCCTGACATTACAGAAACAGCAAACTATACAAGTGGCTCACAAGGCCATCGCCATGACCACTTACAACTTGTGTTCTCTCTGCTAGTCACAAGCCTTGAGCCATCAATGGGATATACAATGTGTTGTGTTTCCAGAGGTAATAATGGATTTTGATTGATCCTCTTTATCCTTGTGATGAAGAGCATGGCTTCATACAATGGCTGACTAGACCAAGAACAGCATGGAGTTAACTACATTATGGTATGTTATACTATATATATTTTTATATTTTCACTTTTTATGCTTGTTTATGCTTGTTTTAGTTTGAGTTTTTGTCTACTTTATTTTTTGTTGTTGTTGTTGCTGCTGTTGTTTTTTTTTCCTTTGTTTGTTTGTTTTTTTTTTTTTTGAGATGAAGTCTCACTCTGTTGCCCAGGCTGGAGTGCAGTGGCACAATTTCAGCTCACTGCAACCTCCATCTCCTGGGTTCAAGCGATTCTCCTGCGTCAGCCTCCCGAGTAGCTGGGATTACAGGTGCCTGCCACCACACCTGGCTAATGTTTTGTATTTTTAGTAGAGATGGGTTTTCACAGTGTTAGCCAGGATGATCTCGATCTCCTGACCTCTTGATCTGTCCAGCCTTGGTCTCCCAAAATGCTGGGATTACAGGTGCTTTTTGGTTACTTTTTTACATTCTCAATCTACTTGGAAGGCAGAAGAGTTTCCCTATGAGGCTTCTATAATTACATTTCCTCCACCACAATGAGCTCAAACTGACCACCTATCTTTCAATCCCAAATCAAATTCCTAGGAGGGAGAATGCATGAGCCGGGTCTCCACATCGGGTCCAGTCAGTAGGAATGGAACAGAATTATGTATGATAATTGCAGTTGAGGACACTTCATGACAGCCAGCAGGCAACTTCCAGGAAAGACAGCCACCACGCTATTCTGAAATAGTCACTGAAGGGTGGGCCTCCAAGAGTGTTGTTGAAGCAATAATGACATAAACTCACATTTACGTGGCATTTTAAAGGTTACAGTATGCTTTTGTATATCTTTTTGTGTTTGTTTAATAACGGTGAAAGAGAGCATTTTGGAGGAGGGGAAGAGCATATAAAATATATTCATAAATATTGGTCGAGCGCGGTGGATTACACCTATAATCCCAGCACTTTGGGGGACTGAGGCGGGCAGATCATGAGGCCAAGAGATCGAGACCATCCTGGCCAAAACCCCGTCTCTACTAAAAACACAAAATCTAGCTGGGTGTGATGGCATGCCTGTAGTCCCAGCTACTCGGGAGGCTGAGGCAGGAGAATCGCTTGAACCAGGGAGGTGGAGGTTGCAGTGAGCCGAGATCACACCACTTCACTCCAGCCTGGTGACAGAGCAAGATTCTATCTCAAAAAAAATCTATCTATCTATCTATCAACAAATATCTCTAAATACTGACACACATATTTTAAAAGGCCTCTATCTACAGAGTTTATGCTATGACTTAGTGATTTATAGTCTGTGTGTGCGTTGTGTGTGCATGTGTATGTGTGTATGAAACAATAAAACAAAGAAATAACAACAAGCAAAAACAGTAGAATAAAGAAATATAAACAACATTTTACCAGAAAGGGACGGTAGACTGAAAAAAAAAAAGAGTGAAAGCAAATGTAAAAGTAGTCACGGAACTTCAAAGTTGTAAAGATTTGTATATAAACAATGATAAGAATTTGGAAAGTGACAAGAAGTTTTCTTTCACATACCAAATGTACCTGAAATTTGAAGCTACCCAAGAAAGGGATCCTACTGGGTGCATGACTCAGGAATTCTAGGGCATGAAAAGAGCCAAGCTAAAGATGGTAGATTGAGGAAGAAAAATGCAGATGGAAGCTCAAAACTAAAAAGCAAGGCCAGGAAGGGCTGGGAAGGAAACACTGGAAGATCAGGGATGAGGGAACTGGAAGCCAGCAGGTGTCACTGACCAAGACAGAAGCTGAGCTAAAAAGCTGGGGAAAAACTGGGCAGGCATTTCTGGGCTCAGAGCCCAGGAAACACTGTCCTAGTTGGTAGATCAGGTGTCTAACAGGGAGGAAATTCTCATTTGAAGCTTGAAATGGACTTGAAGTTCAAAAAAGCAAAGCATCCACCTTTTTTCAAAACAAAGACATGAAATAAAATTCAGCCCAAGCTGGAGGCTGAAGTAGAAAATCCCAAAGTCAAGCTCTAAAGGAAAGACTCATGGATAGGAAGAGGGAGTAAGTTTAGAGTTCCTGAGAGGGCATACCACTGCTTAACCTTTGTGTGGAATGGCCTGAATCTCAGAGGAATCTGTATTTGAAATGTGTGTCTAATTTTCAGTTCCTCCTCTGAGGCTTACACCCACAGAGGTCGAATACTCCATGGACTGCAGTGAAGTAGTCACGATGGCAGCCCTGTAGTCGCACTGTCCCATGCCACTAGTCATGTGTGCTTACTTAAATCCAATTTTAAATGAATTAAAGTCCAGCTTCTCGGTCACTGTAGTCACATTTCAAGGGTCAATAGCCACATGAGAACAACAATTGGACAGCACATATATGCAGCATTTCTATCACCACAGAAAATCCTATTGGATAGCACTGCTCTAGAGAAAAAACAATCAAGGGAGACCCTGAATTCAAGGTTTTCATCCGGAGGGGGAAATATCTCCTTCTAATTCCTGGGAGAAATCCCAAAATAAAGGAATCTGCAGAAAAGAAGATCCCTGTATTTTGGAGTTGCCGCATTTTGTCACAACATCCCGACCCCCTCAGGTTCCCTCTGTCTTCTTTCCTCCCCTTTCCCTCTTTAATATTTTCTGTCACAGAAAGCAATAGGGCAGGCAAAATAAACAGAATAAGAAACTGCTTAGTCACATCAGCAGGACTTCTTTGAGGACAGATACAGCATCCTTTTTTGTCCCCATTGTTTGCTGCAGGCTCAAGACTCTGTGAGTATGTGCAGATCTGTTTCGTGGCCCCTTGGGGGTCACTGACATCATTTAAAAAAATTTTAGGATTCTCCCAATATGTATTTCTGGCAGCCATAAATAGGTTTTATACAGTTACACGCTCCAGTTCACTATCCTGGTTGTAATTATTGAATCGACAGGGTAAGTCATCACTTCTGATCCAGAGGATTGGTGGGTGGGGGCTTGGGGGATGCAGCAGCCTCCATGATGGAGAATACCCACATACAAAAAATGCAGGCTATTCTGTGGCTACAGTGGCTAGAGAAATAGGCATGAGAATAATTACCAGCCAAAAAAAATAATATTTTCACTGACAGTTGAGGGCAGTTAGTTTCCCAGGGAGAAGCACTGGTGGCAAAGGGCTTTACACAGGGAGGCCTTTGTCATTTTATGGATGCTCATCTGTCAACTGTCAGCGTGTTTCAAAGGGACTCTGGCCATAATGTTTTCCTCTGCACCTTTCCCATCATGGTGGCCCAAACTTCCCTGACTAATCATTCGTCTTCCTATTTGCCTAGTCTGGTCACTTACAATGAGTGGAGATGTAGTGGTGATTCTGCAGCTGCAAAGAGTGAGGAAGAGGGGCGGGTGGCCTGAAAGGGAAGGCTGGAAGGAGGGGGAGCTTCAAAGAATGAGCTTAGCATCTCTATGGAAGCACTTCTGCCCAGGGAGGAGTTTTTTTGTCTATACCGTTGTTCCTCAGGAAAAAAGGGTTGAGCCAAGTGTGAGGTTGGCAAGACAGAAGCCGGGGACCCAACAAGGCACAGTAAATCCTAACACCCCCACACCCACCCTAGCATTCTGAGGCCCCACTCACATGACAATATCATTCTCTTGAGTTCCAGGAGGAAATTAAGTGCAATTGTCTGAGTCATGATAGTACATGAAATTGTTTGTTCTATCACACTGTAAATATAAATAATTTTGGTAAGGTGGAGACCAGTGCTAAACCATAAACATCAGTAGGTTGAAATTGTGAATCTTTCACATGCTCCATGTAACTTTATCAACAAATCCCTTCAACTTTCTAAGATTTTATTTCCTCCACTGCAAAATAGGAATGATAAAAGCATCTGCCTTACAGTTGTCTGAGGATTCAATGAAATAAGGAAATGGGAGAGACTCCTGAACCTCTAACTTGGTCTTGACTGTGCTCCTTTGCTGGCTGTCCACTTTCTCATTCTTGCTCAGTATCATTTCTCTTGGATTTGACTTTTCCAAATGCTTCTTCCCCCCTCCCCGCAGTTCCAACCTCATTGTGTATGGCAGACTGGGCTCCCAGACAGCCTCTCATAGGCCCAGCTTTGTAGCCCCAGCAAGCCTGGATCCACGAGCATGAAGTAAATAATCAGAAAGGCCATACATTGTTCACATTCCTTCATTATTTCTCCTGTGCATTTTTCGCTTATGCCTTTCACCTATTTCTTTAACAGGACATTTTCATACTGATTTTTGAAAAATGTTTATATGATAAACTTATTAGAGCTTTATTTATCTTATGTGTTATTTCTTTTCTCCATTTTTTTTTCATTTACCTTATAATTGAAGGTTTCCTTGATAATTTTTTTTTTTTCTGAGACAGAGTCTCACTCTGTCACCCAGGCTGGAGTGCAGTAGCGCCATCTCACCTCACTGCAGCCTCTGCCTCTTGGGTTCAAGCGATTTTTGTACCTCAACCTCCCAAGTAGCTGGCCACCACGCCCAGCTAATTTTTGTGTTTTTAATAGAGACAGGGTTTCACCATGTTGGACAGGCTGGTCTAGAACTCCTGACCTCAAGTGATCTGCCTGCCTCGGCCTCCCAAAGTGCTGGGATTATAGGCGTGAGCCACTGCACCTGGCTGATGCAAAAGTTTTAATTTTGTGCTGCATATGTCAATCTCTGTCTTTGCAGTATCTTCTTCTGTTTTATATTCTAAAGTCCTTCATCACCCTAAGATCTGACAAAAATCCATTTTTTTCTCTTCTGTTTTAAAACATAAAATATTTATTTAAAAATTAACTGATTATTTAAAATTTATAAAATTTAACCAACTGGTTAAATTTTGGCTTTCTAGTGTCTGAATTATTTTTGACATACATGGAATATGCTACTGTGTGTTTTGAGAAGTTAGCCAAATTCTTGCTTCCCCATATCTCAGACAATTAGGTTGTATGTACAATTAGGTTGTAAATTCAGCTTGGCTAATTGATGACTCCACTCCTTCCGTCCAGTGGACTCAGTGAAATTTATATAGCAGAAACAGCTTTAAATTTACTTCAGTAGATGTGGCTCTATCTTGAGTTCAAGTGTCACTGTGATATTCAGTGTTCAGGGTCAGGGGCTCCAGGCCCACCAGGTTAGTTCTAGAACCAGGCCATGACTAACCAAGACAATGCCCTCATGTAAATTAAAGGAAGGCATCCTCCAGCTGCTCAGAGGCCCTTGAATACACAGCTTGGCAAATAGAGCTTTTTGTGAAGACATAAGGCATCTTTTTCTCTGGGTTGATGTAGCACACACCAGGACACATGGTTTGGTGAGCAGAAGCTGGGTTGGTCCCTAATTTCAACCCCTAATTATTCCCTCAGCTAAATAACTTTGGGCAGCAAACAACATTCATAACCATACTAGCTGGCCTTATGTCCCAAGACAGTTTTATGAATTTCTCATTAAATGTGTGACCTACCTAAAATCCTACCGAGACATTTCTTTTCAGCTTAAATTATTCAGTCAGTTTTCACTACTAGCAACCAAGAATCTAGATTGGTATAATGTTGATCTAGCTGTATAGTCATATATATGTGTGTATATTTTATTTATTTACTCAAATATCATAAATTGTTAACCTACAGACCTAGTAACATTTATTTTGATATATATATTTCTCCTACTGTTTTGAAACCCCACCTTCATAGTATATTATTTCTTTTATACACTAAGGTATACTTGTAAATATTCTTCCTGCCCCATTTAATCTATTTATTCTTACACTTGCAGGTCCTCCCTCCTCAGCCCACTTTCTGGAGGCCATTGTTGCATTTCCTTTTGCCAAAAAGATATACACCTGATTTTCCCTGTGAAAAAAAATGAGAGAAAAACCAAGTAAGAGACACTAATGACCGTTTCTTACGCATGCAAGCCCAGGCAACAGTATAGAGTCTTTAAGAGCACAAACTCTAGAGAAGAATGTCGGTTCAACCCTAGCTCAGTGACCTCCTAGCTTCCATAGGCCTTGGTTTTCTCATTTGTAAAATAAGTTGGTTTTGAAATTGCATCAAACTCTTAGAACAGTGCCTTAAACATCAATGCTATGTAGATGTTAGCTATTACTCGACATGCAGCACACGTAGGGCTAGAGGTTTTGACTATGCTACAATTTTTGATTCTGTGAACAGGAACCAATTGTGTTCTAAGCTCTATGAACTCCAGGAAGACACTTGATAATTGATTTTCATAAATACTCTACTCTGTGATACACTGAGAATGGGAACCTTCTCAGTGGGCTAATATGGGCCTAGGCTCTAGTGTCCCTTTTTAAATCACTATTGGCAGATCTGAACAAAGAGTTTTCATGTGCAGATGACACAACTTTAGGATCACAATTTAGGTGTAGTCTTTTTAAAACTTAATTTAATTTTTTTATTATACTTTAAGTTCTAGGGTACATGTATGTGCACAATATGCAGGTTTGTTACATATGTATACATGTGCCATGTTGGTGTGCTGCACCCATTAACTCGTCATTTACGTTAGGTATATCTCCTAATGCTATCCCTCCCCCCTCTCCTCACTCCATGATAGGCTCCAGTGTGTGATGTTCCCCTTTCTGTGTCCAAGTGTTCTCATTGTTCAATTCCCACCTATGAGTGAGAACATGTGGTGTTTGGTTTTTTGTCCTTGAGATAGTTTGCTGAGAATGATGGTTTCCAGCTTCATCCACGTCCCCACAAAGGACATGAACTCATCCTTTTTTATGGCTGCATAGTATTCCATGGTGTATATGTGCCACATTTTCTTAATCTAGTCTG